>NC_090266.1:963918698-964225767 GCF_040414725.1 Anabrus simplex | reverse complement strand
AATATCTGCATTATAGACTGTTATGCCATTCACCGTTCAGTCTGCAAGCGTCTCTGAAATTACTAAACACTTCTACAGTCCTGTATCTGTAACTAGCTCTGTGGCCTCGTTTAGTTCCATACTTCTTACCTCTAAATCATTAGAAACCCAATATAACCATAGTCGTCATGGTGTCCCTCTATTTCTCTTACACTCCAGCTTCCTCAATCGGGTTCATCCCTAACTTAATCATGATCTCGTCATTCTAACAAGTACCGTCCTACCATTTTTCCCACCTGATTATACCAGCGATCATTCTCGCTACTTTCATGTCTGTCACTTCTAACTTATGAATAAGATATTCTGAATTCATCCAGTTTTCACTTGTGTAGGCCTACAGCAATGTTGGTCTGAAAACAGACCGGCGTGAAGATAGTTTCGTTCGGGAGCTGACTTCTTTCTTACAGAATACTACAATAGCTTTGCTTCACCTTGATTTAATATCACTTACGATATATACCACCATCCTGAGAGAATACCCATCCTAAATACATGAAGTGATCTCCCTGTTCCAGCTGAATATCCCCAACCTGACATTCAGTCATCTTAGGTTTCTTCCTACCGACAACATTTCGGTCTTAGGAGGATTAATTATCATATCATGCTCATTGCACAGACAGTTTTTTCACTTTCCAAGATATTAGATTGCAGGCTTTCAGCACAGTCTGCCATTAAGATCAAGTCGTCGGCATAGGCCAACAATTCTCACTGCAAACCAGTTGTCTACATAAATGCCTTTGATTGCTTTTACTAAACTACCCTTAATCCCATAATTCTCCATTACGGATAACATCTTTTCACACTGTACTCTGTCATATCGACGGCCTAGTTCTAACACCATGTATCTGACAATGTTATTCCTATCCATTATTTTCCTTAAGGCTGGTGACGCCTCCCAGCCACATATGGATATGCAGTCCATCAGAACAATTTTTGTTGCGTTCATTTTCCTATGCTAATGTGTAAAGGAAAATGAACCTTAACGTACCGTACTGCAGGAATGCATGTTCGCATGACGTATTTACGTACCGGTATTCCTAGGGTATAGAGGCCTAATGTATTCAAAGTTCATTTTCCTTTACATCTACTATGATCTGCTATGAGATCATCTGATTTATCCAAAAAACTTTTCATTTCTTTTTCCCCCTCCCTTCCTAATCGTTATTACTGTTCGGAAAGGTTTCCCTGTCACTTGACCAAGCATTTGCTGGTTATTACCGAAATCTTCCCATGACATTTTCTTGGATTCAAGAATTATAGTTTCGCTCTGTTTCTTTCATACAATTCATACAGTTCAGGCCTACAGTTCACCGTCTGCATTTGTCCTTCTTTGGAACCATTTTTGATACGCGTTCCTTTTACGGTTACCAGTTGCCCTCACTTCAGGAAGCTACCCTACGGGTTAGGGACCTCCGGTGGGTTGTACAGTCCTAGTACTTGGAGAACAAGGAGGACCATGACTCATAAAATGTCCGAAATGCCCACTCCTGTTCAAGAGTAACTGGTATCCGGACCCTCAGGACCACTTACGAGGCCACTCAGCAGTAAATGATGATGATGATGATGCCGAAATGCGTGGCTAAAACAGTAGAGCACTGGCCTTCTGAGTCAATGCTGGCTGATTCGATCACGGTTCAGTCTGGTGGTATTTAAAGGTAATCAAGTAGATCTATACCAATCTCATGACGATAGATTTATCGCCACGTCAAAAATCTCCTCCGGGGAAAAATTTCTGCTCCTCGACGTCTCTGAAAAACCGAAGTAATTTGTTAATGGAACATAAAAGCAATAGACTAACGTACGTTAACATTATTAACAATAAAACTTGTTCAACACATTCCTTTAACAAATGTCGGTCTTACTATATAGGAGTAGCGAAATTTTACTCTAAAGAACGGCTCTTCATTGTTCTAGTAAATTTACAGTTATAAGTTATATTTCGCCTGCATCTGAGGACACCTAAATGCCAACTGACTGCGCTGGAATTCGATCGCGCAACCGGGAGTACAGGAGGCGAGCATCGAACCAACGTAAACGATAGGTTCTTCTAACAGCACAATAAATCTATTGAAATATGTGTGAATAATTCGGTATTTATGTAACTTACGCAGGTACTTGTAGCGTTTACTCTGTTGCCGCTATCGGTGATCCAGTGTTTAGCTAACTAGCTTGTTGAGTCTAAAATCGTAGGTTCTGTCTTCTTCGTAAGTGGTAATTTCTCTTAATGAGGTAAAAAATCCCTACTTCACTGTGTCGTTCGTTTTAATATGCATGCTTTAAGGCTTAAAGTTCTGAGGGTAGTCTATTGATTGTTATCCGCCTCACTTTCTGCTATGACGTAACTCCCCAGTCGGCAATACCAGTGAACACACTGTCTTGACCCTTGATTGAAAATATCTTCTCTAACTGTCGTTAGCCGGGCTGAGTAGCTCAGACGGTACATCCCAACGTGGCAATTTCGATCCTGGCTTAGTCCGGTGGTATTTGAAGGTGATCAAATACGTCAGCCTGGCAAGCAAAAGAACTTCTGCGGGGAAAAATTCCGGCACCTTGGCGTCTCCAAAAATCGCAAAATTAGTTAGTGGGAGATAAAAAGAAAATTATTATTATTGGGCCAATTATTATTATTAGTATTGCACCCATAAGCGCTTTAAAAGGGCATAGTATTAGGCCTATTATTACTGTCGCTATCTTCGCCGTAGTAAAATTAGACTGTACATGATTGCGATGACAGTGATTTATTTGTAAAAATTGTACGAATATTGCAGGTTCAGTTCTAGTTTTGGATATCTATGTTACTTCCACGAATATATTTCGAATGCAATAAACCTCTGCAATTTTTATTTTTTTAAATGTGTCATCTGTAACAGAGAACATTAGGAGCCTACTATTTTTCTGGTTGTGCTCAAGCTGCAGTATTGCACCCATATCCCGACGTGCAAAGGGTGCAGTGTAAACATATTAGGTAAAACTGTAGGTTTCAAATTGTCTTTCATAAATATCTCCTTATTAGAAGAATTCAACAATAAGAATATGATTAATTTAGAATGCTGATGTGACCTATTTGACTGACTATGGCTTTATTAACTTGCAAACCATTTAAGTCTAGTTTATCAGTCTGGGCGATTGCGACCTCCGTTATATATTTGTGGATATTTTCAGGAATACTCGTACAGTAACTTATAGAGAGAACATTCTTTGTACTAGTGGTTAATTCAAGTCACAATAACATATTATTATTATACCAAAGATATTTCTTAAATTTCATACCAAGTAAGATTTGGACCTACAATAGTAAGTTAATCCATTTCAACATCGCATTACTGCTAAATCATAAAAGTCATTAGCGTTTAGAAACTTTGAAAAAAAAGACTTTCTAAACACGTAAGAGCTGTTGATTTATTGCATCATTTAGTAAATGATTCTCCGTCTAAACTTAAACATTTACTTCTACAAAACACCATCATCTTCCTAGCGTCCCCCCCCCCCCCTCCAAAGTGGCAGGGTCCACTTTTCTCCAAAACAGCATAATAATATAAATTTAAAGGGTGCCATGCGAGGTTCCAGTCTGTGACAAATTCCTAGCAGGGGAAAATAATACCACACTATTGTCGACTGCATACTAAAGACTCTTCGAAGCTAGGAGCAAAAAAAGGAAACTTTGGAGGCTCCATTATTCTTACGATATTTTAGGCTATGTGTAGACAACTTAAACATAATATCATTTATAGTTAACTGGAATATGATATAAACAGCAGAAATGTGCCATACTAGAAGAAATGGTACAGGACGTTGGCGCGATATTGTGGAACTGAGCATTGTATCTGTTGCTTGACGGAGTTCAGTCTTTTAAGGATTAGGCCTATTATTTTTCTTTATTTTACAATTTTCTCCTTACGTAGCACCGACACAGATGGCTCTTAAGGCAACCATGGGATAGGAATGGGCTACGAGTGGGAAGGAAGCAACCGTGGTCTTAATTAAGGTTCAGCCCCAGCAATTTCCTGGTGTGAGAATGGGAAACCACGGGAAACCATCATTAGGGCTGCCAACATTGGGGTTCGAACCCACTATATCCAGAATGCTCTACCTTAATTAAGGCCACGGCCGCTACCTTCCCATCGTTTCGTCACCGAAAACCTTCGATGTGCTACTGTGACGTTAAACCAGCAGCGAAAAAAAATGTCTTTCGAAGTCACTAAAACTTACGCAGACTACTAAAACTCTCTATGCCTCACAGAATTTAGTTCGAAGTCACTAAAGCTTTCGTTGACTATTAAAACTTCTCTGAGCCCTAGAGGACGTTGTCAGAAATCAGTGAAGCTTACGTAGACTACTAAAACTTCTCCAAGCCTCAGAGAAAGTAGTTTGAAATCTCTTGGAATCTTTAACTTATAGAGAATATTGAAACGTCCCTTTGCCTCACAGGAAACAGGGGAATAGTTTTGAAGTAACTTGAAATTCTTTGAATACGAAGGCTACCTAAACTTACGTGTGCCTCACGGACAGTTGAAGAGCACTTAAAGTCTTGAGCTTATAGAAGGTATTAAAACTTATTTCTGCTCACACAAATATGCCTCCAAAAGAGAACAACCAGAACAGTCTTCTTCATGTGCTTGAATGACTTCAAGTAATAAGTAAACTCGTGTTCTCATCCCGAAGTGGTGCAGGTCTTCTCAGGCACGTCCCCAATGGAGGTGAGCTGCATGTACCATATACAAGCCCACCTGCCATTCCTATATTAATGACAGTACCGGGAATCGAACCCGGGCCCCCGAGAACGGCAGCTATAAGCGCTACGGAGGCGGCCACTTCAGGTAATAAATCGATACATGAAAAGAATCGTACTTAAACAATCATTCGAACTCTTTACATACATCATTATAGATCGTTATGTCTTTAAGCGTTCAGTCTGCAAGTCTCCGTGAATTAACTAAACAACTCCACAACTCCCTTGCAACTAGCTTTCGTTTAGTCGCATTCTAGCCGGGCTGAGTGGCTCAGACGTTTAAGGCGCTGGCCTTCTGACCCCAACTTAGCAGGTTCGATCCTGGCTCAGTCCGGTGGTATTTGAAGGTGCTCAAATACGGCAGCCTCGTGTCGGTAGATTTACTGGCACGTAAAAGAACTCCTGCGGGACTAAATTCCGGCACCTCGGCGTTTCCGAAAACCGTAAAAGAGTAGTTAGTGGGACGTAAAACAAATAACATTATTATTTATTAGTTGCATTCTATTACTTAAACTAAATATTGGACAGGTGTCGATTATGACTGGCGTAGGCCTATAACGTGTACATTTAGATTGATGTAATACCGTCGTCAAGTGGGGGAACTTGGAGAAGACTGGAATCTCTGTTCGTGAGCATGTTAGTTCACAGCAGGCCATGACAGACATTCTTGTGATCTTTCATCGTATCTGGTAAGTAAAGATGGCAGTGAGGACGGAAACTTCAGAGATGAGAAGAAAAAAAGTAGCTCATCAGAACTAACTAGCTGTGTGCATGTTTAGACGCGTGTGAGTAATGAAGTGGGTACAGAGTAAGACGAGGTCTGGAGGCGGTGTTGTTTGGGATGAGCCCCGCCCCCTGTGGGTAGTCATGGAGACTGAGACTTGTGGGCGTGCCCTCACCTGGCTGTCACTTGGTGTGTCGCCATTACTCACCACCACTAGGATATATATAGCGGGCGAGAGCCCTCGCTTCATTAATCTGGCGCACCGCATCAGTACACGAGCACCCGGCCGCTGCTTGCCAACTCATTTGTCTCTCACTTCTCCACGCTAAACAACCCGAATGTGAGTTGCTTCCTCTCAGAAGCCTATTAGACGATATGGATCTCCATCCTGAGAGCTCATGCCCTGAGACGGTTGTCACTGGCTCACAAAAAAAAGCACTTCGGAAATCTGAAATCCTCTGCTCAGTGTAGTTCACTGTGCCATTGTGGTATCTGTAGTTCTGGATGTAAATAATTATTTCGGACTAGGAATGAGATAAATGCCTCACAGGAAGTAGTTAGAAGGCTACTGAAACTTCCTTTGCATCACTAAGGAAGTAGGTGGTGATGATGGTGGTGATTATTGTTTTAAGAGGAAGTATAACTAGGCAACCAACCTCTACATAACACTAATCGGGGAGAAAAAATGGAAGTGATCCGACACTTTGAAAAAATGGTTATCGGCGAAAGAAGGACAAGGCACTCGAAGGGCGTGAAAATGAAACACTACCGAGGCCTCTATTGCTCTCATACCATCAGGTCGGAAAAGAACAAGAGTTGACCAAGGGAGGTCGGAAAGGATAGATGAAAGTGAGGAACCTGGCACAAGTAAGTGAAAGCAATGCCAGGACTCAACTAAGGGCCCCGTGGTCACCAACCCGCGCTCCCAAATTCAGAGCCACTGGGGCCTCTTTTAGTCGTCTCTTACGGTAGGCGGGGGATATTGTGGGTGTTATTCTACTACCCCCACCCACAGAGGGATCAGACTATAGGCTATGAGCCCGAATTTGAACTCCGAACGCAGAAAATGTGCAACTTCGAAAGAGATAACATTTCTTCTACTTCTGGTTCTTCTGTCGCATTCTTCACACCTCGGTGGGGCCGTCTGTGCAAATTGTGTCGCACGTGTGGAATCTGCATTATTTTACGGCCGAGTGCCCTTCCCAACGTCAACTCTGTGTCGGCGGATGTATTCACTACTTATGTAGTGGTTGTAGTGTGGTGTGGTGTAGCCTATTGTGTAACGTATGCGGACGTGATTAAAATCCCTAGCTGACCGGAAATCGAAACCAGCACCCTCTGAACCGAAGACTGCAATGCTGACCATTAAGCTAAGGAGATTTATTCTTATTAGTTAAAAAATGTCTCAAGATATCGGCCAAGTCAATCAAAAGCATCTGCGTTGACTGAACATAAATAAAGGAGAACACATTCAAAATGACCACTGTGAAGAGTGGGATACAAAGCCTGAATAGCTAGAACAACTACCTAAATATATGTATATACAGCTACAACTCAGGCCTATTTCTATAAACATTTATAGGAGTATAAGATAGAAGTGGGAATAATACGGAACAATTTTTAAAAACGTTGTGATACGGAAAATCACTAAGAGTAGGCTACTGTAATACCTTGTCGAGGTGGTAAAGGCGGAAGTACGCATGTTTTATACCCCGACAACAAATTGAAAAATTTAGATAGACTCAGATGTCTGGAGAGACACAAGGTTCTAGTGAACACTAGCTTACATTGAGTATGGTACCAGACTGAATCGACGGGGGCAAATGAGGCCGGGCATTGAGCTAAACACACTATTGCACTTAATGGCGAGGTTACGGATTGTGGAAGCCTTTATCCTCCTCTGCTCCAGGGGCCTTTATGGCATGCTCGGATATGGCTTTGCTTTTACAGCTTGCGGTACAGGAACCACTGTCGCTCAGATCACATTTTATTCCACTACTTTCGATGATGATGATGATGATGATGATGCTTGTCGTTTAGAGGGGCCTAACATCTAGGTCATCGGCCCCTACGGTACGAAATGAGACGAAATGGGATTACAATTTAAAAGTACAAAATTCATCCACTGACCTGAATTCAAAACGTGATGATGAGGAATGTATTGATGAATATGAATTTAAAACAAGCAGTGGATAAGACGCGCAATGCCTCACATTCCCAGAAAAAAATGTTACTGACCAAGGGACTGCTTCCAAAGCCCAATCCTGAATCGACGATGCTTGTCTGAATGGGTCAATATCTATGGCAACGATCCCGCATAATGGCACTTATCGGTAGTAAAAGAGAACCATGATATTTCTCAAGCTGCGGTACTAATCAAAGGTAGCATAAACTCAAGGTTTTCTAAACATTAAGGTACTACTCACAAGTATTGTACGTCGTAAAGGTAACACAGACCTATGGTGTTTCTCACACAATGGCGCCACTCATGGCCAACGCAAACCGATGAGGTTCCTCACCTAGGTGTACTAATCACGGGCGCCGGCATTCCCGTGGTGTTCCTCACATAGTGGGTACTAATCACTGGCAACGCAGACCCACGGTGTCGCTCAAATAGTGGTACTACTCGCAGGCAAAGCCCGGACCCGTGGTGTTGCTCACATGGGTACGACTCACGGGTACTGGAAACCCACACTGAACCCCGCTTGAGTGCTACGAATCACAAAACTGTTCAGTACCTAACAGAGTGGTAATACTCGCAAGTAAAAGCGGCCCATGATGTTCCGCGCGTGATGGTACTAATCAAAAGTAGTGCCATAGTTCTAATATAATCAGCCCTTGGTCGCCCCTTTTAATCGACTCTCACGACAGGCAGGGGATACCATGGGTGTATTGTTCGTCTGCCTCTCCCACCCACAGGGGGCGTGTGTTTGGTCCGCGAGAGGTATTTTATTTCCCTCAAGTCCGCCGGTAAGCCGGTTAGGACCCCCCTATCCGCCACCTGGGACGCGCCACGTGGGAGTATCACCTCTCCCCCTGCTACGCCTGCGTAGAAGGTTCGTGGCCCACTACTTTCCTCATTCAGTAAGGTGTACGTCCTAATGTAGGCGTGCATTAGCCTACACATTTCATGTCATCAGGAGTGAAATGGTCATTGAACGTGAAGCGTTGTTTTTTATATACACACCTACACTTCACCACTTAACAGCACTTTACATGACACCTATCACAAAAGTGGACGTGAGTCATGTAAATGAAACCTACATGCACTACCTCTTGCTTACGAACTGCCATTTGCTCAAGGAGAGAGCCTTGGTTTCTGAGTTTGCACTGTGTTCACCATCCTCAGCTCCTTCAATATCCGGCACGACATCCTCTTGCAGTGACACATGGTGAACTGTCCACCAGTTTATCATACAATTGTTGGTCCCATTCTTCAATGACAATTCGGCGTAGTTTTTGCAGAATGTGCAGTCTGTCCGGACGATGAAAAGTGCTTGTTTTAATTGATCCCGTGCAAGTTCAGTACGGTTTATATGCGGGTTTGGTAGCAGGCCCCGATTTACAAATGGGCGGACTGGGCATTTGCCCAGGGCGCCAGTTTTTGAGGGGCGGCGACCGGAGGATCGATTAATTATGGCCTGCGTGAATTACGTCTTAAATTCATTACACTCAAATTACTTTTACATTTCACAAATTATTCCAATTATTTTACTAGACTATATAAAACACTTAAAACTATTCTAACTTTAAAACCTGAATTTAATCTATATATTTAAATTTTATGAAGAAAACGTGTCTTATTTCTAAAATTATTTACTTACATACAAACTATCAAACTGAACCAACGGCTTAAAAAACAGCCTCATTCTTATTTGGCTGTTATTTTTATTTGGATTGATAACTTTAATTATGAGAATTAACTGTATTTGCATAATGTGCTGTTTTAAAACTCATAATCTTGAAAACTGTAATATTTAATTTGTAAACAATTATTTTTAGAACGAGCAGTGGGGCGGGCGGCTAAATATTGTTTGCCCAGGGCGTTAACTACTTGAAATAGGGCCTGTTTGGTAGTGGTTTGGTTTCGGCTCTCAGAAAACGAGCAGTGACAAGGGCTGTCGATGAAGATGAGTTTTTCTCAGAAATGCGCATGCAATCCCACTCCAGAACGTTACTGAGCCTCCACTTTTCTGCAATCGTCGTACATCATTTCTGAGTAGTGAAGCTTTTCAGAATCCCTTTTAAATACTTTGCCGACGACCGCTGATAAAAATAGGCTGCATATGTGACATTCATCGGTAAAGCACAATTTGTGCCAGTGTTGAACAGTCCAAATATGATGATGTATCTATCTTTAACGTGAACCTGATATCGAGGTATAAGAGCTGACCTCGGCATGGTCTTTGAGAGTGAAGACTTGGCATCATGTAACCTGGACCTTCCAGTTTAGGTCAGAACCCGCCGTACTGCGGCCTCCAAGAAATAGTATTCTCCATGTTTGCCTTCGCTTCGGGGTTTTTTCAAGCCTATATTTGGAAACCGCGACCATCGGCTGCAGTATCCATGAACGACCTTATGGGACAATTCTTCAACAACACCAATATTCATGTAACGATTCCACTGATTCACTCTGACATGTGGAAAGTTCCTTCAGTTCACAACAGAACGACAATGCTTCCTTGCTGGCAGCACGACTTCCACTGATATGTTCTCCGTTCATTGACTTGTTTTGCTTTCGTGAGGTAAAGATCTACTTGTCGGATTCTTTACATCAAGAGTCAGCTTAACTAATTACACCATTGAAATGACATACCCTATGTGCACCAGACACTGCTGCCTAGGCCCAGAAAGTGGCGTGTGTGTTCTGCAACGTACCCCTCCCTGTCTCGGTAAATTCAACGTTGACTTGCTATCACCGTACGACAGGTGCAATAGTCGTTTTCATGGGAACAGTTTGTTGAACAAGTCGGATGTGAATTGGACTTCTTTAAATTTTTTACTTCCCCTTCCAGATTCGTTCTAGTAACGCATCATAATTTATGCAGATTACTATAACCCATCGTCGCGAAGGACTTCATAATTTGAATAGGCACGTGACTTAATTGAGTATAACTATTTTTACAGTATTTTACAGTATTTTACTATTTTTGCTCATCGAATGGTAAGGAAGGATTATTCTAGGTATTCCATAGCTTGATGTGCAGTTCAATTGGTTAACAGCTTGCCACCAATGTTCAAGATTGCAGCATTCAATCCTGGCACAGTCAGTCGTCGTTTGAATAACTGCGAAAACCCCATGGCAACATTTATTGGCAAGACATACTGTATAAACCACTTTCAAGGCAAAAATTCTAGCACAGTGGTATCTGTTCAGACCGTCAGATATTGAAAGGACGTTAGTCTTCTTCTTCTTCTTCTTCTTCTTCTTCTTCTTCTTCTTCTTCTTCTTCTTCGAATAACCCGTTTGAGAGTACGATAAATCAACTTTGGTTACTTTTCTTTGCATTTAACATTCTTCGGTTCCAAACTGCCTTCATTTTCTTAGAATGTTGTTCCTTTTCTTCTTGAGTCCATTTTCTTCCAGTTGTTTATTTATTCTCTCCTGAAATCCTGCATTTCTTGTCACTTCTCTGAAACGTGTTCTGTTTCCTATCGTATCTATTTTAATTCCAGCGTTTTTCATATCCTTTTCAATTTCAATGAACCACGTTGGCTTGGATTTGTAACTGTTCAATAAGTTGATGATTTGTTTAGTTAGTCTGTTGTTATTCATTCTATAAATATGGCCAAAAACTGGAGTATTGTTTTCCTCATTACAGTTGTCAGTTTTCAACTTGTTTCTATAGGTCCCAGTATTTTTCTCAAAATTCTTCTTTCAACTTTTCCTCATTTTTCAATATCCACAATTCCTGTAAGTTTAAGAGTTTCTGTTGCATATAAAATTTCTGGCCGGGCCACTGTTTGATAATATCTTAATTTCAAGTTCCAGGATAGAGATTTCTTATTGTATATATTTTTTGTCATATGAAACATCATTTCCATTTTGTTTACTCTTATTATCTTGTTGCTTATTGTTTAAAGGGGCCTAAGGTCATCGGCCCACTCTTATATCTATAGCTACCTTTCCTTTTGTGTTATTTGTTATCCATCCTCCCAGGTATTTAAAGAAATCTGTACGAGATATTACGTTATTGTTAATTGTGATATTTTGACGGGCATTAATGATGTTTGTCATGAACTTTGTTTTTTCAAATTACATTTGCAATCCTATTTTCGCCGCTTGTTTCTGTAATTCTCGTATTTGTTCTTGATCATGATCTAATGAGTCTGTAATTAACGCCATATCATCTGCGAATGCTAAACAATCTAGAATGTTTTTTTTATTTCTTCCTAGTTGAATATCTTTAGTATTGATGGCTTTCCTCCATTCTCGAACTACCTTCTCTAATGTACAATTGAAGAGTAGAGGTGACAAACCATCTCCCTGTAGTACACCTGATCTTATTTCAAATGGTTTTGAGAATTCTCTCAAAAATTTTACTTTGGATGTTGTGTCTGTTAATGTTGCATTAATTATTTCAATTGTTTTATTATCAAGTCCAAATTCCTTTAAAGTGTCAAATAGAATATTTCAATAAATTGAGTCATAGACCTTTTTAAAGTCTACAAAAGTGAATTACAAATTTAGAGTTTCTGATCTTCCTCATAGCTATTATGTTCTTTGGATTTAAAATTCGTTCTGAACATAACCTTCCCTTTCTAAATCTTGCTTGATACTCTCCTAATTGCGGGTCTAGTATTTCTTCAGCTCTTTTTAGGAGTGCCGTGGACAAAATTTTACATGTAATTAATAGAAAGGAAATTCCCCTATAGTTGTTACCATCTGATTTATTCCCCAATCATATTGTCACTAGAGTATTTCCACAATTCAGCAACTATATTATCTTCCCCAGGTGCTTTATTATTTTTAAATTCCTTTATGATTTATTTAATTTCCTCTTTTGTTGGTGGTTTTGAGTCTGGTTGTATTGTTGTTGTGCTATCAGAATTAAATTTCTCTTCTGGTGGATGGCTGTTATATTGTTCTTCGAAGTATTCTGCAAGTATCCTACAATTTTCTGTGTTTTAGATCTCTGAAATGTAAACCCGGTGGTGTGTATTTACTTACGTTGTTTTTAAATGCTTAGTAAAAGTATCTTGAGTTGTCTTGTTTGAAGTCCAATTCCATTTCCGTTAGTCTAAGAACATTACTTTTTCACATCGGTATCACCAACTGAGAAGAGCACGCTTGAACCTATTTAGCTGATGATTTTGCTTTCTTCTCTTCCCAAAATCTCTTCATCCTCTCACTGAAACTCTTCTTACGTTCTTCTGTCCAGGTTTTATTAGCTATAGCTTTTGACTCCGCGAAACAATTATTATTATTATTCAGTGTACTGAAAGCAGATCGGTTCTTCACAGTTTCCTGGTTGATGTTGTTTTCCTGAAGATCTGATTGTATTTCATTTAGCCAGTTGTTCTTGACTTTCAGTGTGAGGGAAAGATTTAGAATTATTTTGATCAGTCTATCATTGTTAATTCTGAGAATGTGACCATAGAATTTCAAACTCCTTTTCCTGATAGTGTCTAAGAATTTTTCAGTATGGAAACAGATTTCATGAGATTTCCTTTTCATCCATCCTCTGTGCGGAATGGACCGAAAATTTTCCGTAAAATTTTTCTTTCTTGCTTTTCTATATCTTTTATGAGTGATCTACCGCCAACGATTAAGGTTTCCAATGCGTATAATGCTGCAGGTTTTATTATTGTATTATAGCCTAATGTCTTAGTTTTGTTTTCCGAGATAATGATTTTTTGTTAGACTATAAGCCCTATGTGTTCCAAGTGATTTGATAGGGTTTGTACTTTCTGTAATTCTCTCCTTATTTGCTTCACAATTGAATCCAGAAGGTTGAATGATTTCTTCAAGGTATTTTAATTTATTTACTTGGGAAATTCGTCCAAATTTAGTCATCGTAGCTTGCCCATCTAGAAACCGAGAGGCTCCTTCCATGTACTGGGTTTTTTCATATGGTATTTGAAGTCCTGTTTTGGGTGCAATTTCATGTAGGTTTTTGGGGGAGTGGATTGCTTCTTGCCTATTATGATAAAGAATTGCCAGGTTGTCCTTAAAAGCTAGACACCGCACGTGAATTCTGTTTTTCAGTTGTGTACCATGAATTTTTCCTTTAACTTCTTTTTCCCAGGGTTTGGTTACTTTTCTAGAACAAGATTGAACAAGAGAGGTGACAGTCCATCTCTATGTCGAACCTCTGTGTTGACATCAAAAGGCTCACTCGTCAGATATTTCTCCTAAGAATTTAACTTTTGAAGTAGTGTAAGGTAATGTTTGATCAATTCTCTTGTTTTTCTGTCTACTATAAATTCTTCGAGTAGGCCTACTTTTAAAAGTGTCTGTCGGTCTATGGAGTTATTATTATTATTATTATTATTATTATTATTATTATTATTATTATTATTATTATTATTATTATTATTATTATTATTATTATTATTATTATTAGCCGGCGCCAGTGGTTGAGTGATTACCGTATAAGCTTCTTGTGCCCAAGATAGTGGATTAAAATCAATGAATTTTCGAAGAACATAAAGTCCAGAGCACCTCATTACATTCATATAGACACATAAAAGAACCCGAGTGAACACGTTAGTCGTTCGTACGGAAATATTTTCTCTGCGTTCTAATCTGTGTAGATGTCCTTCTTTTACCGTTAGATGCGCTGACTGAAGTTGACTACGGTACCGTCAACTGTTGGTGAGAAGCCGTCCTCACAGGAGCAGCCGGGATAATTGTTCTACTTGTGCTTCCTTTCGAGCGGGTTCGACGCCGACTGAGGATGGGGATGACTAAGGGTGCTGTTCATTAGCTTCCTGCATAATAAAGAACGCCTGCTGGACAAAATTCCGACACATAATAACTCTCAGAATCTATAGCAATTGAAAGGATGTTAAAATAGCATCACCACCACTGGGGGCGCCAAGCCGATAATTACTAACGTTATTTATTTTATGTCCCGCTAACTACTTTTACGGTTTTCGGGGAGTTCGAGGTGCAAGAATGTTGTCTCACGGGAGTTCCTTTATGTGTCGGTAATTCTACAGACAAGTTGGTGGAGTATTTGAGCACCTACAAATAGACCTGCCATAGCCAGCTTGATTCCGCCTGCCAAGACGAAGCGGCAAATGATTGCTCGGTTCACCCAAACGGAGGAGAGTTCGATTCCCCGTGAGGGTATCGAAACATTTGAAAGGCGCGCGGCTGTGAGCTTGCATCCGGGAGATAGTAGGTTCGAATCCCACTATCGGCAGCCCTGAAGATGGTTTTCCGTGGTTTCCCATTTTCACACCAGGCAAATGCTGGGGCTGTACCTTAATTAAGGCCACGGCCGCTTCCTTCCAACTCCTAGGCCTTTCCTATCCCATCGTCGCCATAAGACCTATCTGTGTCGGTGCGACGTAAAGCCCCTAGCAAAAAAAAAAAAAAAAAAAAATTGAAAACGAAATTTCCACTCCTGGGAAGGCTCATGATATTGAAGTTCATTCATCGTACACCAAAACTGAGTGCCATAATAATAATAATAATAATAATAATAATAATAATAATAATAATAATAATA
This sequence comes from Anabrus simplex, assembly GCF_040414725.1. Lineage (NCBI taxonomy): Eukaryota > Metazoa > Arthropoda > Insecta > Orthoptera > Tettigoniidae > Anabrus > Anabrus simplex. Next base: position 964,210,595 of record NC_090266.1, on the reverse strand, counting down.
ATAATAATAATAATAATAATAATTTCATTATTTTATTTTCTTATTTCGTGTGGTTATTGCAAATCTGGTAGAGCCTCCGTGGCTCAGGCGGCAGCGCGCCGGTTTCTCACCGCTGCGTTCCGTGGTTCAAATCCCGGTCACTCCATGTGAGATTTGTGCTGGAAAAAGCGGAGGTGAGAGAGGTTTTTCTCTGGGTACTCCGGTTTTCCCTGTCATAATTCATTCCAGCAATACTCTCTAATATAATTTCATTTCATCTGTCATTAATCATTGCCCCAGAGGAGTGCGATAGGCTTCGGCAGCCGGCACAATTCCTATCCTCGCCACTAGATGGGGGCTTCATTCATTCCATTCCTGACCCGATCGAATGACCGGAAACAGGCCGTGGATTTTCATTGCTAAACTGGTGCAGCGCTAGTAAGGTAGACCCGCCGACGAGGGCGGTCAGCATTTTATCGTGTATGAGGACTGCGTTTATTGTAGTGGAGAATAGTGTTGTAGGCCTAGGTGGTGTGTCAGTTACGAGGGTGTGGGGAAATTACGAACACCCAGCCCCCGAGCCAGGGGATTTAACCATTTAAGGTTAAAATCTCCGACCCGGCCGACAATCGAATCAGGGGCCCTCTGAACCGAATGCAACTACGCGGACAATTCAGCCCAGGAGCCGGACAAACAATAAACTCGTGTCCTCGGGCACACCCCCACTGGAGGTGAGCTACATGCATAAGTTTAACCACATACTAGCGTCCCTGCCATTTTAAAACTTTAGGCAGTACCGAAAATCTAACCCGGGCATCCGAGGATGGCAGCTAATAATACTAACAGTTACGCTACGGAGGCGAACAGTACCAGGATGATACCTAGGGTGAAAGCTGGCCGAACATGGCGATAACCAGTCTACCCTTCTTTGTGCCAAGGTTACAAATAGTAGATACCTTTACCTTCCTCTTCTTCATGGGCCTTCATGACCAGTCCGGGAATCTTATTATTATTATTATTATTATTATTATTATTATTATTATTATTATTATTATTATTATTATTATTATTATTATTATTTTCTATATTCCTCTCTAGTAAAAATCAAAATATAGGACTACTTGTTTAAGGACCCAACAATTAGGCTACTATACATTTTATGGAATGCTAGAACATCAGAATTTCCTTTCGTATGAGTACTTTAGCGTGTCGAAAGCCTACGACACAGATTTGTCACATTTCAACACCCTCAAATGTCAACGATCTCAACTAGGATGGCATCTGCTATCACAGAAACAGAAGTGCAAAAGAAGAACTTGAATATTGTTTTAGTACCAGAACGATCATACTAATACAGCTATTCAGTATAAATGAAATGGCGTATGGCTTTTAGTGCCGGGAGTGTCCGAGGACATGTTCGGCTCGCCAGGTGCAGGTCTTTCGATTTGACACCCGTAGGTAACCTGCGCGTCGTGATGAGGATGAAATGATGATGAAGACGGCACATACACCCAGCCCCAGTGCCAGTGAAATTAACCAATGATGGTTAAAATTCCCGACCCTGCCGGGAATCGAACCCGGGACCCCTGTGACCTAAGGCCAGCACGCTAACCATTTAGCCATTGAGCCGGACTCAGTATAAATGATGCAGCTGTAATGAATGTCAGTGTTAGTAAACCGTGTTATGATCTAGACAACAGACGGAATCTTTCCGTGGTATCCCGCGACGAACCCCAGCCATAGGATCATTCTGAAACAGGGAGGTCGTTAGAACCACCCTCGTTTCACGGGGCACGTTCATTTAGGAGAAAACGACAGAAGTTTCAAATGGACGGTATTATTTGAGCGAGGTCGTTCAAGTAATATGCAACGCAAATTTCACCGTATTTCACGACACCCTAGTCTCCCACTCCACCGTCACCAACCCCCACTTCCACCCTCGTGAATAACTCCAGCGTAGCGCTTAGATTAAGCTGCTCCCCTCCAATGATGCATCAGTGGTGTTCGTTATCTCATTGACTTTTGTTGAAAGCAGTTCTCGGGGTAGTCACAGTAACATGCATGTATATTGCATACATACATACATACATACATACATACACGCCGGGCTGAGTGGCTCAGACGGTAGAGCAATGGCCTTCTGAACGCTAGTTGGCTGGTTCAATTCCGGATAAGTCTGGTGGTAACTGTAAATTCTCAAATACGCTAACTCGCATCAGTAAACCTACCAGAATGCAAAATAACTATTGTGGGACAATATGTCGGCACCTCGGCGTCTCTGAAAACCGTAAAAGTAGTTAGTGTGGCATAAAACCAACAATATTATAATTATTTTAATAATCAACACGGGTCTCAAGCGGCGTTCATGCGCCCTCGATAAGCTGTAGGCACTACAGATTCGTTTTCCTATTTTTAAAAAATGCTATTTGTTCGGGGCGTCGACCTATAGAGATCTTGTGACCTTACTTGCACTATGCGATATGAACCTGCGTGTAATTGGAATGGAGGAAGTGTAGAGGTCCGCCTCTGTGGTGTAGTGGTTAGCGTGATTAGCTGCCATCCCACGAGGCCCGGGTTCGATTCTCGGCTCTGCCACGAAAATTGAAAAGTGGTACGAGAGCTGGAACGGGGTCCACTCAGCCTCGAGAGGTCAACTGAGTAGAGGTGGATTCGATTCCCACCTCAGCCATCCTGAAAGTGATTTTCCGTGGTTTCCCACTTCTCCTCCAGGCAAATGCCGGGATGGTACCTAACTTAAGGCCACGGCCGCTTCCTTCCCTCTACTTTGTGTATCACTTCCAATCTTCCCATCCCCCACCAAGGCCCCTGTTCAGCACAGCAGGTGAGGCCGTCTGGACGAGGTACTGGTCATCCTCCCCAGTTGTATCCCCAGACCCAATGTATCACGCTCCAGGACACTGCACTTGCGGCAGTAGAGGTGGGATCCCTAGCTCAGTCCGAGGGGAGAAACCAACCCTGGAGGGTAAGCTGATTAAGAAAGAAAGAAAGGAAGGAAGGAAGTGTAGAGTGTTGAATGTGAGGAAAGGAACGTTAAGGACGACACAAACACCCAGTACCCAGGCCAGAGATATTAATCATTTACAAATAAGAACCCCTGAACCAGCCGGGAATCGACCCCGGGGCCGCCGGGTGACAGGCGGATGCGTTGCCCCCTACACCGCGGGGCCGGACTTCGTTTTCCTATAAGAGAACGGAAAACGTCAGTTTCGCTGAACAAGCACAACTCTCACACTCAACAGGAATATGAGTGGTGTAATAAACAGTATTTACATGTTATATGTGCTTATATCCAGCTCCTTGGCTGAATGGTCGGCATATTGGCCTTCGGTTGAGGGCGCCTCTGATTCGATTCCTCACCGGGTGGTTTTTTTTTAACGGCTTAGCAGTGATACCTTTGGTTCCTCAATAGGGCGTTTGTGTACATCTTCATACATACGTACATCTATATACACTGCATTACACTACCAACCACCCAGAAAACACACAAAACTTAGTACCTACAGTGCTTCACATAGGATTGGGGTCTAGAAGGACACCCAGCTGTAAAGTTTGAACAAATATACTAGAAGTACCGACCCCAAATACTGGAAAAGGGAGAAGAGAAATAATAATAATAATAATAATAATAATAATAATAATAATAATAATAATAATAATAATAATAATAATAATAATAATATTGTTTTTATGACCCACTAACTAGGATAATTTTTACGGTTTTAGGATAAGCCGAGGTGCCGGGATTTTGCCCCACGGGAGTTACTTTAAGTGCCAGTAAATATACTGGCTCGAAGCTGACGTATTTAAGCACCTTCAAATACTACAGGACTGAGCCAGGATCGAGCCTGCCAACTTGGGCTCAGAAAGCCAGCGCCTTATCCGTCTGAGCCACTCAGCCTGGCCCAGAAGAAAGAAGATGTGTTGATGCAGACGTGGGCATATGCATAGTATATACCGTAGGCCTATATATTTATTTATCATATTCTTACGTTGCACCAACACAAACAGGTGTTACGGCTACGATAGGATAGGAAAAGGCTGGAATTTGGAAAGAAGTGTCTGTAGCCTTAATTAAGGTACAGCCCCCAGCAGTTGCCTGGATTGAAAGTAGGATACCTCGGAAAAACATCTTCAGGGCTGGCGACAGAGTGATTCAAACCCACCATCTCCCGAATGCAAGATCACGACATACGTATTCGTATAGAGTAACATCAAATATGAAATTGTTTACATATTTCACAACAGTCCTTGCTAGTGCTAGGCAATAATACAATATAGGCTAATGATGTGGATCATTCTGTTCTGCAAAACAGAGAGGAATCTGTTGGTGTGTACTAATGCTAGAAAAAAGGTATTCTTACACGTGATTGTGAATAGGGAAACAACGAATATACTAGATCTCTACCAGACTCAGTTTCCCACAGATGGTTATTGTACGACAAGCATATTGTGTGGTGTGACTACTGTAGTTGGCTGCAGAACGTTGAAATGTGACACAAACGAAGAGAATTACTTCGGAAACGAGGCAGATCATTGTATCATAAAAATACATCATATTCTGACATCGCAAACCTGATTGGTAGAAGCCGCTCGACTGTGTAAAGTGTAATACATTGATTCAAGGGAACAAAAAACCTTTGGGGAGCAGGCTGAATGGCTCAGACGGTTGACGCGCTGGCCTTTTGACCCCAACGTGGCAGGTTCGATCCTGGCTCAGTCCGGTGGTATTTGAAGGTGCTCAAATACGTCAGCATCGTGTAGGTAGATTTACTGGCACTTAAAAGGACTTATGAGGGACTAAGTTCCGGCACCTCGGCATCTCTGAAAATCGTAAAAGTAGTTAGTGGGACGTAAAGCAAATAAACATTATTATTATTTACAAAAACCTTAAAGATTGGGTCATCCACTCAAACTAACCGATATGGACACAAGGTATGCTAAAGTAATTTATGGAAGAGCATTAAGGCACTAGGTTTAGGGATCGATTATTATTTCCAGCAGGAAAACGATCCCTAACATACTGCAAAGATTGTCTGACTTCTGCTGCTTTATAGCTACACACAACTGACTCCAGCTCAGTCTCTAGATCTCAATCTAATTGAGCATCTGTGGAGAGAAGCAGACACGTGTGTATGGAAACACCATACATCAAGTAAATCTCAACTTAGAAACATACTTCTGCTAGAATGGCGTATTACTGGAGCCGAAGGAACCAGAGAGCTCCCTGCTCAAACGGTTAAGGCAAGTCACTCACAGACAGACAGACCTACGGAGGACTGAGAAGTTTTAACTCGGAAAACTAATTTCTTGCCATTGTAGGAATTCCTATGTCCAGTCTGTAGCCCCCTTCGGTATTTCCTTGAAGGAACTAATGAGTCAACTTGGAGCTCCCACCTGGATGGCGTAGTAATGGCCTCTCCCTTCTATTTCTCTGTTCGTCTTGTTTCTCTTGGATCTCCTCGAAGGTGAAACGAGTGTGTTCCTTCTCCAGCCGATCGCGAAGATTCCAGTACTTAACCGGCAGGGATATAAAGAAAAGGAGGCTAGCCGCGGACAATGGAAGTGGAGTTCGACAGTAGTAGTGCTGGCTGACGTTGGAGTTGTGCTGAAGTGTCGAGTGTGGTGGGTGTCCCATCAGAGTCAGAGTATCGTCGTGTGTTGGAATGTTGTTGGAGTACTGAGTGGAGGACTGTGTGTTGAACAGTTGGGGTGAGTGGAGTTGGAACAGTGTTAATTGTCATTGTTGTGATGAGAATTGTAGTGCTGGATTAGTTGTCAGTGTTAAGTAGTTCGCCGTGTGGAGCAGTTATGTTGTCTGCGAGTTAACTGATTCTTTTTCTTTTGCTAGGGGCTTTACGTCGCACCGACACAGATAGGTCTTATGACCATGGTATAGGAAGGGGCTACGAGTTGGAAGGAAGCGGCCGTGGCCTGAATTAAGGTACAGTCCAAGCATTTGCCTGGTGTGAAAATGGGGAAACTACGGAAAACCATTTTCAGGGCTGTCGACAGTTCGTCGAACCCACCGTCTCCCGAATGCAAGTTCACTGCTGCGCGCCCCTAACCACAAATGAAAATTCCTCAGCCTGTTTCCACTCATTCGACCGGGTCAGGAATGGAATTAATTAATCCTCCATCTAGCGGCGAGGATAAGAATTGTGCCAGCTGCCGAAGCCTATCTCACTCCTCTGGGACACTGATTAATAACTGACAGGTAAAACGAAATGATATTGGAGGGTGTCGCTGGAATGAAAGATTACAGGAAAAACTGGAGTACCCGGAGAAAAACCTGTCCCGCCTCCACTTTGTCCAGCACAAATCTCACATTCAGGGACTGGGATTTGAACCACGGAACCCAGCAGCGAGAGGCCGGCGCGCTGGCGCCTAAGCCACGAAGGCCTCCCTGACCGCAAATATAGCAATTATTTAATAGTATGTGTTCATAGAAATGTTGACTGTGTTAGTGTAGATGTGTGTGCTCCGATGGCATGGGTGAACGGAGTTGATCTAAGCGGAGATTCAAAAGGAAGCGGGTTGCAGCGGCGGAACAGTAAACGTTCGATAAGGAAGCGGACCCTACTGCCTGTGTTTGTGTTGAGCATGCAGTAACACATTGTCACTGAGCACTGAAATTAGCTTGACATGCCTGTCCTATATCACAAACAAGTATAATATTTTCGTTTACCGAGTTAAATGCACAGCGTTTCTTTTCTTCGAACCTCGGCAGATTATCGTGATTGGTACCCAAATATGACAATTAACTAAGTATTACAACATCTCGGTCATGAGCATTATTGGTCTAGGTGGCTACAAGACGAATTCATGAGATGGATGAAAATAAAGAATCTGCATACACGCAAATTCAGCACTGAATTACTAATGATGATTATGATGATGATGATGATGATGATGATGGACTGATGCACCGAGGTGAATCTGACTTCTGTAATATGTATGTATGTATGTAGGTGGGGAAGTATATAATAATAATAATAATAATAATAATAATAATAATAATAATAATAATAATAATAATAATAATAATAATAATAATAATAATAACATATATTTTCACTGTAGACTGTTATGTCTTGCAGTGTTCAGTCTGCATGCCTACTAAATGTCACCACAATCCTCTATTTTTAACTAGCTCTGTGCCTTCGTTTAGTTCCTTACCTCTTATCTGTCAATCATTAGAAAACGAGTCTATCCATCGTCGTTTATTCTCCATCCCCTTTTCTTACCATCCAATAATAATAATATTGGCTTCACGTCCAACTAACTACTTTTGCGGTTTACGGAGACCCCGAGGTGGCGGAATTTAGTTGTGCAGGTGTTCTTTAACATGCCTGTAAATCTACCGACACGAGGCTGACGTATTTGAGCGCCTTCAAGTACCACCGGACTGAGCCAGGATGGAACCTGCCAAGTTGGGGTCAGAAGACCAGTGCCTCAGCCATCTGAGCCACTCAGACCGTCTCTATTGTAATCTAAGGCCGAGTCTACTATTCTCCTAGGTAACCTATTCGCCTCCATTCTCCTCACATCAACCCACCACCGAGGACGGTTAATGCGTACAGCTTCATCAATCAAGTTCATTCCTAACTTAGTCTTTATCTCCTTTGTCTTTATCTCCTTATTCCGAGTACCCTCCTATCATTGTTCCCACCTGTTTACTCCAGCGATAATTATCGCTTCTTTCATGTCTGTTACTTCTAACGTATTAATCACATATCCTGAGTTCACCCAACTTTGACTCCTGTAAACAAATTTGCTCTGAAAACACACCGGTATAAAGATAGTTTCGTCCGGGAGCTGACTTCTTTCTTACCGAATATTGTTGATCGCAACTGCGAAGTCACTGCATTAACCATGCTGCACCTTGATTCAATATAACTTACTATACTACCGTCCTGGGAGAATACCAATCCTAAATACTTGAAATTATCAACCTGTTTCGGCTTTCTGTTCCTAACCTGACTTACAGTTGTCTTAGGTTTCTTACCTTCCGACACCAATTTAGTCTTGGAAAGGCTAATTTTCATATAATACTGAGTGTGTCTATTTTCAAGTTCCAGGATATTAGATTGCAGGCTTCCAGCACACTCTGCCATTAAGACCATGTCGTCGGCTTACCACATTACCACGTAACTGAATACATCCCTGCAACTTCATACCTTTTTAGCCAACTTACTCTGATCCACTGATCGCACCCTCTCTTCCAAATTGCTACCGAACACCTTGCCTGGTATACTGATCAATGAAATACTTCGATAGTTGTTCCCATCCTTGTTGTTCTCTTTCTTATAGATAGGTGCAATTACTGATTTCGTCAATCTGAAGGTACCTTACTAAAATTCCATGCTAGACTTATTAACTCCGTGAAGCCATTTCATGCCTGCCTTTCCACCACCGTAAACTGCTAGTATACCTGCCGATACAGGGCAAGCATGCTTGAGTACCTTAAAAAACTATCGGATTGAGCCATGATCGAATCCCCAATTATTATTATTATTATTATTATTATTATTATTATTATTATTATTATTATTATTATTTCAGGTACAATTTAGTCCATTCCTGCTGATTTATGATAATGAAGTTTATTTACCATCCTTTCCACTCCCTCAAGCGTAATTTCACCAACATCGTTTTCCACCTCCCCATGAGCTCGGTTGTTCGCGACGTCACAAGAAAGACTTCCTTTCATGTTGAGAAGATTTTGAAAATATTCCTTCCACCTATCCAGTGATTCCCTAGGATCTATTATGAGTTCACCTTATTTTCCCACAACGCTGTTCATATCCTTTTTCTCTCCATTTCTAAAAATTCTTTATTACTGTTCAGAAAGGTTTCCCTGCTGCTTTACCTAGTCTTTCTGGGTTTCTCGTCACAGAAACTACCTTTATGGTTTTAGGAGCCGCAGAGGTGTCGGAACGTTCTTACCGCAGAAGCTCTTTTATCTGCTAGTAAATCTGCCGATACAGGGCTAGCATGCTTGAGTACCTTCAAAAATGATCGGATTGACCCATGATCAAACCCCTAAATTTTATTATTATTATTATTATTATTATTATTATTATTATTATTATTATTATTATTATTATTATTATTATTATTATTATATGTTGCTGTTGAAAAGGAAGCCGCTTACGAAACATGTGGCGATTTAAAGTACGTGATGTTAATATTTGATGATAACAGCAATAATTCGCGCACCATAGGTAGAACAATTTTAAAAAAGATACGCAAGGATTCTAAGTAACCTATGCGAAGAAATTGTCAGCTATCTTGAAATTTAAAAAATACGAGTATTAAAAATTAATTTTTCTTCGGATTGCAGTAACTCTTCAGACAGCAGTGACAAACTACGTTTGCTGTAGCTAGACAGAATTAGGGCGGGGCAAGGTCAGTAGTTAATGAAAATGAAAATCCACAGCCCCGTTTAGCGGAAACGATAGGAATTGTGCCGACTGCAGAAGCCTGTTGCACTCCTCTGGGGCAATGATTTATGACTTACAGATAAAGCAAAATGATATTGAAGAGTATTGCTGGAATGAAAGACGACAGAGAAAACCGGAGTACCCGGAAAAACCCTCTCCAACATCCGTTTTTTTTCCTGCACATATCTCACATGGAGAGACCAGGATTTGAACCACGGAACCCAGCGGTGAGAGACCGGGGTGCTGCTGCCTGAGCCACGGAGGCTCACAAGGCCAGTGCTTAATCCCATCATGAATTTGCCTGTTGGCATGGGTGAAGAGGGGAGGGAGTCAGTGGATAAAATAATAGCGATGCTCATCTTGTAAATTCCCTATGTAAAAATACATGTTGTTTTTGTTGTTGTTGTCGTTGTTGTTGTTTTGAACAACAGCATAATTTCGATAAACAGCCCCGGTGTGTAATATGTTTGAAAACGTATGATAATGCCTTGTCTGTCAAGTACTGTCCTACTTTCATGTCATATGGTCCAACATAGATTTGAAAGGAGTGTTCAGTGGAGAATGACTAGGAACAAAAAGAAAGCTCTTCACTATGAGTAGACTTAAGGGATGAAATAAAATAAAATACAGCTCCTCACTGTGCTGAGGAATAAATGACGAAATAAGATTGTACGTGACGCACTCTTAAGCAAATTCTTGATTTACAGTAGGTGTACAAAATGACCACTCACAGCTCGAAAGCATGATTTGGAAGTGCAAAACCAACTTGCTCACACACGTTTACACCTACGTGCGTCATTTCTTAATGTGGCTGCGGCAACAAGCCTTTGGAGGTCGTCAAGGTCTTGTACCTAACTTCTGTAAATTAATTCCTTCATATGACTCCAGAGGTAAAACTAAAAATAATTTAAATTTGGGCTTCGAGCTGGCAACTGCACACGACCATTTCGACCAATCCAGCGGTCCGGAACGTGTTGTCTAAAAAGTCGCACACAGGCCAAGAAAGGTGAGGGGGCGCACCATCATACAAGAGCCACATATCTCTACGTATCGTATATTGGAAGGGATGAAATTCATAACTTCTGGTTACATATACGTAAGAAACTGTAAGTAGCGTTCTCGTATCAAATGTGGTGGGACCACAAAAAAAGACCAGTAATGATGTCCCCCACAATTCCTACCCATACGTTTAAGCAGATCCAGTCTTCAAAGTGTCCCTGGACTACATGGTGAGGGTTTTCTAAGCTCCAGATATGAGTTTCATGAAAGTTGAGTACCCTATTTCGCGTGAAACAATATTCGTCTATGGCAAATATTCTGGTAAGGAAATCTGGCTGTTGTAGCTTCTTATTCAGAAGCCACTGACATAATAGTCCCCTGCGGGGAGAATCTGTTTCTCGAAGGTGCTGAACACGTTGTACATGGTATGGATACACAAGCTGATCCCTAAGTGTTCGATGTACAACACAGTGAGACACGACGACCTCATGGGCTGTTCCTCTAGTGCTCGTCTCCGGGGTCATTTTCAAACAAGTCTAAAACGTCTTCCTCCGCCATGAATACATATTGTTGCGGTAAACGACCCTTTCTCTCGAATGTATTTAGGCTGATCCAGTACCTCGGAGTTTCTGAAGAACAGTGACAAAAACCCGATTACTTGGGTCTCTTTGGTTGGGAAAGCTTTCCCATTACATTTGACCCGCCCATGATCTGTTACATCTTGCCACACAATAAATTATCACCATTTCATGTTTAGATAAAGACATATCGCATGTTCTCAAAGTTCGTGTCCGTCTGCAGGTAGCAATGCATTGACCTCGAGAATGTACAGCCTTGGAAAGGAGGGTGACCAAGGGAAATCATAGCTCTGTTGACGCTCTGTTTAGCAGAGGGAAGTAACCAGTGCCTATTGTCTTCTCAAAAGCATTGAATGAAGATATGTAATTTATTTTATGAATACTCTTTTTGAAAATATTCACCTAGAATATGACCTTCCATCACCTGTTAAAATATCGTACCTTATTTCTATTATACCCTGTAGATTATAATCTTTTTTTTTGCTAGGGGCTTTACGTCGCACGGACACAGATAAGTCTTATGGCGACGATGGGATAGGAAAGGCCTAGGAGTTGGAAGGAAGCGGCCGTGGCCTTAATTAAGGTACAGCCCCAGCATTTGCCTGGTGTGAAAATGGGAAACCACGGAAAACCATCTTCAGGGTTGCCGATAGTGGGATTCGAACCTACTATCTCCCGGATGCAAGCTCACAACCGCGCGCCTCTACGCGCACGGCCAACTTGCCCGGTGTATATTATAATTAGAAGTGTTGATTTTTGCAATAGAGATATTACGAAAAATGCTTTTAAAGGCTTGTAATTACGATTTTCGTGTTTGACGACCTGTAAACCACTTTTTGATGCGTTTTGAAAAGGCGATAAAATGAGACGCTGATTCAAAATAGAAAATGTATACTAAAATGCATTATATATGCGAAAACGACGATTTTTAAACAACACGCATTTTATATGCATAATTCTTCCTCTGGAAATATAAACCGAGGAGTCTGTGCCCCCTTGGCCTGCCTGAAAATGCTGTTGCCTGTTACGCTCAAAAACGCATTTTTTGCCCAACCAGCTCTATAATGTATTTGGTGTCCTATCGACAGTGGGAGGTATTTCAGTAGATACAATTTATTTGTAAGTGATAGGAGAACACGAATGACAGAAGTAAATTTCATAAGTGATCAATAGTTTCCTTCAACAGTGTCACGCATTTATGAACATCCCATGTTAATTTTGTATATTTCCTTTTTTAAATTCTAACTGCGTCAGTACAAATTTAGTTCCTTTATGTTTTGGTTTAGCCTATTTAAATTTAAAATACATTACAATTGTATTATATTTGATGCATTTTCTTTTGCAAATTAACTCTGTACAAGTGCGATTTTAATTCTCTTGAATATTATCAAAATATTATCAATTTATCATAATTAATTCCAATGTAATGGTTTGCTAAAAAAAACGCTATAGGCTAAATTACAAATGCATAAATGCTACAAAATGCTAAATGTACAAACCTAAATGTTAAATTTCTGATTTCGAAACGCTAAAATCCACCACCCCTAATTATAATGCACGGCTGCGTAGAGTACTTGATCTAATACTTGCTGAATGTATACAAGGACGCAAGATCGAGTCATGGCGCAGATAGCCATCAATTAAGTGTCCTCAAATGTGGGAGACTCGAGATTATGTTTTTTTTTTTGGTTTTGTGTTCCACTAACTTATTTTGCGGTTCTCGGAGACGCTGAACTGCCGGAATTTTGTCTGGCAGGGGTTCCTTTAAGGTGCCAGTAAATGTACTGACACGAGGCTGACGTATTTGAACACCTTCAAATACCACCGCGGAATCGAACACACCAAGTTGGGCTCAAAAGCCCAGCGCTCTATTCCAGATTTACTAACACATTGGCTATTTCAAACTCAGTGACCATAGATTTATTTTGCTACGTACTCTTTCAATTTCGACATCACCTCGTATCGTGTTGATTTAGAAGAGCACACCGGCTCAGCTAGATACTTGGTCATTTTTTTGTTGCTGCTTGTTTAACGTCGCACTGAATCATCGAATGTTCTCAGCGAAGGAGCGATGGGAAAAGGCTAGGACTGGGAACGTAGCGGCCATAGCCTTAATTACTGTAGGGTACCACCCTCGCATGTGCCTGGTGTGAAAATGGAAAACCAACTTCACGGCTGCCAACGGTGGAATTCGAATCCAATGCAAGCTCACAACTGGGCGATACTAACCGCACGACCAACTCGCCCGGTGGCCGAGGGTTTTAATGTTGGAGACCTTTCCTGTCGACACGCCATTGTTCTGTTCAAAATCCCACTCAGTGTTTCTGGAATTGGAATAAGGATTGGCAGTTGAGTTGCCAGCCCCGTGGTGTAGGGGTAGGATATCTGTCGCTTACCTAGAGGTCCGGAGTTCAAATCCAGGAAGATGAAATATTTTGGAACGGTATTCACTCACACTTGTGAGATCTGCAGAAGTGCTCTCTCTGCCTTGAGAGCCAGTGGACACTTGGTCAAGAAAGCCAAGTAATGCGGCTGAGGGTGTCATCACGTTCTAAACGCGGTACCCCGAAGTCTGCAGGCCATCTGACTGGGCAGCAGTGGTATTGACGTGCCAAAGACCCCATGAGGCTTATGTGCCAGGGTATCATTCTATTTTTTAGTGCAAGTGGGGAGCTGAATTGTTAACGCGTATCCCAAAGGAAAGCACGTCTGCTATACTTTCAAACAAGGAATAAAGGCTAGTAATGCATTATTGTTTCAGAATCGGTATCTACTTTACACTCAGTAAGATTGTGTTATTATTTTGTCCGGCTACTTGACTGAATGGTCAGAATACTGGCCTTCGGTTCAGAGGGTACCGGCTTCAATTCCCCGCCAGAGTGGGGATTTTTTAATGTGTGTTTAATTCCACTGGTTCAGAAACATTTGTGTATGTCTTACACATTTATTCATGAGCATACAACTCCCCCCACTGCCAACCACCACAGAAACAATAGTGAATACTCTCTTCATATACGGTCTGCGTCAGGAAGGCATCTGTCAGTGAAATAGAGCAAATGCACATCAAATGCAGAGCCCAAAGGACTGGAAAAAAGCCAAGAAGAAGAAGAAGAATGTCAATCAATCAATCAATCAATCAATCAATCAATCAATCAATCAATCAATCAATCAATCAATCAATCAATCAATCAATCGATCAATCAATCAATCAATCAATCAATCAATCAATCAATCAATCAATCAATCAATCAATCAATCACTACTGATCTGCATTTAGGGCAGTCGATCAGGTGCCAGATTCCCTAGCCTTTTCGTAAATGATCGCAAAGAAATTGGAAAATTATTGAACATTTCCCTTAGTAAGTTATTCCAATCCCTAACTTCCCTTCCTATAAACGAATATTTGCCCCAATTTGTCCTCCGAATTCCAACTTTATCTTCATATTGTGATATTTCCTACTTTTAAAGACACCACTCAAACTTATTCGTCTACTGATGTCCTCCCACGCCATCTCTACACTAACAGCTCGGAACATAACACTCAACCGAGCAGCTCGTCTCCTTTCTTCCAAGTCTTCCCAGCCCAAACTTTGCAACATTTTTGTAACACTACTCTTTTGTCGGAAATCATCCAGAACAAATCGAGCTGCTTTTCTTTGCATTTTTCCAGTTATGGAATCAAGTAATCCTGGTGAGGGTCCCATACACTGGAACCATGCTCTAGTTGGGGTCTTACCAGAGACTTATATGCCCTCTCCTTTACATCCTTACTACAATCCCTAAATACCCTCATAACCATGTGCAGAGATCTGTACCCTTTATTAACAATCATATTTATGTGATTACCCCAATGAAGGTCTTTTCTTATATTAACACCTAGGTACTTACAATGATCCCCAAAAGGAACTTTCACCCCATCAACGCAGTAATTAAAACTGAGAGGACTTTTCCTATTTGTTAAACTCACAATTTGACTGTTAACCCCGTTTCTCATCATACCATTGCCCACCGTCCATCTCACAACACTATCGAAGTCACCCTGCAGCCACTCACAATCTTGTAACTTGTTTATTACTCTGTACAAAATAACATCATCTGCAAACAGCCTTATCTCTGATTCCACTTCTTTGCACATATCATTGATATACTTAAAACATAAAGGTCCAATAATACTTCCTTGAGGAATTTCCCTCTTAATTATTACAGGATCAGATAAAGCTTCGCCTAATCTAATTCTCTGAGTCCTGTTTTCTAGAAATATAGCAACCCATTCAGTCACTCTTTTTTTCTACTCCAGTAGCGGTCATTTTTGCCAGTAGTCTTCCATGATCTACCCTATCAAGTGCCTTAGATAGGTCAATCGCAATACAGTCCATTCGGCCTCCTGAATCCAGGATATCTGCTATATCTTGCTGAAATCCTACAAGCTGAGCTTCAGTGGAATAACCTTTCCTAAACCCAAACTGCCTTCTGTCAAACCAGTTATTAATTTCGCAAACATGTCTAATATAATCAGAAAGAATGCTGTCCGACTCGATGGCTGAATGGTCAGCGTACTGGCCTTCGGTTCAGAGGGTCGCGGGTTCGATTCCCGGCAGGGTCGGGGATTTTAACCTTAATTGGTTAATTCCAATGGCCCGGGGGCTGGGTGTTTGTGCTGTCCCCAACATCCCTGCAACTCACACACCACACATAACACTATCCTCCACCACAACAACACGCAGTTACCTACACATGGCAGATGCCGCCCACCCTCATCGAGGGTCTGCCTTACAAGGGCTGCACTCGGCTAGAAATAGCCACACTAAATTATTATTATTAGAAAGAATGCTTTCCCAAAGCTTACATGCAATGCATGTCAAACTGACAACTTGAGAAAGCTCAATAGATTGATGAATACTCCAGGTATAATGTGGCTGTGTGTGTTTGAAAAATAAGGATGAAGTGTTGGAGGTGTTTCATAAGTGTCAGGCAAAGGTAGTAGTACAATCTGACAATGATACAGAATACACATGTAGCGGGTTTCAAGTACAATTGCAAAAATGGGGTATTACTTCTAGAAGGTCTGATGTCTTTCATTTTTCTTCTACAGCACCGTAGGATCAGTAGAATTTCGGTGGTTGAAGGCCGGATGTCAATACGCATCTGCCCCAGTGAAAATCTCACCAAATAGTGCCGGATTCAGGAGACCCCGCGGCTCTCGCTGCAGCACGCCGGCCTCTCACCGCTGGGTTCCGTGGTTCAAATCCCGGCCGCTCCATGTGAGATTTTTGCTGGACAAAGCGGAGGCGGGACATGTTTTTCTCTGGGTACTCCGGTTTTCCCTGTCATCTTTCATTCCAGCAACACTCTCCAATACTATTTTATTTCATCTGTAAGTCATTAATAATTGCCCCAGAGGAGTGCTGCTTGTTTCGTTAGCCAGCAGATTTCCTATCCTCGCCGCTGTCCGGCTCCGCGGTGTAGGGGGCAACGCGTCTGCCTGTCACTCGGCGGCCCCGAATTCGATTCCTGGCCGGGTCAGGGGTTTGTAATTGTAAATAATTAATATCCCTGGCCTGGGGACTGGGTTTTTGTGTCGTCCTTAACGTTCCATTCCTCACATTCAACTCTCTACACTCCGCAATTACAATTACACGCAGGTTCATATCGTATGGTGTAAGTAGTGGCAAAAGATCTACAGAGGTCGACGCCACGAAGAAATATAATTTTAAAAAAATCCTCGCCACTAGACGGGGCTTCATTCATTCCACCTGTTCGAATGACTGGAAGCAGACAGTGGATTTTCATTTTCATGTCGCCGAATTCAATGGTAGGATACTCGAGTTGGGAGTCGAATGGCTAGAACATTGCATACCTCCCCCCCAAACCCCACCTCCCACACCTCCAATATATTACAATTAGTAGTTTATAGACTATTTAAAATTATTACCTCATATTTTTAATTCCATACACATGTTAATAACAGTAATGTTAAACTCAATGTTTGAAACGTAAACGCATATTACGGTTAATACCCCCGCAAAGAGATAATAAATTAGTGATGAAACGCGGAGTAAAAAATGCTCATGTTCAGTTTACATCTCAGTTAATGGCACATTAGAAACATATCAGTATATACTGTGTTACTAATAGCAAGTGATATAGATTTCTGTATCTAGCAAAATTCATACTGGTACGTTTAAAGTCCAGCATCCTAGTCTGAGGATAGCTCATATCACCTGAACTACTGTAAGTACATTGTTTTACGGAACTGTTTATATCTGTATATAGAAAAGGTAAGGTAAGGGCGTATTCTGCCCGAAGGCAGGTCCGAACCTCCGTGGAAGCGTGCCTGAGCGTACGGTAAGGTGGCCAGTTCCTCTCCGCTCCTCCATTCCCTTACACCCCTCCCCCCCCACCAACAGCGCGTGGCAACCTATCCAAATCCTGACGACGCCCAATGTTGCTTAACTTCGGAGATCTCACGGGATTCGGTGTTTCGTGTACAGTATATAGAAGCCATCGAATAAATTTCTCAATAATTTGAAAATAGTGTCAAATTAATCTAGGATAAATGGGTTAAATATCTCTCTTTAGGATACCTGGACAGTACTCCGCGCTGTATATGCCACCGCAGTCATCTACGGGTTAGTGTTGTAATCTTCTCTCTGGCTGGCCAGCGTTCGATTCCAGCCACGAATCGTTGTCGATTTAAGGGAGGCTGGGACTGAGTTTTTGGTGAAAAAAGTAAAAATTATTGATTTTTCAGTTTATGCATATTATTGTACGCCGGAATCCTGCGGATCATTTGGCGGGGGTGTTTTTCGGGTTCCGCCATTTTTAAAGTACTAGCGTGACATTTAAATGTCCGGTTGAGTCCCCATCCACTAGCTTTTTCTTACGAAAATGTGTTTTTTTCATATATACATTTTCAGGTATTAAAAATGCTCCAGCTGAACCAATTTGGTTTCAAATTCCATGAGAATTTCATGGGTTGTTAACAACTTTATTGTCTTCGTATTAACAGAAGCAATCTATATAAATAAAATTGTAGGGGGTCCGTTGTTTGTCTGTTTGTCTGTCTGTTTGTCTGTTCCACCATCACGTCGAAACGGCTCGATAGATCTCAACCAAACTTCATATTTAGAGTATACTCATCCCGGGGAAGGTTTCGATATGCATATCATTTTAAAATATTTGAATACACGGGGGTTTATAGGAAAACCAGAATGGTTTTTCCACCATCACGTCGAAACGGCTGGAGAGATCTCAACCAAACTTCATATTTAGAGTATACTTATCCCGGGGAAAGTTTCGACATGCATATCATTTTAAAATATTTGAATACACGGGGGGTTTATAGGAAAACCAGAATGGTTTTTCCACCATCACTTCGAAACGGCTGGATAGATCTCAACCAAACTTCATATTTAAAGTATACTCATACTAGGGAAGGTTTCAATATGCATATTATTTTAAAATCTTTGAATAGACGGGGGTTTATGGGAAAACCAGAATGGTTTTCCTCCATTTTCTCTTATACTATTGATTTTCTGTAAACTTCGTTTACCGTACGTGAAACGTCTCTTCATTATAAACAACTTTCGTTATGTTCATAATTTACCTTACTCTTCACATGACGGAGAAATTTACAGTTTTCCGCTGGTATCATGCTCTGCATTGAGTGACCGACAGACCGACAACGAACCTACAGATTACCATGGCAACGTCTCTGACTGCATGCCAGCAGGGAAGTAACGTATTGACATTTTCCTCATTATGTTTTTACATTCGTGGTTGTTCCTTGGGTAGAAGGCAAGAGAGGCGTCAATCGGCCTATCCGAGGGATATTGGCGGAATATCGTTGGATGTTATAAGCGCCCTCGAACCATCAGTCATCTTATTATTTGTTTACCTAGGAATCAGTGGACCTAAATTTCTCCTCTGTTACCGCTTTATTATATCTATAACTCACACTAGCATAATTTATTGAGGGGCATTTGATTTTCCAATACATTAACTTGGCATTTACATATTTGTCGTTATCCGGCTGTCCTCAGTTATAATCCATTTTCTATTACTTTCAACTTTCTTAACTGTATCATTTTCTTCCTTAATTACGCCGTATGTACGCGAGTGCTACAAACTACTGGATGTATTTCCACCAAGACTCATATTTAGAATATACACCTGTCCTTGATAGGTTTTAGGGCAAATATTGTTTCTAAATCCCTGAACTGACTGGGGGTTTATACGAAACCGAAACAGTGATTTTGCACTTCCACAAAATATACACAACCAAAGTTAATTTAAATCTACCTGCCTTGGTAGAAATTAATTTCTAAACCTTTTTTCTCATGTGCATCATTTCGATACGAGGATTAATAACGGAGATATCATTAACGGACCGTTTTTCTGTACAAGTCCCATCGGAATTAACTCACGAGCGGGTGCGTGTAAAGCGTATTCCTTACAACTTGAAAACTACTGAAGACATTCAAACCAAAATTTATATTTAGCATCCACCTGTCCAAAGGTAGGTTTTAAACGTAAATAACATTTCATGTTCCGGGATGGACTGGCGGTCTATTGGGAACCGAAATGGTAATTTTACTCTTCCACAATATATACAGAACAAGACCAACCTGACTGGAAATCGACCAAACGTGATGGAATTCCACCTCTAAACCTTTTTTTCAGGTGCATTTTTTCGTCAGGAGGATTAATAAGGGAGATATCATGAATGGTCAGTTTTGCAGGTTAAGTTCAGCGGACACAGCCCAAAAGGTGTTTTACATGGAGCAGATTCCTTATCAATATAAATCAAATCGTAACGACTGTGTACCTCTACACTGACTATTTTGGCGAAATTTTCGTACAGCTTTCCGTTTAAGGGGTAATAATGACCATCTCCATAATTTTTGGTTTAGATTCCTGAAAGTCCTAATTTTTACCCGCCTCGCCCAAAATCCAGATTGCGGCATAATTTGCCAGAAGAAAAAGAAGATAATTGAAATTTGACAAAATTATACGTTTTAGCCTGTAACGAACGGAAAACATCCAAGATCATTAAATTTTTCACTTTTTATCCCCGAAGAATATCGAAATATGCAGGCAATTTTTATGATGGTGCAGACCTTCGGAAATTCCTATCACATAACAGATTGCACAATCTCCGTTCAATTTGGAATGATCTACAACCTTGGTCTTATGACTTTTTGCCGTATCTGTACACATTTTACGTTTGATTTTTCTCTATTAATCGATGTTAAGTCAATTTGGAATTTTCACAGCATAATTCATACTTTCGATTACTCATATGAAATACAGAATCATCAAACTCTTCACGAAAATTGGCCCACCCAGTAGCCATATGTGAGCCAAATGCTATGTATGTAGCTGTCACATAATTATCCGAAGAGTAATGTAATATGAGATAATCTTACAAAAACGTTACCCTGTTCCACGTTTCTAACTCAATCTGACCCAAGAATAGATGACATATCATAGGACCAGCCATTTAGGCCACTAAATCCGGCGTGTCTTATGGTATAATTCTTTGTCGATATGACGTACGTTTAGTAGCAGTTAATCTGTAAATGAAGGTCTTCAATATTGTAAACACGCATATACTTTCGTATGTCGATCTATATATATTCACTGATGTCGATTTGTAGCGATCGAGAAAGGGTGGGTCTGCTATTGTAATCAGTACTCCCCACACGCACTTTGACTGGCAGTATGAAAGGGTTCCTTCTCCAACTCCTGTGTAACTGTCATTAGTAAGGAAGGCCTACAATAGTAATGAATAGTTCCCTTCTCGATTTGACTTGCAGAAGGCAAGTGAGCATGCAGTTTTGTTTATAACTCCCCTACCCGATTGTGTTTGGCAGTAGGCAAGGGTGCCCGCCATTATAAAGAAATGTCCTCATCTAAAATGTGACTGGCATTAGGCATAGTGGCCCGCTATTTTGATGGAAACTCACCAACTTGGTGTGACTGGCAGTAAGGTAGCTGGAAGTAGGAAAATGGACCTGGCATTATAATGATAACTGCACAACTCAACTTCGAGTGATAGTAGGGTAATTGCCTGCCATTATAATAAAAACTCCTCAACTGTAATCTGTCTGGAAGTAGGAAAGGGGGCTGCCATTTTAACGATACTCCCCAAATCGATTCTGTCCGCGTAGTAGGCAATGGGGCCTGCAATTATAATGTAAACTTCCCAACTCGATTGTGAATGGCAGTAGACAAGTGAGCCTGCCGTTATATCACAAATACATAACAAACTTTTTACATTGGAAACAACGTACGGGGACCTCCCCATGCTCTTTCTCGGATAACGCTAAGAGACATGCAATTTTAAAAAATCTTATTTACTGCATGTACACTATTTACGTCGATATTCGAATACAATGTAGAATACCGTAGCGAAGCACGAGTACATTCGCTAGTTTTTTATAATGTTGATACTTTAAAAGATAGTAGCCTACAAAGGGGTATTATTTTTAGCATAATTTGAGTTAAACATAAACACATAAAACACATTTTTTCCTCACATTCATGGACTACATATGCAAACTTTCTCTCTGTTAAAATTCTTTCCATGCCTTGAAGTGCCTGTACTCCAGTTTTCAATGTGATATTTGAAATAACTGTTCAGCTGGAGCATTTTTTATGTTTATCGATTTTTAAAAAATTTGAATTGTAAGTGTTAATTTCTCAGAAAGTTCTGTTGCTGTTTTTCTGAAAATTGGTATATGGCCTTCTTTCACCATTAGGAGACCAAAAACCAAATTTCATTCAATTCTATCAATAATTACTATTTTTTATAAATTCAGTCCTAACTTCCCTTAAGTTACAAGAACGGACCACATGAAAGATGGTGTTTCTAGATCTAGATCCACATCAGGCGAATACCTGCATGGTACCTAATATAGGCCTCCGTGGCTAACTGGTTAGCAAGCTGGTCTTTGATCCAAGCGGTCCAGAGTTCGATTCTCGGCCGGGTTGGGAGATTAACCTTCATTAGTTAATTCTTCTGGCTCTTGAACTGTGTGTGTGTGTGTGTGTCGTCTTCAACACTAGATTTCATCCCAGTTTAGGCCCCATCCTCCGAATGCACATACAGCCCAATAGGGATATTAACTTGCAGGACGACTACTGCCCAGCTAGGTGTCCTACAAATACTGTGGTATGACGTGATCAGCGTGACGAGATCATCAACCACATTACTTGCCTTTCATAAACAGCTTCCTAAAACTTAGCCCCAGACAATTGAATCGGCAGAAATACCAGAAGAATACGAGCTATCAGACAGAGATTTCAGTCGCATTATATACATGAGGGTGCTGTCACTTACGTGAAGCCGAAGTACAACAACATTAACAAGCCGCTCAGTTGTTAGCTAGTGCCTGATACACAAATTTCCACAAATCGAATAGTGGATCTCCCGTATGGCAATCGTCGACGGTAACGTCTGTAAATGAGACGTTATTCAGAAGAAGCCAAGTGTAGTAAGTTTCGAATTCATCAGAAGATATCGCTACAGGAGTAACACATTGAGGCCGAAGGGGCTGAGCCATCAAAACTTCAATTTAAATAAAAGAGATTTCCCACCATAAGCGGCACAGCGGTTTGAAGCTGAAGGATCCCGAGCGAGGTTACCCCAACGTCTCTTCACGTTTCAAGTTTTCTTGACTAACCCTGCAATTAAATTCTCATCTAAGTTTCCTAACTGAGCCCTTGGGTAAACCCTGACATTAGCTGGCCGACACTGCTGCCTACTAAAGTGTTTTCATTAACTCATGGACTGATACTGGCAACAGGCGGAGAGTAACAGTTCGCTATTACAAAAAAATCTTCATTAACCCAGTTTCATTAAGACCGTCGATACTTCACTGCCCAGGAGACTACAAAGGAGCTGCTCTTAATGTTGTAACATTACAAAAGTATCATGAAACATGTCCTTCCCAAAAGGGCAACAGAAATGAAGTGTATCCTGAATGTGTTCCGGTTACTCCTGTTGCTATTTATTTACGGATGCAGTATTTCTCTCTCCCTCTCTCTCTCTCTCTCTCTCTCTCTCTGCACAGGCCAGAGCAAAACGTAGCTTCTACTGAAGGCCAAATCTTATTTATGGATATTACAGGATGGAAGCTGCAGAGGTATGAGGGCTCGAAAGTTTAGAAAAAGTCACTTTTTCTGGAGCGTCCGAAGACGAGGCCCAATATAACATATGTTCATTCCGGGTCATTGTAGGCCAGAAAATGGTGGTTTTCATTTGAATTTCTTTGCCTTTATCGGAGTTTTATGGATTATAGGTCCTTCTTAGCCTGTCTTTAGGTCTTAACGGCTAATTTTGCAATTTCACCTACTTTCGACTACATTAGTACTGTCCAGTCTCAATTCGAATCATCATTAATTCAACCCATCACCTCTTAAACATATCTTCTGTAGTAAGAGAGAGAATAAAATGAAGAAGAAATGAAATGAAAAAAGAAACTAATGCTTGATAAAACAGGGGTATCAAAATATGTGTAAGATAAGTGAAATAATGGCAGGAAAACTTCTGGTGCTAGTGTTTTTTGAAGAGGAAGATCTCACTTGCTTCAGGTATGAACCCTTAACATCCATGGAGATGGCGAGTTCTCGATGGTTTGCAACGTGCTATCTGAAAACTGGCGATGCTTTACACTTAAGAACCTGGAGATGACTATTGTGATATACTGCAAAACAAACTGAGGTAAAAGTTCCGAATTCCAATTTCTATAACCGTAGTGTGGTTACTCCAAATATTATTCCAGTTCTACTAATTTCAATTTCTTTCTCCACGATGTCCATTGCGGGTTCGCTGAATTCATTCTAGGTGGAAAAAGCATTTCATTCTAAATTAAGCAAGTACTTCTTTTAACATAAACGGAATTCCTTTTCATAAATTATGTTCATCTAAAAGTACGTCTGAAGGAAAAGTATTGCAAACATATATTTTTGCACTATATGTTGCATATCACCAAAATTTTGCATTTTCAAATATGATATTCCTTCATTAAGTAGTCCGACTCGTTGTCTGAATGGTCAGCGTACTGGCCTTCGGTTCAGAGGGTCCCGGGTTCGATTCCCGGCCGGGTCGGGGATTTTAATCGCCTCTGATTAATTCTTCTGGCACCGAGCTCGATAGCTGCAGTCGCTTAAGTGCGGCCAGTATCCAGTATTCGGGAGATAGTAGGTTCGAACCCCACTGTCGGCAGCCCTGAAAATGGTTGTCCGTGGTTTCCCATTTTCACACCAGGCAAATGCTGGGGCTGTACCTTATTTAAGGCCACGGCCGCTTCCTTCCCACTCCCAGCCCTTCCCTGTCCCATCGTCGCCATAAGACCTTCTGGCCCGAGGACTGGGTGTATATGTCCGTCCCAACACTCTACTCATCATATTCAGACAACATACCACACTACCAACCACCACAGAAACACGCAATGGTGATTACACCCCTCCATAGAGGGTTGGCGTGAGGAAGGGCATCCGGTCGTAAAACAGGGCCAAATCCACATATGTGTGGCGCAGTTTGCACCCGCGATCCCACAGGTGTGGGAAAAAGCAGCATGAAAAGAGGAAGAAGAAGAGGAAGAATATTCCTCATTAAGTAAGTAATTGCCGGCCCCGCGGTGTAGGGGTAGCGTGCATGCCTCTTACCCGGAGGCCCCGGGTTCGATTCCCGGCCAGGTCAGGGATTTTACCTGAACCTGAGGGCTGGTTCGAGGTCCACTCAGCCTACATTATTAGAACTGAGGAGTTATCTCACGGTGAGATAGCGGCCCCGGTCTAGAAAGCCAAGAATAACGGCCGAGAAGATCCGTCGTGCTGACCACACGACACCTCATAATCTGCAGGATGAGCAGCGGTCGCTTGGTAGGCCAAGGCCCTTCAAGGGCTGTAGTGCCATGGGGTTTGGTTTTGGTTTGGTTTGGTTTGGTTTGGTTTTAAGTAGGCCCTAAGTAATTAGAACGAAAGTTATGAATACATTTGGATCGCATTTTTAGGTCCTTCTTGTCAGTTCTAGGGCCTGTTTTGATGTTTTTAGGCCTTCAAAAGGTATCCTTTTAGCCAAGTTTTAGGTCTTCAAATTCCGAGCCCTAGTAATAGCCTAACATTCGTAGCAAGACTTGTGCGTCCAGATGTTATGAAAGGTGCTACCCATATGGCCAGTAGTGTTGAAATAGCACTTTCTTGCCCAGTGAGGAAAGCAATGACAAAGTACCTTTCTCCTCATCCTACCTAGTGCGCCTCATTTTGTACCGTCATCGTTTTTTGCGGTTCCCCTATAAACATATAATGTGTGGTGGCGTTATTTGAGGATCCAGCCAGCCTGTGGGATGATCCAGCAGAAGACATGATGTTTGCATTCGGGAGGTAGCAGGTTGAAACCTAACCATGGAAAGTCCTAAAGACGGCATATTATGGTTTACTATATTTATACAAAGCAAATGTCCGGGCTATACAACGCTACGTTCTCACTCCTAGCCCTTTCCCATTCCACCGTAACCTCAAACTTTATGAGTCATAGGTATGTTTAGCACAGGCCTATATTAAATAACAGAATTTAAGAAAATCTAATGATCTGAGGATCAGTATGCCTACAGTGACTTCCCGTCCGTTGATTCTAGTTCGATTTCTGTCTTTGCCGTGAATTCAGGACTGATTCAAGTGTTTAGGTCGGTACGCACACTGCCTAAGAAACACAGATGTGGGGAGAATAGATTAAAATCCTCTTTTCAAGCATACTACAGGTGATTTTCGGTCGTTCCTCATCGCTCTTGGGAAAAACTAACTGCTGATACATCCTATTCTTCTTGTCTTCAATATCTTTCCAATTGCGGTACATTTTAAGAGAAGGAAGAGTGCCGGGACTTCGCCTCGAAAATAAGTTATTTAATACTGTTTTTGGCTTTACTTCCCACTATTTATACGGTTTTCGGAGACGCCGATGTGCCGGAATTTTGTCCCACTTGAATTATTTTACGTGCCGGGGCTGACGTGTTTGAGCATCTTCAAATACCACCGGAATTAGCCAGGATCAAAACTGCCAACTTGGCCTCAGAAAGCCAGCTCCTTAACCGTCTGAGCCACCCAGTCCTACGAAAAGGAGTAGTTCTTTATTGTCCCAATTAATCTTCAAACCCGCATCCCTCGCATTTAAGTACTCTTGAATATCAATCGATTGCGCTGGAATTCGATCTCGTGATACGGAGTCCAAACAACTTCGCAGCCGGTCACACTTCAATCTCTCGTGGAGAGAGAGAGAGTGACGAATCGTTAGACTAAAAGCTGGTCGACCGAGCTCAATAGCTGCAGTCGCTTAAGTGCGGCCAGTATCCAGTATTCGGGAGATAGTAGGTTCGAACCCCACTGTCGGCAGCCCTGAAGATGGTTTTCCGTGGTTTCCCATTTTCACATCAAGCAAATGCTGGGGCTGTACCTTAATTAAGGCCACGGCCGCTTCCTTCCCACTCTTAGCCCTTTCCTGTTCCATCGTCGCCATAAGACATATCTGTGTCGGTGCGACCTAAAGACAATAGCAAAAAAAAAGCTGGTCGGATCTCTAATAGTTCCGCCATCAACTTTACAGAAGATCAGTCTGCTAAGCCTACTGATATGCATACAGTACACCGGGCGAACTTACATGTGACACCTGAGCATAAGGACGGCATTACGAGCACTGTTCTTACCCAAAGCAAGTAATTAGGTCATATCTGACGAAATTATTAGTTACAATTGAAGAATATATCAGTTATTTATAATTCATAATCTGGGTTAAGTAGTTTTACATGACCGTTGATATCGTGATCATAGCCATGAGACCTCCTGTTTTACGTGGAATCCGACCCACAAGGACAAGATACTTCCTTTCAAAAATTCCACATGCATTAGGCAGCCGCCCTGGTGTGAAGCAAGTGACTATACCATTCAGTTATCAGGCTTAGTACTCAATAAAATTGTGCCTATGTTTGAAAGATCAGCCAGTATTTGTTGTTTTAAATTCACTTTGCAAACTTGCCTCTCATTTTAATTTATCACGTTTGAACAATGAAAGCTCATTCCGTATGTCGCAAGGTCATACTTGATGAAATCATTAGTTACAAGTGAAGAATATATAATTTATAGTTCATAATCGTCCGGCTCCATGGCTACATGGTTAGCGTGCTGGCCTTTGGTCCAGAGGGTCCCGGGTTCGATTCCCGGCCGGGTCGGGGATTTTAACCTTCATTGGTTAATTCCAATGGCTCGGGGTCTGGGTGTGTGTGTCGTCTTCAGCATTAGAATTCATCATAGGTAGGGCCCCGTTCTCATAGACGCGCAGGTCGCCTATGCGGCGTCAACTCGAAAGACCTGCACTCGGCCTTTTCGGAGGCCACACGCCATTATTATAGTTCATAATCTGGGCTAAGTAATCTCTAATAAGAAAGAAAAATGAAGAGGAATTTGCGAATATGACGGATGTTAATTAGATTATCTACCATTGCTAATATTTCATAATATTGTTGTTCGTTAAGTTATTTATTTATTTATTTCATATTTTCTCATAGTCTTCAGGGCTATGGAAGTTTTAGGTTTGTCCACTTATAATAATAATAATAATAATAATAATAATAATAATAATAATAATAATAATAATAATAATAATAATAATAATAATAATTTTACGGTCCACTAACTAGTTTACGGTTTTCGGAGAAGCCGACGTGTCAGAATTTTGTCGCACAAGAGATATTTAGCGTGTTAGTAAGTCTGCCGATACGAAGCTGGCGTAATTGAGCACCTTTGAATACCACCGGACTGAGATGGGCTCGAATCCACCAACTTAAATCAGCCCGACATGTGCGTGCACTTTTGATATATATTTCTCTCTTTATAGCAATGCCATGCAGAACACATATTGTACCGGTAGCTATGAAGGTGCAATATGTATCAAACAATTTATTTATAAAAGCTGATAGATCCTATGAGAGCAAGGGAGTCCCACTCTCATTTGACAGGCAAGAGATCATTGGAAACAACTTGGCAGACGAAATGGAATTCGATGGGGAGCTATCAAGATTATTGGGGCTTGTGGAAGAAAGAAATTAGAACTGGCTGAGTCAGCAAGGAGAATGTGTCTGGATGTGTTAGGAGTTAATGATATTCGGGTAAGGGGTATGAGATTAAAAAAGTGCACTTGAGAGGTGTTAAGAAGGGAAGGACAGAGTGTGAGGTAGGACTGTTCATCAGGAATACTATTGAACGCAACATAGTTTCTGTTAGGCACATAAATGAGCGAATGATATGATTATATTCGGTAGTTGGAGGAATCAGGACGACAATTGTATCAGTGTACTCACCATGTGAGGGAGCAGATGAGGATGAATTTGAAAAGTTTTATGAAGCATTGACAGACATCGTAGGCAGGGTTAAGAGCAAGGATAAGTTCGTCCTAATGGGCGATTTCAATGCGAGAGTTGGCTCTTTCTTACTTTTTGTAGAAATAACGAATAGCGGAAGCCGTCTCTTTCCAGTCCTCCGGGGTTTTTCGTGGCTTGTGCGAACATGTCTTGTTTATACATAATAATAATAATAATAATAATAATAATAATAATAATATTAATAATAATAATAATAATAATAATAATAATCGTCGTCGTCATCATTTCCAGCCGGGTTGTGGTATTTATGGTACTACTGTCCTCCACGAAACCCACCCCCACCCCCGCAACCCCCACTCCCAACCCCACTCTCCTTTCTCCGTTCTTCTGCAATTCTTTTCCATTCCACGATCCTTCTTCTTATAGTGGTCTTGGTCAAATATGTCCATCTTGCTCTTGGTCTCCTTCTTGCTGTCTTTCCGTTAGACGTAGAATCCGATATTTCTTATAGTATCCTTACCTTTCCCACCCTGTTTATATGTCCAAGACACCTCAGTCTATTCTAATTCCCCTCCTGACATTTTCATTTCTCACTCTGTATTTGCTATCACACTACTTGTCACTGACCATATCTCTGCTGCATATGTCAATGTTCATGTGTAGTGCATCTTGTACATCACGTCATACACTTCCTTGTTGTCTCAGTCTTCTAAACTGGGTTCCTTCCTTACATTCTGGTGGAATACGTTTACCTGTTGCACCCTTTTGCTAGTCTCAATATCCAACTTTACTTCCTAGATATTTGAACCTGTCCACTATTTCATCCTGCCTAGCTGTGTGTTTGCATTCGGGAGATGTTGTGTTTGGATCCCACCGTTGGCAGTCCTGAAGATATTCTTCCGTGGTTCCCCATTTTAACACCACGGTTGCTACCTTCCCAGTCCTAGACCTTGCCCTTCCTTGCGTTGCCGGAAACCTTCAATGCGTTAGTGCAACATTTAACCACTAGCAAAAACTAATTTGTATAGATCGTAAATAAGAGAAATTGGAATATCCGTAATTAAGATTATATTTTGAAGGGTATTAACAGAATTTTCGTAATTTTTTCAGCAGAATAATGTTAAGTTTGTAAAATCGTTATTTTTGACACAATAGCTTTAGAGAAGTGACTTATCTACCTCAGGACATGTGTACATTTTATTGAACTATGCTACAGGCTTCCGTTTAAAGCAACATGTTATTTGTGAACAAATGAATAGTAATATTATGCAGCTATAGGATTATAAAGACACTCACTGTATAAGAAGAAAATCTATTGCAGTTTGTAAAAGTTTGAACAGTTCCTTTTTCCACATGGTTCATATTATCTTCATAGAGCTTGATATATGTAGCACATGTTAGTGCAAATACAAACTATTATAGGTTTCTAGCACGCAAATATCCCAAGTTTCATTATGCGAATGTCTTCTCTTTAGCCTTCATCTGTGATTGTGCACTCCTCATCCTTAATTTGTATAAATTCCGTTAGCTTTTTGAGATCTTTTATTTTAGATGTATTTACTGATGTTTACAGTACCTCTTGTACAAGAGGTAATGTTTCAAACCAA
Source organism: Anabrus simplex (assembly GCF_040414725.1). Classification (NCBI taxonomy): domain Eukaryota; kingdom Metazoa; phylum Arthropoda; class Insecta; order Orthoptera; family Tettigoniidae; genus Anabrus; species Anabrus simplex. The sequence goes on along the minus strand of NC_090266.1, from coordinate 964,180,590 downwards.
GAATTTTTATTTTTAAGATTTAGTAGTGTTCCAACAGTAAAACAAAATGGCGTACCATATTTTACTGATAAAAATACACTGATGTCCAAAAGTTAAGCATAAGTTACGAGTATGCAGGCCAACAGGAAATAGACCGCAAATTGCACGACATGTGCACCTACCAACCTTACGTGTTCGCTCTGTATAGGAAAGGAGTGTTCCCTGCGTGACCACAAAGTAAACACAGCCAGTGCCTGCACCCCATATTCCCTTAGTCGTGTTTGCCCTGTTATAGTGTGTGGAGTGTAGCCTCGTGGTGAACGTGACAACATAATGGCATAACGACTATTTGGACCCCGTTTTGCAGGATAGAATACTCGGCCACCTGGAAGGAGGCCATACACAGACCGAAGTCGCCGTATTCTTGAATGTGCCGCATAGTGTCATTTCCAGGCTTTGGAGACGATTTTGAGACACAGGAGATGTTAGTCGTAGGCCAGTACCAGGTCGAATAAGGGTAACCACCCCTCAGCAGGACCGATATCTGGCCTTAACCGCCCGACGAAATCGGAGTGCATTCGCAGGACAATTGTCGGCGGAGCTTGCAGCCGTCTCAGGGGTTGCCGTTTCCCGGCAAACTGTGTACCTTGGGCTGAGAACGGCCGGGCTGTTTGCCTGACGTCCATCGGTGTGCGACCCGCTCACTCCAGCACAGAGACGGGCCCGTTTACTGTGGAGCCGTCAACATCGAAACTGGACCATGAATGAATGGAGGCATGTGCTCTTCACAGATGAATCCCGCTTCAGTTTGCAGAACGATTCCCGTCGCACATTTATCTGGAGAGAACCTGGTAGCCGATACAGCCACAGGAACATCGTGAAACGGGATCAGTACGGTGGTGGTGGCGTCATGGTGTGGAGCGGCATCATGTTCAATGGCCGAACGGACCTGCACATCTTCATGGGTGGTCTGAGGAACACTGTTAACGCTCGGTGATACAGGGAGAGGTACTGAGACCACATGTTCGACTCTTCAGAGGTGCGGTTGGTCCAGACTGCCTCTTAATGGACGATAACGCCCGACCGCACCGCGCTGCTCTGGTGGATGAATATCTGGCTGGGGAAGACATTTATCGCATGGACTGACCAGCGAGGTCTGCGGATCTGAATCCTATAAAACATACATGGGATGCATTGGGGCGGCGAATTGCATCCCGTCAGCCTCCACCAAGGACCCTCCAAGAAGACCTTCGCATTGTCCTTTCGGAGAAATGGGATCGACTGCCACAAGAGCTCTTGGACCATCTGATAGAGAGCACGCCACGTCGCTGCGAAGCATGTGTGGCCGTTAGGGGTAACCACACACCCTATTAACAGCGTTTTTTTTTTTTGGAAGACATTGCCAAGTTTTGTTAGTTGTTTTAAAAGGTGTACCTTTGCTATCAGAACCTTTCTGACACTGTTTTTTGGACAAGTTGTGTGACATATGGTGCGTGATTCAGCCTCCGTTTGTTCAGCAATCTGTCTAACATTTCTATCAGGCGGTATGGCCTCGTTTAGTGATTATGCTTAACATTTGGACACTAGTGTACATAAGAAAATGTGTTTAACTCATTTATTAATAAAATGATAGTTAGTACCCTTCTAATACTCAACCGTTTATTTTATAACTGAGTATTTATTCCCACATTTTAGCAGTTATTTACCCTTTCAGGATTACCCGAGTTCATGCTGAGGCCCTCTCAGGGCACGTAGTCATTTTTACTACGGAAACATAGTTTATTATAAGGAAAATAGTGATGGGACAGGATTACTTCTTAAGTAAGTTACTTTGTCAGCTAGTTAATTAATTAATGCATTCATTCATTAAGCTTCCGCTGGCTTCAACCCTGAGAGGAAGGGGGCGGTTTGCCCCTCTGATTGGAACATGAGACACTAATCCCATGTGACAAGGCGCCTCATTAGCCGAACGTGTCGCAAGATCCAATCAGTTCCCAACCCCACCCACTTCACACCTGCTTAGCTAACATTGTGTCTTTCCTTGTTTCAGCCGGTGAGTGCCGTGATGAACCAGTCCCAGATGGCTGAGCTAATGTGTACGCAGCTCTTAAAATAACCTTAAATTCATCAAAAGGTAACCCAAGTATTATGACGTTGCTGTATTAGCACAGATCAGCTGTATCATGCTTTGGTTCATTACCTCGTAAACATGAACTTCTTTGTATTAACTTAGAGATAGTTAGCGCTTAGTAATTTTCATTGTGTTCAATGAATGTTAAAGCAATCTCTCGAAGATAACCTGACATCGACGCAAATTTCACTATACAGTTTTTAAATAAAATATATAGAAAGACCTGATGCACTCTAGATGCCAGTGCAAAAAATACTTAAGATGTCAATTTACACGTTATTAGTTTATTTGCCAACCCCGATGTGCACGGCTAGCACGTCAGTCTCTTATTTGCTGGTCCTGGTTTCGATTCCTGGCCACTTCAATAATTGTAATTCCGGTCTCAGGGCTGGAATAAAATTCACTCATCCTCCTTAAACTAACTGTGTAGCTATTGATATATGAGATAACGGACCCGGTCACGATACGCAGGCAATATGGCTGAGGATGTCCTTATACTGAACATGTGTCGCTCCAATATCTGCGCGATATATGGTGGGACAGCAACTACCATGGTAAACCAAAGCAAAAATGGAGAGGGAGGGGGGGGTCGGTTTTTCTTAGTTTGTGCGCCAGCCGCGTAGTGTAGGGTAAATTGCCTGCCTCTTACATAAATACCTCAGGCTCGATTTCCGCTGGTATAAGGAGTTTAATCGTAGACTGACCCCGTGAGATCTACTGATTACCTGCCTGACACGAGAGACCGTAGACCTGATTATGAAAGCCAAGCGATACCGCCGACAATGTCGTCACGTGGCACACTGATGTCTGCAGAGCATCTGGCTGGACATTAGTCACCTTAGCATGCCCTTAATGTACTGTATATGTCACTGGTTTGTATTGAACCCTTTAAGGTCCGTAAAGGATACTTACCTTCCTTACCTATTAGCAATAGGCATGAGATCTGTCTCTTGGGTCATTTACGGGTTCTTCGTCACATGTTTAGGTAAGAAGCGGGTTTCAGTAACTTAATCTGCCTACTAAATGAGAGGAATCAAGTCTAAGAAATTTATGTTTATTCAAATTATTATTAAAATGAAGTTGAAAGGGCACATTTCACTTCATGACGAACTCAATCTTGTTCGTTAAACCAAATAAACAATGGCAATTATAACGCTGATGAGAGGTACTGGCTTCAGAGACCTTAACTCAACTGCCTGAGGGGCATCCTTACTCAAAACCACTGTCTTAAGTTAAGAGTGAAATAAAGAAAGTCTGGAAATCCTTAAAAATCGGCTTCCATGTGAGACCGCATATACCATCATAATGATTCGTGATGATCCAGCCCCCGTAACACGAACTCTGGACTCTTTGTATAATTAAGGCTATGCCGCTTTAAATTCTCGATTGAACCCCCATGGACTTTTATTTTTGTAGGTTTTTGCGGTATCAAATGTATGCAACATTGTCTGCAAGCAGGACTGACCTTGTGCCTAAACTTAAATAAGGATGGGTAGCATTACATATGGAACAGGGAGGGATATATTTCGAACGTTTGTTTTGACGAAACGTGAGACAGAAAGTGATTTTCTTTTTACCTTCCTTTCCATAAAAATGCGCCTGATAAGAGCGGCAACCCAGTATACTCCGGAGATCGTTTCTGAAGAACGCTGTACACTCTCGAAATGAAGTGCGTACCTTATAGAAAACGAAATAACATTAACAGTAACTCACAATATGCATTTATCAGGCATTCAAGTGCAGTAGATAAAGTCAACATATTTCAATACTAGAACCGGAAGAAAATTAAGAATGAAATAAATAAAGTCAAGCTTGTAGTGTTTCATGACTGTTCATATCGTGATCATAGCCATCGAACATTCAGTTTTCCGTGCAATTCGAACCACAGACACGAAACTATTCATCATATTCATTGGCCAGGGTTCGAACCACGGTCATCTTGGTGAGAAGCTAATCGGTATGCCACTCGGCTAACACGCTCCCAATTTGAAATAAATATATTGCCTCAGCTCAATTTACAAGTCACAATCAGAGACTGCACAGAAACACACACTTCATCTAGACAAACATTCAGAAAAGTTCAACGGACAGTGCAAATAAACACGAAGAGAGACCCTCTTGTTATTCATAATTTTTCAAGGAGCCTATATCCTCATCAAGACGTGCTATACCTATATAAAGTACAAATAAATAAGGGACGGATACCAAACCTAGAAATTCTGCATTACAATGATTTGTATAACCATCTCGGTTTTGTTTTCTGTTTGTCCGACTCCCCGGTTAGATGGTAAGCGTTGAGGGCTTCATTTCAGAGGGTCCCGGCTTCGATTCTCAACCGGGTCGGGGATTTTAGTCGTGTCTGATTACTATTTCTGGCTGGGGGACTGGGTATTTGTGTTTGTTCCAACACATTCTTCTTCATATTCAGACAAATCACCATACTACCAACCAACTCATAAACACGCAATAGTGATTACATCAGTCCACATCGGGTCGGAGTCAGGAAGGGCATCCGATCGTAGAACAAGGCCACATCCACATGTGTGATAGTTCAAACCGCAACCCCACAAGTGTGCAAAAGGCAGTAGGAGATTGATTTCAGTTTGAGACGACCGGGCGAGTTGGCCGTGCGGTTAGGGTCGCGCAGCTGTGAGCGTACATCCGGGAGATAGTGGGTTCGAACCCCACTGTCGGCAGCCCTGAAGATGGTTTTCCGTGGTTTCCCATTTTCATACAGGCAAATGCTGGGGCTGTACCTTAATTAAGGCCAAGGCCGCTTCCTTCCCACTCCTAGGCCTTTCCTGCCCCATCGTCGCAATAAGACATATCTGTGTGGGTACGACGTAAAGCAAATAGCAAAAAAAAAAAGAAAAACGTTGAGACGAGTATAAAATTTTCTAGCTATAATGATAGCAATACGCCCAAAATTTTCTAAAAAAAAAATACAAGCAGAGTTATGTAACCAGCCAAAATTATACGTACAACTGCCTACGATTAAACTGTTTTTCATAATATGAAAAATCTCGACAATTTGGAAGCTCGTTTAAAAATATGTCTAAAATTCCACCAGACGTACAGGCCTGCTGTATAGGCTATCAGATTCTGTCGTCTTTTCATAATGCAGTGTCAAGATGCAATTACCAAGTTCAGGCTCCTCTTTTTTAGAGATATTTTCTCAGTTTTTGTCTTGCATGTGCTGGATGCCATCTACACAACGCCCCTCATTCTTATAAGGATGCATATTTCTGAGAGTAATGTTGTACAAAGAACTAAAACAGAAGGTTGTTACCCAGCCGAGTGATGGTCAGACGGATGGACGTCAGAAATGAAATCAAGTGAAATAATGGAATGAGAAGACGTTCGTGGAACTTTCTTATTTCCCAGGAAGATATGGCGGAATTAAGAGAGGTTTAATTAAGATGCTAACTGAAGTGATTCACAGATAGAAGACTACGTAACGTTCAAACCAAGAATACGACACGACAGTTGCACATTAGTGTGTCTACCCACTGCCACGGGCCAGAGGAGATGTTCATAATATCCTTATGTCACTACTTACCGTGACCACGAAGAAAATAATGGAATATTAAATATACAGCAAGAAGTCTATTTCTCAGAATATTACATTTAATATTCACATGAACGTGAGATTCGTCGATCGTTACTTAAATGCTCCCATGCTAAATTTCAGGCAGTATAAATGTAACTTACCGAATTATTGTGAATAGTTCGGTTTCATTTAACTATTTGTTGTGAATTTTCAAAGAATGTCCAGCTCCTTAAAAGAATGGTCAGGGTAGCTGCCTTCAGTTCCGAGTATCAGGCCAGGCCGGTGATCTCAGCAACAAATAGTCAATTCTTCTGCCTGCAGGACAGTGAAAGATATGTGCTTCACCTACAAAATGTTTCATGAGAGGCTGCAACGTTCCCCATAACTCAGTGAAAGACAAACAACTCGTTCATTTACATGCAACATATTGAACAGCCATCCACCACAGAAACACGTAATAGGTGGCGATATCTCTCCATATAGGGATCGCGTCAGGAAGAGCATTCAGCGATAAAATATTCGACCAGATCCACATGCGTGACTCAAATCATACCCACAACCCTACTAAGACGTGGGAGAAGCAGCAAAGAAGAAATATTTTTCGAAATAAAGTAACGGATGAAACAGAGAAAACTGAATAAAGAAACAAAAGTGTAAGCTATTCAGACCAAGGTAAGCTGTGGAATAGCTATAGGTAGGGAACTTGTTTAATAATAAATAGGCCTAACATTTGAAGAGCTTAGCGCAATGAAATGGTAGGTCGCAAGAGCTGCAAATAAAATAATATTTCGTGAATGAAAACGGAAAGCAAAATCTAATTTCCTCTTAAAAGTGACGATGACGATGCTTGTTGTTTAAAGGGGCCTAACATCTAGGTCATCGGCGGGGAATGGAACCAAATGAGACGAAATGTAATGACAATTTAAAAGTCCAAAATCGTCCACTGACCAGAATTCAAAACGTGATGACGAAGAATGAAAGGATGGATACGAATTTAAAACAACCTGTGGATCCGACTAGCGTTAAACAATAGTAGTACTGATCAAGGGAATGCATCTAAAGCACAATACTGAATCGATGATACTTGTAATCTAAAGGGGTCCAAAATCCAGGTCATCGGCACCTAATAATGGTACTTACCGCGAGGAAAGTAGAACCATGGTACAACCTGTGACAGTCAAATTCGGTGAATGAAGTCAGAACGGTCGATCCGGCAACACTGGCGACACAAAACGCTGCACCTGCGTAGCAGCAGGTTTTGACCACCTGCTCCCAACGTTGTTCAGTTGAGCATCGTGTGTGTGCTGAGTAAGACCTGTTTGACACAGTGCGTGTTTAGTGCGTTGGTTCTGAACTACGAACAGGAACATGAACGACCAAAAGATCAATGTGCAGTTTTGTTTTAAGCTTGGCAAGACACCGAAAGAAACGCATGCGATGCTGGTACGTGTTTGTGAAGATCAAGCACTGTCCTTGAAGTGTGTGTACAAGTGGTTCGCCCGTTTTCGAGGAGGCCTGGAAAGTGTTTCTGACGACCCCTGTAGCGGAAGACCGGCGACCATCGTCAGTGACGAAAACATTGAGAAGGTGAAGACATTAATCACGAATGATCGGCGATTAATTGTGCGCATGATAGCGGATGAACTGAAGATTAACCGCGAGTCCGTGCGACAAATCGTTACCCAGAAGTTAGGGAAGAGGAAAACGTGTTCTCATCTTGTGCCACACCACTTGACTGACGATCAGAAGCAGGCACGTTTAGAAGCTTCACAGGATTTTGTCGAAACGGCGGATGCGACACCAAATTTCTTGAACTGTATTGTCACTGAGGATGAAACCTGGTGTCTCAGGAACGACCCTGAAACAAAACGGCAAAGCATGAAATGGCATTGTCCGGGATCCCCTCGTCGGAAGAGGTCATAGCCGAAACGTCACGCATTAAACTCGCTTTGACGACATTCCTGACATCCAACGAAACGTAACGAGGCTTTTAAACACCATCCCAAAGGAAGTCTTCTAGCAAAGTTTCCAGGACTTGTGTCGCAGTGCATAGTTATGGGAGGGGACTACTTCGACGGACAGTAAGGTCACTGCCGTGCATTGTTCATCTATGTTGATCGTACAGGACTATTCACCGAACTTTATTGTCATAGGTTGTATTTGTCATGTTGCGGTACTAATCAAAACTAGCGTAGACTCGCGGTATTCCACACAGTATGATACTACTCACAGGTAATGTAATGCGCACATGTAAACCAGACCTATGGTGTTTCTCACATAGGTGTACTAATCACAGGGACTCGTACTATCCCGTGGTGTTCCTCACATACTGGGTACTAATCATAGGCAACGCAGACCCACGGTGTCACTCATATAGTGGTACTAATCACAGGTACTGTAAAACCCACCCTGATTCACATACTGTCGCTACTAACCACAAACCTATTGTGTACCTAACATAGTGGTACTACGCGCAAGTAAAAGTGACCCATGGTGTTCCTAGCGTGGTGGTACTAATTGTAAGTAGTCTCATGGTTCTAATTCAATCATTCCTTGGTCGCCCCCTTTTAGTCGCCTCTTACGGCAGGCAGGGGATACCGTGGGCGTATTCTTCGCCTGCATCCCCCAATCACAAGGGGGATGTGTGTTTGGTTCGCGAGAGCTATTTTATTTCGCTCAAGTCCGCCGGCAAGCCGGTTAGGAACCCCTATCCGCCACCTGGGACGTGCCACATGGGAGCATCACCTCTCCCCCTGCTACGCCAGCGTAGTAGGTTCGTGGCCTCTTCAAAGTGGGATATAGTAATATCAAATTCATATGTCATGATTTATTAATTTATGTTACTGATTATAGAGAAATACAGTATTTCCTTTTCTACTAAAAATATGCAGACTAGCACATGCAAGGAAGGCCTTTCTTATGAAAAGGAATGTCTCGCTTCGAACACTGATATAGGAACTGGAATGGTATATTTGAAGAATTTCGTCTGGAGGGTAGCATTGTATGGAACTGAAATGTGGACGATAACTAGCTCAGACAGAAAGAAGATGGAAGGCTTTTGAAATGTAGTGTTACTGAAGAATGCTGAAGGTGAGATGGATAGATGGAATAACGAATGAAGATATACTAAATCGAATTGGTGAGAGGAGATCGATATGGCTAAATTTGACCAGAAGAAGAGACAAAATGATAGGACACATCTTCTGACACCCAGGACTTGTTCAGTTGGTTTTTGTGGGCTGTGAGGTGGTAAAAACAATGGAGGTAGACCAAGGTATGAATTTGACAGATAGACTAGAGCAGTTAAATAGAAATGAAAAGGTTAGCAGGGGATAGGGTGGCATGGACAGCTGCATCAAACCAGTCTATGGACTGATGATTCAGACAACAACTTACAGTAAACTGAAGTGAATAACAAGATACATTTCTAAACTGTTGGGTCATAATTATAATAACTTTCTTCTTCTTCTTCTTCTTGTTCTTCTGTTTACCCTCCAGGGTCAGTTATTCCCTCGGACTCAGCGAGGGACCCCACCTCTACCGCCTAAAGTGCAACTTCCTGGAATTTGAGACTCTGGGTCGGGGATACAACTGGGGAGGATGACCAGTACCTCGCCCAGGCAGCCTCACCTGCTATGCTGAAGACGGGCCTTGCGGGGGGATGGGAAGATTGGAAGGGATAGACAAGGAAGAGGGAAGGAAGCGGCCGTGGCCTTAAGTTAGGTACCATCCCATCAGCGCATGGTGCGACTGCCGTAAGTTGCATAATAGACTTACAATATACGTGCCATTTGAGGGCAGGCCTTATTTTCTGAAAGTTTCCGTCTTCACGTTAGGCTAGAGGGAGAGCCACTGTATCGATTGCCCTATCAGTGTCCGGTCATACATTAATTCTGTTTCATACAATCATCCACTGGACCTTTACATTCTAGTCTGTGGCACCTCAGACTATAGCATCGCTTGTTGATGAACTTTGACTGCCCTTCCTTCTCTGGTATGTTCCCGGACTTTAATGTGATACTAATCTTGTGGAAACAGACTAAGAATTCCTTCCTAAAATCTAATCTGAACTATTGTGATTTTACTGGATATCAGATTAGCCTGACTTGCAAATGATGAGGCCATAAAGCATGATATACTGCACGCATACGGGTTATGCCAGATGGTGGTTATATAACATGCGGTGTCACAGCAGCTCGACTTGAGCAGATGTTTCCCTCTTCAGTGGCATACTGTTTACCGTCCTGGGTTTAAATTAGCCTTCATTTCTATATTACAAGTGTCCTGTAGAAGCATTTCGCCAATATACAGTGGTGTCTCTCAGAGACTGTTTGCTGTCATGCAATCTGTTGCTGAGATTCTTCTTCTAAGCCTTTTCCCAATGACTTGGGGTAGGCTGTACTTGCGGATTTAGCCCAGCTTTTGGCCGGACGTACTTCCTGACACCAACCCTATAATGAGGGATATATTCACTATTACATGTATGTGTGATGGTTTGTAGGGTGACGAGTTATGTGTATATGAATGGTGTGTATTAAGACGAACAATAACATTAAGTCCTCCGAGACAGGGGAATTAAAGAGACGCTGTTAAAATCCTTGGCTTCACAGGAAATTAAACCCGGGATTCTCGGAGTCGAAGGCCGCTACGCTGACCATTCAGTCAAGGAGACGGGCAAGCCAATCATGAGAGTACTCTCGTAAACGGAGACACTTGCTAATGGTGATCATCATCATCATCATCATCACCATCATCATCATCATCATCTTCTTCTTCTTCTTCTTCTTCTTCTTCTTGATATATTTAACAAGGACCTCAACAATGCCTTCGCTCAGTATCATCAACCCTAATTATACTTGGAATACTAGCCAATAGTAAATCATATATAAATGGCATTTCATTTGAATTGCATTAATACATATTAGGATGGAACATAAACTTATATATAAATTATACAATAGTACAAAAAATCACAAAACAAGAACAAAACTAAGCAAAATAAAACAAAAACAAAACACTAAAGTATAAAAATGAAATGGCGCATGGCTTTTAGCACCGGAAGTGTCCGAGGACATGTTCGGCTCGCCAGGTGCAGGTCTTTTGATTTGACTCCCGTAGGCGACCTGCGCGTCATGATGATGATGAAATGATGATGAAGACGACCCATACACGCAGCCCCCGTGCCAGAGAAATTAACCAATGATGATTAAAATTCCCGACCCTGCCGAGAATCGAACCCGGAACCCCTGTGACCACAGGCCAGCACGCTAACCATTTAGCCGTGGAGCCGGACACTAAAGTATAAAATTATCATGACCAAATTATCAAATTATCATTAAGTATCATTAAAATATCAAGTATAAATGGCAAAGGCAGGCATTAAAACAAGTGGAGGCACATGCTTCCCCTAGTGCACCGTCACTGCATTGTACTACACAGGAGGCTTGTAGTGGTGTCGCAACGGCGCACTAGCTCCAGCGTCTTGGTAAGGTGTAGCGATCCAACCGATGAGCCCACTGCTACAGAGTTACTAATGGGAGGAGAGTTTCCAGAATTGGAAGGCTGTGCTCACTGACGGAAGGAGAAAAGCGCTGTAGCAAGTTAAAGCTCCTGACCATTTACACGGGAACGATTTTGTATGGAAATGAGATTGTGTAGAAAGAGATCTAATGACTGTGGATGACACGGCAAGAGAAGGGTGAGCCACTGCTAATGAAGATATAGAATCCTCCCTAGCAACAAGAGTACTAAAACAAGGTTGTGGGTAGATAAGACCAGTCAACAAGAACACCCATACACGTTATTTTGATAATATGAATGAAAAAGACGATTCTAAACCGTCCCCCGACACGTTAGGAGAGAGACTTAGAAGCCAATGATTTGATCCACAGCCAAAGCTATTTTTGGTGTTTATACCGAGATCTGAACTTCCGTCATGTACACAAGCGTTCAAGATAAAATTGTGCGATAGTACCTCCAATACACACTGGTGATAGCCTGGATTTAACATTCTTTTGATTGCTAATGGGTGGTTCTGTGGCACTGATCTTCCGTATTCAACAATGGGATAATCTAAACCTAGCATAATTTGTCAGCGTTTAGGGAAGCGTAAATTGAACCTGAATAGTCTCAAGAAATCCCGATGTGTTAGAATCATGCCCAGAATTAGTTACTTCAGCGTACTAGTGAAGTCATTCAAATTTAAGCTCGGCCTGACCCTGCTATTCGATACCGGAAATGTGTACAATAAACTCGAAATATATGTTTTTTTCTAACAATCTGCTTTACGTCGCACCGACGAAGATAGGTCTTATGGTGACGATGGGATAAAAAAGGGCTAGGGGTTGGAAGGAAGCAGCAGTGGCCGCTGGTGTAAAAATGGTAAACCACGGAAAAAATTCTTCTGGACTGCCGACAGTGGGGTTTAAACCCACTATCTCCCGAATGCAAGCTGATAGCTACGTGACCCAAACAATAGAGGTACGTGTAATTTATAAGATGGTCTAAATGAACAGATTCTTTATGGATTAGATAAAGATTTGTATCGCTAACAAATGACTTAAATACCCGAACGTTCCTAATAGATGTCCAGGAATCAAAGTCTTCTCTCCCTCTTTTTATTTATTTACGAACTGCTTTACGTCGCACTGACAGAGATACGTCTTATGGCGACGACGGGATGGGAGAGGGCTAGGAGTGGGAAGGAAGTGATCGTGGCCTTAATTAAGGTACAGGCACAGCATTTGGCTGGTATGAAAATAGGAAACCATGGAAAGCCATGTTCTTGGCTGCCACAGTGGAGTTCGAACCCACTATCTTCCGAATCAATGTCTATTTTTTGATCTGGTGTCCTTTGCTTTAGCGTAGCGGTTAATAGCTTAATGCTTCTTCTTCTTCTTCTTCTTCTTCTTCTTCTTCTTCTTCTTCTTCTTCTTCTACTACAACTTTTCCGACCCTTCGATGGGGTCTCAGGTGCGAACTGTGTCGCACATGTGGATTTGGCGTTTGTACGACCGGATGCCCTTCCTGACAACAACGCTATGTGGAGGGATGTATTCACTACTGCGTGTTTGTTGTTAGTGTGATGTAATAACGTTACGGTTCAAGAATGAATTTACAGTAACTACCGTCATTCCATGTGCTCGGTTTACCCACAAGGACGTGGGTACGATATCCCGTCAGGAAGTCTGAACATTTAAGAAACGCGCTTTCCACTTCTAGAGATGCACATGATCCTGACGTTCACTCAGCCTTCACCAAAAACTAGTACCAGGTTAATTTCTGGGAGCAAAGGGGACCGGACGTGGAGCTAACCACTTTACCTCAACAAATGCTGAAATTACGGATAGTGGTAGCCTTTATCTTCCAACCCTCCCAGGGCCTTCGTAACCTGTACGGAGACGATTTTGCTTTGCTTTGATTTGATTTGCTTTGCTGTAATTCCATACAAACTCAGAAAGCCCTTGAGATGTCCTATTTCCGATAGCATCAACATTTCTCTCCCAAACTTCCCCATTACTTTCTAGCACAATTTTGGCGAATTGCCAATCCCAACATTTGAAATAATCCATCAATTCATTATAATTTCTATTGACCCTCAGTCTAATTCGTTTAGTGTCCCGTGAAGATTGTCTGCCTCATTTTTATCTGTTCCTTAACGTGGTAGGTTAACTAAGACAATTCAGACCTTAAAATCTGCAACTGTCAAATCTGCCCATACCTCTCTTTCAATTATGTGTCGAAATTCCTTGAAATGTGATAGGGACCCACACTACTAAACGTATGAAAAGTATTCATGTTTTACAGGAAGAAGAATTAAAGTTTAAATACTCTCCAAATATTTTTATATACTTTCTTACCTGATGAGATACGTTGAAATACTGATAAAATTATACAATATTTTAGCATTGTTACGCCGCACCGACACAGATAGGTCTAATGGTGACGACGGGATGGTGAAGGGTTTGGAGTGGGAAGGAAGGGGTCGTAGCCTTAATTGAGGCACAGCCTCTGCATTTACCTGGTGTGAAAATGGACAAACCACGGAAAACCATCTTCAGAGCTGCCGACAGTGGGTTTCGGACCCACTATCTCCCGAATGCAAGCTGATAGCTACGTGACCAAACCATGCAGCCACTTGCACAGTAAACATTACAGTAACAGGCTACAAATATAAGTTACATTTCGTAGCTCCACTGCAAGCTTATCAATATAAAGCACGGGCAAGTTCTGAATCAGCGGATTGTCTCTCTTATTTTCCAAGATCTCTAAAAAGAAGAAAATTCATATTTCGACTTAGTGTTCAATTTTCTTATGTTTTCCTGAGGTTATGGGATTTGCCGATCCAAGGTGGTAAAACACACTCTGTTAATATCAAGGGCGTGGATTCTATTCCCTCCAGGAAATCGCGAATTTTAGAATTTCAACTTCTACGTCTGGAGAGGCACATTGCCCTAAGGTTCACTCATCCTAGAATAGAAATGAGTACAAGGGTTATTCCTTGGGGGTAAAGAAAACCGAGATTAGAGTTAACTACGCTATCTCACTTGGTGTTGGAGGACTTTTTCCTCCACTCTTCCCGAGGCCTTCCTAGTCTGTAAGGGGATTTCTTTACTTTACGTTTCTGTAATTTATACCATAATACAACACCGTTAAGTATTTCACAAATCTTATATAAGTGAGGTAGATCATTAAAATACGTTTTTTAGTCTCTATATCCGAATTATTTCTAATATTGTCGATTGTGGAATGTTTCAATAGATATTTTCAGGACACCGTTACCGAATCCCTCTATATAAGTTTGGATTCAGGAAGGGCATCCTTCTGTATTACTTGGTTAAATCTACACGAACTGACGACCACAAGAAAAACTGGAGCAGCATTCGTATCGTACTCCTTGTTATCGGATGAATCGCGCCTCCAAATATTGGGAATAACAATCGCCACAAAATGCACTACTGTAGTCCGAACAATCCTCACTGGGTGCGACAGGCGCCCTATCACGTACGATGGGGAGTGAATGTTTGATGTGGAATCTTGGGGGATCGCCTGATTGGACCTTATTTCTTTGAGGGCCATTGGACGGGCCCACACTACCTGCACTTTCTGCGTCAGGAACCCCCAATGCTGTTGGATGATGAGCCCTTGCACGATCGTTTGACGATCTGGTCGCAACAGGATGGAGCTCCACCACATTCATCTTTGCCCGTTCGTAACCATCTGAACGAGGAACTGCCAGGGAAATGGATAGGATGAGGAGGCCCCGTTTCTTGGCCCGCTAGATCACCAGATTTAACGCCGTTAGACTTCTTCTTGTCCGCCTCTGTGGTGTAGTGGTTAGTGTGATTAGCTGCCACCCCCGGAGGTCCGGGTTCGATTCCCGGCTGTGCTACGAAATTTGAAAAGTGGTACGAGGGCTGGAACGGGGTGCACTCAACCTCGGGAGGTCAACTGAGTAGAGGTGGGCTCGATTTCCACCTCAGCCATCCTCGAAGTGGTTTTCCGTGGTTTCCCACTTCTCCTCCAGGCAAATGCCGGGATGGTACCTATCCTAAGGCCACGACCGTTTCCTTCACTCTTCCTTGTCTATTCCTCCCAATTTTCCCATCCCCCCACAAGGCTCCTGTTCAGCATAGCAGGTGAGGCCTCCTGGGAGAGGTACTGGTCATCCTCCCCAGTTGTATCCTCCGACCTAAAGCCTGAGGCTAAAGGACACTGCCCTTGAGGCGGTAGAGGTGGGATCCCTCGCTGAGTCCGAGGGAACAACTGACTCTGGAGGGTAAATAGATAAAGAAGGAGAAGAAGAAGATATCTTTGAAGAACGTCGTTTACACTCGAGTGCCGGAATACCCCGGCCAGCTTCGGCAACTCATCACGGACACCTGCCGAGCAATTACACCTGGAATGCTTCAGCACGAAAGACGATCTATTGGACACCGGGCCTGAGTGTGCATAAACCAAAATGGACCTCACATCGAGCATTTGCTGCGATAGAACTTTGTCAGTGCAGTTGTGTTCCTATTATTTCCGGTGTGTGTGTGTGTGTCCGGTCTGCTAACCAATCGGCCCTTCATAGGGCCACAAACACATTCATTCACACGCAGTTTGCATGTAAGCGGGTAATGAACTTAAATTGCGAGCGGTACGTATTAAAAAATATTTCAAAAATTTGAAATCTTCGCCCCGGACTCGAACCTCCCACCTGTTATAAAAGCCCGCTCTGCAACGCCTTTACCAACTACACTGCAGTTCCGTACAACACACTGCGTAGCTTATACCAAGTATTAGATTTACTGCGGTCACAATATCAATTTAGTGTTTCGCCGGCGTATCAGGTTCATATGATCTAGAAGGTACGCGCATGTCTTCCAGTGTTTAATACGAGTATAACATTACTGCATCCTATGATGTTGAGGCGGGCAATATTAAGATATCTGGTTGTTCTAGATCATACATACATCATCATCATCATCATCATCATCTGTTTACCCTCCAGGTTCGGTTTTTCCCTCGGACTTAGCGAGGGATCCCACCTCTACCGCCTCACCTGCTATGCTGAACAGGGGCCTTGTGGAGGGATGGGAAGAGTGGAAGGGATAGGCAAGGAAGAGGGAAGGAAGCGGCCGTGGCCTTAAGTTAGGTACCATCCCGGCATTCGCCTGGAGGAGAAGTGGGAAACCACGGAAAACCACTTCCAGGATGGCTGAGGTGGGAATCGAACCCACCTCTACTCAGTTGACCTCCCGAGGCTGAGTGGACCCCGTTCCAGCCCTCGTACCACTTTTCAAATTTCGTGGCAGAGCCGGGAATCGAACCCGGGCCTCCGGGGGTGGCAGCTAATTACCACAGAGGCGGACAGATCATACATACGCCAGTAGAAAATATCTTTCTAATGTGGTTCGAGGAAGTAACACAGTTCATAAAATCAAGGTTAAACTTTTGTTGCTGACAGTATTTGTCCTGGTCGTAGTATTCTCGTGGTGTTTGCTCAGTTACTCCTGACGTAGTGTGGAATGGTATCCTGCCCTCCACCACTCCTAGGAAAGAAAATAATCGGAGTGCTTAATCTGAGTCCTGAAGACCTGGTTCGTCCGTAGTTATACCAAGGGACGATTGCTCTGGCAACTCGAGCCGGGTTCTTTTGCAGTAGAGTGGTCAGGAACCTGTTCATTCCTTCTGTGTCAAATAGCACGAGGTTTACGCATGTAAGTACTGACTTCACACACTGTTACTTAACTTTGGAGATCGGCAGGATCGAGTGTTTCGATATGGCTACGCCGTTGGACTCACATACCCAAGTCTGACCCACCTTGCCTCTGTAAGACACTTGCTTGTTAAAAGGACTCACGTTCATAGATAAAATGAAATGCTGCTGCTCACAAGTCCAGGCAGTGAGGCCAAATTTTGCTGTGTGTAACAGAATTTGTCTCTTGAGGAAATGATGCGACGGAACAAGAAATGCAAAGAATGTATAGCAAATTACTATTTCTGTCGAATTATACAGATTTTTAGGGATATTAATAATAATCAAATAAAATAAATTTCCAGTCTTGTTTCTAGTTTTTTTGAATTGAAATTGATAACTCTTGAAGGAGAGCACAATTCCTGTAAAACTGAAAAGATCTAAATATAAACAAGAAATTTCTCGGTAGCAGGTGTTCTATAAACACAAAATACCGAAAGAGTTGGCTATGTTGTACAGCTGTAAGCTTGCATTAGGGAGCTAGTGATTTCGAACCCTACCGTTGGCAGCACTGAATGATGTTTTACCGTGGTTTCTTATTTACAAGTTGGCTGTGAGGTTAGGGGCTCGCTGCTGTGAGCTTGCATTCGGGAGATAGTGGGCTCGAATCCCACTGTCGGCGGCCTTGAAGATGGTTTCCGTGGTTTCCCATTTTCACACCAGGCAAATGCTGGGGCTGTACCTTAATTAAGACCACGGCCGCTTCCTTCCAAATCCTAACCCTTTCCTATCCCATCGTCGCCATAACACTTATCTGTGTCGGTGCGACGTAAAGCCACTAACAAAAGAAGATTCTTATTTACACAGCAACAAAATGCCGAGACTGTACATCAATTAAGATCATAGCCACTACGTTGCCATATCAGTGGTTCCGAAAACATACGCGTGATGAAAGAAAGAAAGAAAGAAATGAAGGATAAAACTAAGATAAAGTGTAAAAACACAAACTCTTATGGACATACTGCAACTGAAGGTACTTAGCAAAACCAAAACCAGTAACTGTTATTGACGTACCATAGCCTATAATATATGCTCGTTTCAGAAAGTTAGGTAAATAGGCGTGTCACAATGAAAAAAGTTGGGCTGAAAGCAATGCACCAAGTGTTTAATTTTGGGCCGTCCTGATCCTCTGTTTTATCTAAAGCAAAAGAAAGGAAATCGCGTCCTACCATACCTGGAGGTTATGCAGCCCTTATCACCTTATCAGGTACTGTCTATCTTAAATATCTGACTACCGGGCGAGTTGGTCGTGCGGTTAGGGGCGCGCAGCTGTGAGCTTGCATCCGTGATATAGTGGGTTCGAGCCCCACTGTCGGCAGCACCAAAGATGGTTTCCCATTTTCACACCAGGCAAATGCTGGTGCTGTACCTTAATTAAGGCCACGACCGCTTCCTTCCCACTCCTATCCCTTTCCTATCCCATCGTCGCTATAAGACCAACAGTATCCGTGTCGGTGCGACGTAAAACAAGTTGTAAAGAAAATCTGTTCTAACTTCGAGAGATTTAATTCATGTCACACAATTCGTGATAATTTCGTTGTTTAACAAGTAAATCTACATAGAAGCAAAGTATATTTTCATACCCACCTTAAAACTTCATTCACCGAGCGAGCTTGCTGGATGAAACGCGTCGTAGCCGTATGCTTGGATTATGGAGATGGTGGGTTCGAATCTCGCTGTAACGAGACTTGACTTTCATAGTGTCCCATTTTCACATTAGGCAAGTATCGGGACTGTATCTAAATAACGTTCGCGGCCGTTTCTTTGCTAGTCTTATCCCATTGTCACCTGTATGAGTTAGTGCGATGGTAAGAAAATAAAAAGTACTAATTATACTAAATAAGCCACATCTCATTCTGAAAGGTATTGTTTGTTTGCATTTGTCAATGTTACTTGCAGAGCAGAACGTAACGATATCTATCGAGTTACATATCGAGGTTTGTGTTTGGCTGCATTCGGTCCAGTCTCTTGCCATTCAACAGGTTAGCAGGAGCACCGTCAGCTTACAACCTCACCCAGCGAGTTCAATACCGTTCGGCTCTATTACTACTACTAATGCTACTATTACTACCACCACCACCACTACCGGGCGAGTTGGCCGTGCGGTTAGGGACGCGCAGCTGTGAAGTTGCATCCGGGAGATCGTGGATATGACCCCCACTGTTGGCAGCTCTGAAGATGATTTTCACACAAGGCTGTGCTTTTATTAAGGCCACGGCCACTTCCTTCTCACTCGAAGCCTTTCCTATTCAATCGTCGCCATAAGACCAATCTGTGTTGGTGCGACGTAAAGCTAGTTGTAAAAAAAAATACTATTTCTACGATTTCATTCCTCATCCTGAAGGAGTACGGCGGGCCTCCTAGAGGATTACATGCTCTTATCACGCCAAGGAGATTTGAAGTTGATGGGGTGACAGCCGGGGCATATAAAAGACCTGCCCCGGCACTAGCCTTAGTGCAGGAAAACGGAAAATCACGGAAAAGCACTCTCAGTACAGTCGACAGTGGGAACCAGCCCCTCCTCCTCCTCCCGAGTGCAGAGCTGAATGGCTAGTGAAACTCATTCAGGTATAGCAGTGATCTCATATACGTGGGCTGTGTAAGTTTAAGTTTTTTTTTTTGCTAGTGGCTTTACGTCGCACCGACACAGATAGGTCTTGTGGCGGCGATGGGATAGGAAAGCGCTAGGAGTTGGAAGGAAGCGGCCGTGGCCTTAATTAAGGTACAGACCCAGCATTTGCCCGGTGTGATATTGGGAAACCACGGAAAACCATCTTCAGGGCTGCCGACAGTGTGATTCGAACCTACTATCTCCCGGATCCAAGCTCACAGCCATGCGCTCTTAACCGCACGGCCAACTCGCCCGGTAAGTTTAATTTATTAAGATAGTAGCAAATCCATTTCTGAACGGAGACGATCGATATGGTTGATCTTAACATCGTAGTTGCTCTTAGAAAAACCGCTATGTGTTAATATTTCAACTTAGAACTCAGACCAGGAACGTTCTGTTTTCTAAGGTTCGCCGGGTTGAATGACTCTTACGGTTGAGGCATTGACGTTTTCACCCAACTTGGGAGGTTCGATCCTGGCTCAGTCCGGTGGTATTTGAGGTGGTCAAATACGTCAGCCTCGTGTCTGTAGATATACTGGCACGTAAAGGTACTCTTGCGGGACTAAATTCCGGCAAAATCGGCGTCCCCGAAAACAGTAAAAGTAGTTAGTGGGACGTAAAAACAAATAGCATTACTGATATCTAAATTTCAGTTTTTCATGAATTATATCAACGAATTTTCGTTGGAACTGATACATGTGCTGCGGGTGAGTATTTCTCCCCTCAACGGTATTTCCAGGTGCATCGACGATATACTGTAATCATTAGGGCACGGATTTCTATGATATGTCACAGTATTATCCTGGTATTTCTTTACTAATGTATAAACTCATTTCTATATTTTGTGAATACGATGGCACTGTGTTCATCGGTCATATTTTATCTTTAAGTCATATTTCACCCCAAAAATGTGTATAAACCATATTTTTGGTCGTATTATAGTAGTTTTAGCCATTATCCAAATATTGAATTATTCACATATTTAGTGTGGATAGTACCAAATGATTTTGTTCGTGTTATTTTTTATTTCCCTTTCTTTTCTTTTCTGGTTAAATCACGTTTGAAGGTAATACGCTTCACGAGCAGGAAGTTATGAAAATAGAAAGAACTAAATAATGTTAGGAATCGGGCCAGTTTGCTGCTGGTCGACTAAGCAAATTGTGAACAATATTTAATTTATTTTTCATCATGTTTCCAAGTTATAGTCATATTCTGGTAATTTTTAGGGCGTAAGTGCATCTTTATAGAGTTCTTAGGTCATAAAAATTCGAGCTAAGCCACGGTGCAGTCTCCTGAGCTTCGATCAGAGGTCAACATGGATTATTTTCCTAGAGGTTTAACGTTGCACTAACACATTAACACATGGGAGGCTTTCTACGACGCAAGGATAGGAAAGGGTTAGGATGGGGAAACTAGCGGCCGGGGCTTTAGTTAAGGTACAGCCTTAGCTTTTGCATGGCGTGAAAATAGTAAACCACAGAAAACCACATTCACGGTGCCGGTGGTGGGATTCCAAACCATCACTTCTCGAATGCATATCAATATTATAATTTAATAATAACAATACTAATAGTTTTACAACCCACTAACTTCATTTACGGTTTACGGAATCGCTGAAGTTTCGGAAATCTTTGTCCCGCAGGAGTTCATTTACGTGCCAGTAAATCTAACCACATGAGGATGGAGTAGGGCCTATATCGGCACCTTCAAATACCATCGAACTGAGTTGGGATCGAATCTGCCAACTTAGGCTTACCGTCTGAGCCACCTAGTTCGGCTCAGTGAAGATAGGTATTACACGGATATTTTTATTGTTATTTACCCTCTGGGTCCGACCGATTCACTCGGACTCGGCGGGGATCTCTCCTCAGTTCTACAGTCAGATAGTCTCCCGAAGCTGGGCAATACATCCTTGACTAGAATTGGAAAGGAGAAAGTGGCCAATTATCTAGGCAGCTGCACCTGTCAGATTGAACGATGGCCTTTCAGGGATGGCAATAAGAACTATATAAGCTAGATTTGAAAGAAGTTGGGCTGCCTTTAATTTTATTACAATATCGGCATTTACCTGGAACTGGAGCATGAAAACAGGGAAAACCACTTTCAGGATGGCCAAAGACTGCGATTCCAACCCACCGAAGACTGCGATTCCAACCCACCTTCATTCAATTGCCCTCACGAGCTTGAGAAGCCCAGACCTCATGTCAGATTTTTAAATGTCTTTGAACGAACCCGGAATCGAACCTGATTGTATTCGAGGGATAGTGAATTCGAACTCTACTGATATATTTAATGATGATGATGCTTGTTGTTTTAAGGGGCCTAACATCGAAGGTCATCGGCCCCACTGATATATTTAAATCTCATCCTCATATGTACAAATCTAACAATTCTGAATAAAGTAAGTAAGTAAGCAAGCAAAATACTTGCTCAGTAATAACATTCAGAGGGCTCGGATTTCGATTCCCAGCCGAGTCGGGGATTTTGATCGCGACTGATTAATTCTTCTGGCTCAGGGACTGTGATTTGTCACAACACTTTCCTCTTCATATTTAACTTGTGAAAATTTGAATTTATAATTCCACCTTTACAATACTTTAATTGTCTTTATTAAAAAGACTACATTAAATTATACTCGTGAAACATGTTTCGTCCTCTTATGGGACATCTTCAGTCACAAATACAAAACATTAAAAATAAGGCGAGGACACGTTGAAATAAGTGAATAAAAAGTCTTTGTATCCTGTGACGCGGCGTGATGGCGTCTTGCCAATCTTCAGTGGTAAAATGGTGCGACGTGAACATGATATGAAGCATGAAGTCCAATTAAAATCACAGCCACTCACGTTGTTTTATAATTGAAAATTCGTTGTTTTGAACAACAATTTAATCTGTGATTTTAATTGGACTTCATGCTTCACATCATGTTCACGTCGCACCATTTTAACATTGAAGATCGACAAGACGCCATCACGCCGCGTCACAGGATACAAAGACTTTTTATTCACTTTATTCAACGTGTCCTCGCCTTATTTTTAATGTTTTGTATTTGTGACTGAAGATGTCCCATAAGAGGACGAAACATGTTTCACGAGTATAATTTAATGTAGTCTTTTTTAATAAAGACAATTAAAGTATTGTAAAGGTGGAATTATAAATTAAAATTTTCACAAGTTGATGCTTTGACAATACGGGCTCTAATATGAAGTTTATAACGTGCAATCTTCATATTTGGACAACATTCTACACAACCAACCAACCACCACAGAAGCACGCAATACTGATTACATCCCTTCATATAGGGTTGTGTCGGGAAGGGCATCCAGCCGTAAAACAGGGCCAAATCCAAATATGTGTGAAGCGGTAAAAGCCTATGTATTGCGCGCATTAGAATTTACTAATTGGGGCCTACATAGTTATTTCAGTAAATTTAATAGAACTAAGAATTTGTATCTCCAATGTATTACATAAAACTCGAAAATACCCAAAACTTATACGGATATCTTAAGTAAAATGTGTATATTTGGAGTGTAGAGTATAATGCTTGCATTATCCGATGGCTACGGGTTCGATTCGCGAACAATTCAAGGATTTTATTTCTGGACTAAGGGCTGGGACGTTATTCATCGAGCCTCATGAAACCAACCGAGGAGCTGTTGATACGAGAAGCAGCGGACCCAGTCGTGAAAGTCAAGCAATATGCTAAGGTCCTTGACGGACTGTTGCACCTTTTTATTGTTTGGTTTGGTTTGAAGCAAAGGATGGCTATCATAAAAATGTTTGTAAACACTGATCCGACGTGAAACCAACACATATAGCTTAGTAGAGAGACAGTCACTTTAGAGTACACAACATTTCATGGGAAATGCGGTCTCACATTTTCGTGTCTCCCGCGAAACCGTTGCCCTTTTGTTCTTGGATGATTGTTATAACGTCACTACTACCTCAAGGTCTTCGAGGAAATGCTGATTTCGAGGTGGTTCGGTACACCTGTAGCATGCTTCTCTTTCTTCATGCAACATGTCATTGCCTTCTGTGGTATTCTCTCTCATCGTACAGTACTTCATGTGCGAGATGTCTGAGGAATTAAGGTTCTAGCTAATAAACTTCATCACAATAGTCTACAATAACAACAACCAATAATAAAACTGTTATTTATTTTGCGTCCCAAATGTAATCTCCTAGATACATTTCAGATGCTCAGTTTTATACTTAATTCACCCTCGCCATTAAAATCCTTAGGTTTTTCTTATGTCTTATCCTCCTTAATAGTATAGTCTATGTTTAGGAAATGGTAAAAGTATTATTGTAATCTCTTAGATGTTTAGTTTTTAATCATCTTCTTATATCGTCAGTAGGAAAATGTATCTTACGCTTTTTATGTATTCTTTTTATTAGATTGTGTATATTAGTTGATACATTTTAGTTAAATTGGCAGTTAGTTACAGCCTAAGGGACCTCTGGTCCTACATGTAATTAACTTAAAATAAATATATTTCTATTTCTAACTGTGTTTACGGGTTTCGGTGACGTCAAAGTATCGGAATTTTGTCACGCAGGAATTCCTTTACGTGACTGTAAATCTATCGACACGCGGCTGACGTATTTGAGCAAATTAAAATACCGCCGATATGAGCCGGGATTGAACCCGCCAACTTGCGCTCCGAAACCCAGTACTCTACCGCCTGTGTCCCGGTTCGGCAAGCAGAACCAAACAGTCAAGGGGATATGTGTGTGCCGGGCTATGTGTCTCAGACGGTTGAAACGCTGGTCTTCTCACCCCAACTTAGCAGGTTCAATCGTGGCTCAGTCCGGTGGTATTTGAAGGTGCTCGAATATGTCAGCTTCGTGTCAGTAGATTTACTGGCACGTGAAAGAACTCCTCGAGACTAAATTTCGGCACCTCGCGTCTCCGAAAACCGAAAAAGTAGTTAGTGGAGTTAGTGGGACGTAAATCAATTATTATTATTATTATTATTATTATTATTATTATTATTATTATTATTATTATTATTATTATTATTATTATTATTATTATTGAGTTTCCGTGGCTCAGACGGCAGCGCGTCGGTCTCTCACCGCTGGATACCGTGGTTCAAATCCCGGTAACTCCATGTGAGATTTGTGCTGGATAAAGCGGAGGTGGGACAGGTTTTTCTCCGGGTACTCCGGTTTTCCCTGTCATCTTTCATTCCAACAACACTCTCCATTCTCATTTCATAGCATCTATCAGTCATTAATAAATCACTTTGGGAGTGGCGACCCCATCGTACTAAGAGCCTATATGATTCATTCATTACATGCCTGACCCGGTCAATGACTGGAAAACAGGTTGT
The DNA here is from genome assembly GCF_040414725.1 of Anabrus simplex. Taxonomy (NCBI): domain Eukaryota; kingdom Metazoa; phylum Arthropoda; class Insecta; order Orthoptera; family Tettigoniidae; genus Anabrus; species Anabrus simplex. The sequence goes on along the minus strand of NC_090266.1, from coordinate 964,155,741 downwards.
AGGTTTGCATTTTTTCATTATTATTATTATTATTATTATTATTATTATTATTATTATTATTATTATTATTATTATTATTAAGGGCATATGTTACCCTATTGACTTTGTAAGGAACCAGCCTGCCAATATCCAACTAGCTCAAGTTAATAACCAACGAGTTAAGTATTCAAGCAGCGAACTGTCAACCAGTGAGAAATAATAATAATAATAATAATAAAAAAATAATAATAATAATAATTTATGTTTCAAGTCCTCTGATATACTTGCACTATTACGCAATCTTATCGGTTTGATCAGTAGATTTCTGCCAATTGTATCTGGGAAGCGTGTGGGGGGAAATACATGACAACTCCATTACAGACGTGGTCGCATGCAAGACGCGGACATGTACTCACGCACACGAGGTCCATAGAAGGGAGTCAGTCTGCAAGTGGTAAGGCCCCTGGCGGGTGACCGTGCTTCTCTTTACATGGACTTGACATATGTTAGGGTGGCTTCTTAATTTCTCACCTCTTTAGCAGTCTGAATTACGTGGTTACTATCTTGAAAGCCCTTCCAAAGCCTTCACGATCTGTAGCTCTGAAAACAAATAAGTAAGGTACAGTCACAAAATCAGTCTTCAAGCTCGTATGATCCATCCTAGCTTTTACTTTTTTTCTTCATTTCTTAGAAGTTACTTTACGTCGTACCGACATAGATAGTTCTAATGGCGACGATAGATAGGAAAGGGCTAGGATTGGGAAGGAAACCACGAAAAACCATCTTCAGGGCTGCCGACAGTGAGGTTCGACCCCACTATCTTCCGAACTCAAATGTTAGCTTTTACTATTTTTGTATGTAACCAACTGGTTAACTCACAATGAGTGCGTTGCAGCGTGTCCAATTAGGACGTCCGACTAGGCTGGAAATGGAACCCGTGATCTTCTGGACGGAAGGCCTTCTCGCTGATCATACAGCCAAGGACCCCGTTATGTAAATAAGTAAATAAATAAATAAATATTGATTGATTGATTGATTGATTGATTGATTGATTGATTGATTGATTGATTGATTGATTGATTAAATAGGGAAGGATTAACATATAACTGATGTTGGGACTTAAATCTATGTAAGGTGGAGTTGTTTGTGAAAAGTGTAAGTGTGTGTATTTCTTCATATACCTTTTAGTTCGGTGACTCTGTAGCCAAGGCGGTGAGGGAGGGCTTAATTTGTCCGAAATTATGTGGTTCGACTTTTCGTCGTAAAGATGAGAAAGTTAAGCGTGAGACTTCTATTTCTGAAGTGGCACGATCCTTGAATTCGCACTGTCCATAACAAAAGGAGTACCAGATTAATTTCCCTGAGTATCGAGGTTGCAGATAAGTGTAGCATGGATTTTCACTCCTGCAGGGAGTTTCTTTACGTATATAAACATGATTTTGTACTTTAAAGGAATGTACGGCTTGCAGTCAAAGTAAGCTTAAATATAGGTAAGGAACTATAATTTACTTTTTTTAACTAGGTTCAACAAACATGATGAAACACTCAAAATATTTTTAAAGCGAATGTAGGACTGATACTCCTGTGGATAATGTGCATAAAGTAGAAATACTTACACAAAGAATAACATTCTTGGTGCTATATGTAGTCCCAGTCATTAATGAGCTAACTGTCCGGCTCCATGGCTAAATGGTTAGCGTGCTGGCCTTTGGTCACAGGGGTCCCGGGTTCGATTCCCGTCAGGGTCGGGAATTTTAACCATCATTGGTTAATTTCGCTGGCACGAGGGCTGGGTGTATGTGTTGTCTTCATCATCATTTCATCCTCATAACGACGCGCAGGTCGCCTACGGGAGTCAAATCAAAAGACCTGCACCTGACGAGCTGAACATGTCCTCGGACACTCCCGGCACTAAAATCGTCATACGCCATTTTATTTCATTTCATTTCATGAGCTAATTAGTCCAATTTTCTCTGTAGTAATTCTGTAGTAGTCATCTCTAATAATAATAATAATAATACCACCGTTGTAACTCAGACCCCCGATAAGGGACCGCGGCGTCTGCTAAGTGTAGGAAACTGGTTTTTTTTTGTGCTGCAGGGTGGCAGCGTGCGCGCGCGCGCGCGTGTGTGTGTGTGTGTGTTTGTGTGTTTCGTACGAGCTGTAGAAATGTTGGGAACAGCATCACACCCAAGCCAAGGGAATTACATTTTAAAATTTTAAATCCCTTAACACTGCCAGGAATCAAACCAAGGGCCCCGAGGAGCGACGACCAACAAGCTGAACACTTAGCTATGGAGCCGGATATTGTCGGAAAATACTGCTTTACCATGCATGTATACGTATATTCATGTCTAGATGAGTTAAAGAGACTTTGAACCAGAGTTTACTTCAATGGGACGACGAGCAGTTCCTTTTCGCTCTTCTATCACATAACAGCATGTGCTCAATCATGCTCAACATCGTTTTATTTAGAATTGGGTACGGCACCCAGTGTTCCGAAACAGCTAAACCCTTGAAGTGAAGAAGGTATGAAAACTTTAACTGACTCTAAAATATATATCTTAAGCTGATTAAATGTTTATTTATGGTCGTCTCGTCGAAAGAATCTCCTGTTTTCATTCTCAGAGGAAATAAAAAGGAGTGCACTAGGTAAAATGTGGGAAATACTACATCCATCACGGTGACAACGACTAAGTAAATTGTCACTGGACGTAGCAGAACAGTTTGATTCTACGAATGCCTGTGAGAAAATTTCAGAATAGTAATGTGATTCTCTCACAGACCATCATCTTTAAGGTGTACCCTTCCGTAGGAGTGACAGCTTGACATAAAGGTTAGATGGAATGTCATCAGAGCATCTGAATTTTAAAAGTTTAAGCACACGTTTAAGTAAAAAGTGTTTTAATTCTGTTCGTAATGATAATGCTTTGTGTTCGTTTGTTTGTTTGTTTGTTTGTTTGTTTCTTTGTTTGATTGATTACAAGTTTATACCAATTTGGCCATCTGCTGTTGGTTTTAGGAACGACTATCTATTCTTATTGATGTTGTATCTTTTTTTATTGATGTATAGTAATTGAGAAGTACAAAATCTCTCTCCCTCTTTCCCGTGATCGTAAACTTTTCTCTCCCTCATTTCTGAAATCATGTAGTCTTTGCTAGTTCTTCTGTTTTATAGTACCACGGGCCTTCATATTGCTGGTTGCGTTAAATGACGTGGAATATGCAATTTAAATGGAATTGGAAGGGATCCCGTGCAATCTAGCATTAATGCGTGATGTATAATTTTGTATACGTGTTCTAAATGAACTTTCTGCTCTAGTTATCACTCAGTCATCACCTACGCAGAGTTATGTGTACAATAATAGCGGACATCATGAAACATTATGTCTCAATAAACAAAACTGAATCCTTCATCACAGCCAGTACCGATATTCACTATCTTGATTGTGATAATTGCACCCAGCTACTAGAAATCTGCACTCTTATGGATTTAACATACACCTATGAATTCACTATAATAGGCTTCTGAACGTAATAAATAAATAAATAAATAAATAAATAAATAAATAAATAAATAAATAAATAAATAAATAAATAAATAAATAAATAAATAAATGTCTCTGGTTTATTCTAATTATTTGTGTAATTACTAGTGGTATCTTGACTCATTTTTCGTTCTGTATGAAAGCCCTTTCTGACATCACATGATTCTCCACGTGAAAATTATATCCTACGCAGTCACTAGTATTCGAAGCACGGTCGTTCAAATTGAAATATCCAGCAGTTAATTGACTGCCCTAACCACATTCCCATGTATAATAATAATAATAATAATAATAATAATAATAATAATAATAATAATAATAATAATAATACTGTAGTTCAGTGTAGCTGTCGATGAGTCATGTTCTGTTCCCCAATATAGTGGGTTCAATTACGGCTAAGGCTGGTGTCATCTTAGGATGTTTAAATGTGACAGCTCCGTGTCATTGGTTCCCAGCACGTTAAACAACTCGTGTCGGACCAAAATCCTACAGCCTAGCGTCTTCTAAAAATCGTCAACAATTGAAGGGACGATAGAAACAATTAGCATCCTGTTATTATTGTTATTATTATTATTATTATTATTATTATTATTATTATTATTATTATTATTATTAACCATATGGCCTCACCTACAGTGTGGTAGATATTATTATTTGACGTCATCACTGTGATTTATTCTACCACTGTATCAGGAAGTTAATGACCTTGGAAGTAAGCCCATAAACGAAAATCTGATGAATCTCTTGGTATTTTTGATATCATGTAACATAAAGTTTGGGACGTGTTTCACCAATGAAATTAATGCAGCCATTGTTTGAACGATGACTTACATCTCCGCAAACAAGATATAATAATTGATCTAATTTGAAATTAGGACATGACAATATTGTAGGACCGTTATCCTATCCACCTGCTCCATAAGCTTAACTCTTCTAATGTTGGTGAATGAGTCTGTCTGATAGAATTTATTTCATGTTATAGGGTTTGAACATCACAGTTAAGAGTCATGGTACTTTCTGTTACACCGGGTGATTTGGCCGTGTGGTTTAGGGATGCGCAGTCGTGAGCTTGCACCCGGGAGATAGTGAATTCGAATCCCACTGTCGGCAGCCCTGAAGATGGTTTTCCGTGGTTTCCCATTTTCCCACAAGGCAAATGCTGAGGCAATTAAGGCCACGGTCGCTTCCTTCCCATTTCTGAGCCTTTCATATCCCATCGACATCATAAAACCTACCTGTGTTTGTGCGACGTAAAATAAATTCTTAAGAAAATAGCTGTTGCTGCACGCAGAGTCACTCTGATTTACTGGTGTGGTTGTGATGTCTGTATCGGCTTGTGTATTTGTAGTTTGGGCTACAAATATGAGAAAAGGGATTACTCCCTAGTACTCGTCTAAGGCTGAAATGAAAGCCTACTTCTAGCATGGCCAAAAATATGTTTTGTATCCACTTCTCTTCTCAGAGGAACCCTGACATCGAATGTACCACGTTCCAGAACATAAAATAATTCCGCAGTTTGGGTAATACTGGCGGCAAGCTACTACGCTAACCCCTAGATTACGGCGACCCTCTGGTTTTGTACAGTGTTACGTCTACCTGAGTTCACTGATCGCTGATAGTTGCTCCGTTATCTCCACTCTTCGGTGGTAAAACTAACGTAAGGAAGTAACGAGAGATATGATAAGAAATGTTCTACTTCAGTGTACGCTTCCTGATTCAAGAACTCAGTGGACTCTTGTATGAAAGGATTAGCGTCAAATTTTGCGCACCTTGTAACGTGCTAAGTTCATTCGTAATAAGATATTTCTTGTACTCCTTAATATACATTTGTCCAGTACACACTTTTCCAAAAACCTGAGTTTGTACTTTCTGTCACACCGGGTGATTTGGCCGTGCGATTTCGGGGTGCGTAGCTGTGAGCTTGCATCCAGGAGATAGTGAGTTCGAATCCCACTGTCGGCAGCCCTGAAGATGGTTTTCCGTGGTTTCCCATTTTCACACCTTAATGAAGGCCACGGCCGCTTCCTTCCAACTGCTAGGCCTTTCCTATCCCATCGTCGCCGTAAGATTTATCTGTGTCGGTGCGACCTAAAACCACTAGGATAAAAAACCTGAGTAGCTCTATTACTTTTGGAAGTGACCAGCAGCGTTCAGGACGATTTGTAGTGAATTTTACCAATAAGGCGCTTTCTAAAAGCGCACTAGTTCAGCTTTTTGTTGACAATGTGTAGATAATAATGTGTAGATAGTAATAATACAAGCAGACTAATAATAATGGTGTATGGCATCCGGAGAGGCCTGGTGCAGATCGTTCGAGTTGAAACCCTTGGGCGACTTGCGCGTCTTTGAGTACGTGGCCCAGCCTATGATGATATATAGTGTGATTTAGCCGCCCCTTCCGATGTAGTTTTATGCAACCCACAATATTCTTTCCATCCTAAAACCATCTGCCCTTCCGGTACGCTCAGACAACATAATCGGATATCTTGGTATATACGGCTTCACCATGAGAGGACGCCGTAATATTGTACTCGCATATTAAACACTTGAAGACATGCGTGTGCCTTCTAGATCATATGAACCTGACACGCCGGCGAAACAATAAATTGATATTGTGACAGCAGTAAACCTAATACTTGCTATAAGCTGCCCAGTGTGCCCTACGGAGCCGTAGTGTAGTTGGAAAAGGTTGTGGCGGAGCGGGCTTGCATGTCAGTTGGGAGGTTCGAGTCCGGGGCGAAGACTACAAATTTCTAAAGTATATTTTAATATGTACCGCAGGAAATGTTAGTTCAATACCCGCTTTCATGCAAATTGCGTGTGAATGAATGTGTTTGTGGCCCTAAGAAGGGCCGATTAGTTAGCAGGCCGGACACACACAGACCGGAAATAATAGGAATATAACTGCCCTGACAAAGTTTTATCGCAGCAAATGCTCGATGTGAGGTCCATTTTGGTTTATGCACATTCGCGCCCGATGTCCAATAGATCGTCTTGCGCCCTGAAGTATTCCAGGTGTAATTGCTCGGCAGGTGTCCGTGATGAGTTGCCGAAGCTGGCCGGGGTTTTCTGGCGCTTGAGTGTAAATTACATTCTTCAAATATCCTCACAAGAAGAAGTCTAACGGCGTTAAATCCGGTGATCTGGCGGGCCAAGAAACAGGGCCTCCTCGTCCTATCCATTTCCCTGGCAGTTCCTCGTTCAGATCGTTAAGAACGGGCAAAGTTGAATGTGGTGGAGCTCCATCCTGTTGAAATCACATCGTCAAATGTTCGTGCAAGGGCACATCCTCCAGCAGCAGTGGGAATCCCTGACGCAGAAAGTGTAGATAGTGTGAGCCCGTCCAATAACCCTCAAAGAAATAAGGTCCAATCAGGCGATTTCCCAAGATTCCACACCAAACTTTCACTCCCTATCGAACTTTATAGGGCGCCTATCGTACCCAGTCAGGATTGTCCAAACTTCAATAGTGCATGATGTGGCGATTGACGTTCCCATTATTTTGGAAACTCCATTCGTCCGAGAACAAGGTATGCGATACGAATGCTGCATCATTGTCCAGCCTGCCTAATGGTCACCAACAGAACTCCATTCGGGCTTCGAAATCCCGCTCATGGAGCTCTTGGTGTGGCTCTAGATGATTAATGTTCATGCAGTATTCGCCAGACGGACGGCTGACTGGTGTTCACCTGTCGTGCAATCGCCCTTGTACTGTGTGGATTATTACGAGTTGCCTCCAGAACGGACTCTCCAGTTTCACCGAATGCAAGGGGCCTATCGGGGACTGGTGGCTAGTTGGAAAACACGTCTGTTGTCATTAGGCATCTTTCAACACAGCGGAATGCTGTAGCAGCCGGGTGTCGCCTGTCGGGATATCGTTCCTGGTACAGACGTAGTGCCTCGCACGCGTTTTGTCTTGCTCCCCCATAAATGAGGTACATGTCCACGTATTCCTCTGTGGAAAACATGCCGAATGATAGCAGAGATTACAGTACATTGCCTGTACAAGATGCGTTTACAGTGTTCAAATAATGCACTTGGATAACTAAGTGGCAAACATAACCTCACGCAACGAAAGAAAAAAAAAATATTCAAAGAAAAGGAGAATTCTACCCTGGCTCCCCCGTGCAAGCACTTTGTTCATTGAATTACTGTACTGTATGCATTTTAGATGCCTTGTACTTGCACGGAAAGAACCAGATGCTCTTGAAACATAGTGGCTTATCGAACATTCCTATGATGAGGGGACGAAGTCTTTCGCTTCCGTCTGCTTTGTAACATAGTACAGTGACCTTTTAAAAAGTCCGTTTGGGCTAGGCATTAAAAAACAATGCAGTTTCATTGGCAATGACAATATTGTTTTACCGAGCTCGATAGCTGCAGTCGCTTAATTGCGACCAGTATCCAGTACTCGGGAGATAGTGGGTTCGAGCCCCACTGTCGGCAGCCCTGAAGATGGTTTTCCGTGGTTTCTCATTTTCACACCAGGCACATGCCTGGGCTGTACCTTAATTAAGGCCACGACCGCTTCTTTCCACTTCCTAGGCCTTTCCTATCCCATCGTCGCCATAATACATATTAATTATGAGCCACGCTTTTTCGCCAACTGTCGGCATCGCCAACGTTTGCGGATTCAGCTTCTCCGCACAATGCCTGTTACGTGATGCTGTGGCGTTCCTTAAAAGGCTGAATAGAAACTAATTACGATTTCACTCGAACATAGCAACTATGAAACACATTGTCGACAGACCGAAGTGAGTGAAAGTGCGGAAAGCACCCCTCCACGTTCCGGAAGACGCATTCTATCGTGACACGGAGAAATTTTTGGTTTAAATAATTCTGTAAAATACAATTTTTTAAAATGTAAAGGCAGTTTTAAATTAAAAAGTCTGAATTGTTTTCCGCTTAAATATGACATATGGGGACACTTTTCTTCCATCTGCGGTTACACAAAGCATAACTGTACAACCAATATAGAAAAGTAGGTGAGGCAGGAGCGAGTTGCCAACCTTGACGCAAATAAAACCCGCACAGAAATTTGTGCCTCAGTTTTTTTAATATGCGGGGATTATTCGCGTAAATACGGTATGATCCTTCTGCTTGAGGAGTTCAGATACTTTCAGCCCATTACTATTTTTAAACATTCAGAAAGTGTACTTTCCGATTTCGACTTTCCTTACCGTTACATAGAGCGAGAAACCTTTTTCTATCGCAGTAGTCTGAAATGGTCTCATTCCTTATCTTGGTGCGTAGGCTTTCGCCTTAAATACTCAAGGCAGCCAGAATCGCATCGCGGCGCAGTCGGTTTGCATTTAAGAGTAATTAAATGCAAAAAACCCGTGCTGGAACTCACAGTAGGGCAAAATTTCGTCATTTTGAAGTCTCTTAAAACGGTAGTACAAGGGTAAATAAGTAACAAAATCTCAGTATATAAATGTCAGCAATTTCTACCTCCATTTTTTTCAATGTTTTACTGTACCTTAATTAAGGCAACGGCCGCTTCCTTCCCACTCCCAGCCCTTTCCTGTCCCATCGTCGCAATAAGACCTATCTGAGTCGGTGCGGCGTAAAGCAACTAGCAAAAAAAGGGGGGGAACGACGGAAAACCATCTTCAGGGCTGCCGACAGTGGGGCTCGAACCCACTATCTGCCGAATGCAAGCTCACAGCTGCGCGACCCTAACCACACGGCCAAGTTGCTAGGTTCTCTACCTATAATAATTATTATTGTTGTTGATATTGTTATTATATTAATTTTACCCGCGACTGACGACTTTTACGGCTTACGGAGATTCCTCGTATAACACACAGTACAGTATACTTTTACACGTTCAGTTGTCCCCATACTCACCTAAATATTTGTTCCAACGGTGTTACATATATTTAGCCATAGAAGAAATCAAGGTCAAACGTCTCATGTAAGTGCAAGATGGGTCGATGAACTTCCACCTAGGTGCTTCTTTAACGATTTCAGAACGAAGGATAGCAGTCGGTGCCAGGTGATGAGAGGGTGGCTCAGTACCTCCCAATATATAATAATAATTTCGTGTGGCTATTTCTAGCCGAGTGCAGCCCTTGTAAGGCAGACCCTCCGATGAGGGTGGGCGGCATCTGCCATGTATAGGTAACTGCGTGTTATTGTGATGGAGGATAGTGTTATGTGTGGTGTGTGAGTTGCAGGGATGTTGGGGACAGCACAAACACCCAGCCCCCGGGCCATTGGAATGAACCAATGAAGGTTAAAATCCCCGACCCGGCCGGGAATCGAACCCGGGACCCCCTGAACCGAAGGTCAGTACGCTGACCATTTAGCCAACGAGTCGGACAGTACCTCCCAATGGTAGCAGCGTACCTATCAAGTAATGTGTGCGGTTGGCCGAGTAGGCCTACAGCCTGGTGTTCAGATCTGTGACACCTGATATAGATCATTCTGCGGCTATTTCAGGTGTTATTGAACCTTTTGTACACCGACGTTCTTCAACGTTTGACAATAATTCTGCCAGCCCCACTGCCTTACAACTGATGTTATGACAGTCTGTGTGAGTGCTGATAAGAGTAAGCAGTGGTGTAGTGCCTGCTTTGGTTTAACGGGAAATTATAATGAAGATGCAATGAGGTACACATGTGAGGGAATATTACCTTAGTGAAGTACCAACACCATTAAAGGGACGTAAAGCATGTATCAGTGAACTGAGGCTGGCAGGGCGCCTTGGCTCAATTTAAATCAAATCAATGCTACCGGCTTTTCGTCTCGGTAGCTACAGAAATGCTACCGTTTTCAGAGATGCCTAGGTGCCAGAATTTACTAATAGAAAAACTATCAGAGTGAGCCTATATCGAACCCGAGGCTTTTGCGGGAATTTGAAGGCCTGGTGACCTACATGTTACTACCACCCATTGATCCAAGGGAAAATCTTATCCGAAATCGGCGGGATTCGAACCCGGGACTCTCAGGTTGCGAGTAGAGTGTTTAGAGTTTAGAACACTGAACTAGGGTGCCTTCCTGAACTTCAACGGCATGATTGTCCTAGTCCATATACTCTCTCGGTTAAGTTACCGATAACTGATGTGGGTAATAAATTGGAGTGGTCCCATGGCCAGGTTTTGCAGGTACTTGGTTTATAGGGTTAAATAACGCAATGGTTTTGTTACTGACTTTCTGTCCAAATAGCCAAGGTTCGAATCCAGTGGATCCAAAGTTTGAATTGTTACCTGAAAATTAATCACATGGTGACCTTAATCCCCCAGCCTAAACTAAAACGACCCCAGAAATACTAGGAAAATTTGGTGAAAGGAAAAGGCTTTAGACATATGACCTCTTCTATAGATGAAAGGATTACGGAAATATCTTTGTATCGACAAACCTCTGGCATCCATTCAGTATAGAAGATTGGGTCGGTACGGTAAAATGAGGGGCAGTTTTTAAATAGGCCTACTTCCACTTTCCAAGAAATGCTCATTCGACTAGACCTGTTGTGTGACAAAGGTTCAGTTGCTTGTATGGTAGGAAGGTAAAGTTACTTCCGACAAGATGATTTAGAATTAAAATGTCATGATATGATACGCAATCGTCACTCATCTTCGCGGTCCAGTGTTGCCTGTCGTGATCGAATCCTTCATTTTACCAGAAAAATACCATCAGGATAATTCGGGGAAGACGTTCATAATTGTGCACGTAATGACGAAATGACACGAAGCGCGGAATTATGCAGACTTGTAAAGAACACTGTTTTCTGTGAAATTAGCCAGTGTTCGTGCGGTAGAACTCTCTCCCCTCACAACTCGCATGCACTTTACGTTCGTGTTAGTTACTTGCAATACATTAACTCCAGCTATGTAACCACACTGAAAGTGAAAACAGACCTAACGTTCGCGTAACGAAAATAAGTCCACAACACAACTCTGTGGTATTTCGGGCGAATAAGTTTGCAATCGAATCAATAATGTTGTTCTTACCATAGCAACTGTACGTTTTCAGGTTACTAAGGACCTGGAGATGAATGGCCTATTACAGTGACGTTCTCTGGCTGACCTTCCAGCCGTCTGTTTTCCCTTGTGTGTGTTCCTATCTATTCAAGTGAAAAACTGATGTTATCCTTTACTTGATATCCTGGGGAATCCTCTACAACTCTACCATCAATTAACTACAACAATATTAATGTTATTAGCTTCTCACTCAGAGTGGCATTATTATTATTATTATTATTATTATTATTATTATTATTATTATTATTATTATTAATCTCAACAAAAGAAAAGGAAAATCAAGCTTGTACTTTTTCTTGGCTGTAGATACCGCGATCATGGCCATGATGCCTCCAGATTTACGTGGAATCGCAACCACAGGAATATGATGTTCCATTTTTACCATCCCTTGTGCATTGGTCGTCATTCGAACCGTTAACACCTTTGGTGAGAAGCCAGTAACAATGATGTTTTGCTGATACGCCTTTCGGCTTCATGGCTAAATGCTTAGGTTTTTTTTTTTTTTTTTGCTATTTGTTTTACGTCGCACCGACACAGATAGGTCTTATGGCGACGATGGTACAGGAAAGGGCTAGGACTGCGAAGGAAGCGGCCGTGGCCTTAATTAAGGTATAGCTGCGGCATTTGCCTGGTGTGAAAATGGGAAACCACGGAAAACCATCTTCAGGGCTGCCGACAGTGGGCTTCAAACCCACTATCTCCCGAATACTGGATACTGGCCGCAGTTAAGCGACTGCAGCTATCGAGCTCGGTAAATGATTAGCGTTCTGGCCTTTGGTCACAGGGGTCTCGGGTTCGATTCCAGGCAGAGTCTGGAATTTAAACCATCATTGGTTAATTTCGCTGACACGGGGGCTGGGTGTATGTGTAGTCTTCATCATCATCATCATTTCATCCTCATCACGACGTGCAGGTCGCCTACGGGAGTCAAATCAAAATACCTGCACCTGGCGAGCCGAACATGTCCTCGGACACTCCCGGCACTAAAAGCCATACGCCATTTCTACATGCCTTTGATAATAATAATAATAATAATAATAATAATAATAATAATAATAATAATAATGGGGACATAATTAAAAAGACTAATTAGTATTTACTTTTTAAAATGACCATCAAGAAATGTGAACATGTTTCACTCATGGACTTTGTAACATAGACGTCATTAAAAGGACTAAATTGCATAGACCTTTAGGAGTGGACCAAATGTATGAATGGACGTTTCGAGTGGAAGAATTGTCTGCTAATCTTACACCTGATAAAGAAACTCTTGTGCGACAAAAGCCGTTGTTACAGCTATTACAAATTATTTGGACATTTAACATTTACTAACATTATCAACAAACATTTTCCACTTGACTAAGCGATTAGGGCATAACGTCCTATGTTAATTATGTTAGTCACGACGAAGATTTTTATAGTCGATCTTGGTGAATTTCCTTGTTGTGAATCCGACGATTTCGAATTTTCTACCCAAAACTCTAGAGACCGATAATAACAATGTCGTATGGCCTCCGGAAAGGCCTGGTGTAAGTCTTTTGAATTGACGCCCGCGACATCGAAATTATTCAATTAAAGTTAAAATCCCTGGCTCTGCCTGGAATCGAACCCGGGACTTCTTGGACCAAACGCCAACACGCTAACTATTTAGCCATGGAGCCCGACTAGAGACTAATAATAATAATAATAATAATAATAATAATAATAATAATAATAATAATAATAATAATAATAATAATAACAATAATAATAATAATAATAATAATAATAATAATAATAATAATAATAATGCTCGTATGGCCTGAGGTACTGCGTGTAATCATCTTTATGTATAGCTATTTAGGCTGCTGCAAGTCAATTTCGGCCCTCGTTTTTTAGTCTACCAGACGGCAGAGAACGCGTAATTCTGTTGGGTGCCGTATGGCTAAGTTTTAATTCATTTCCGTCTAGTAAACACGAAATGTGCCACCAGGAATCTTTTACACTGACTGACAGAGCAAATGCAACACCAAGAAGGAGTGGTCAGAACTTTATGCCAATTGCAGGGTAGACTGACGTCACTGAGGTATGCTCATGATGTGAAATGCGCCGCTGTGCTGCGCACGTAGCGAACGATAAATGGGACACGGCGTTGGCGAATGGCCCACTTCGTACCGTGATTTCTCAGCCGACAGTCATTGTAGAACGTGTTGTCGTGTGCCACAGGACACGTGTATAGCTAAGAATGCCAGGCCGCCGTCAACGGAGGCATTTCCAGCAGACAGACGACTTTACGAGGGGTATGGTGATCGGGCTGAGAAGGGCAGGTTGGTCGCTTCGTCAAATCGCAGCCGATACCCATAGGGATGTGTCCACGGTGCAGCGCCTGTGGCGAAGATGGTTGGCGCAGGGACATGTGGCACGTGCGAGGGGTCCAGGCGCAGCCCGAGTGACGTCAGCACGCGAGGATCGGCGCATCCGCCGCGAAGCGGTGGCAGCCCCGCACGCCACGTCAACCGCCATTCTTCAGCATGTGCAAGACACCCTGGCTGTTCCAATATCGACCAGAACAATTTCCCGTCGATTGGTTGAAGGAGGCCTGCACTCCCGGCGTCCGCTCAGAAGACTACCATTGACTCCACAGCATAGACGTGCACGCCTGGCATGGTGCCGGGCTAGAGCGACTTGGATGAGGGAATGGCGGAACGTCGTGTTCTCCGATGAGTCACGCTTCTGTTCTGTCAGTGATAGTCACCGCAGACGAGTGTGGCGTCGGCGTTGAGAAAGGTCAAATCCGGCAGTAACTGTGGAGCGCCCTACCGCTAGACAACGCGGCATCATGGTTTGGGGCGCTATTGCGTATGATTCCACGTCACCTCTAGTGCGTATTCAAGGCACGTTAAATGCCCACCGCTACGTGCAGCATGTGCTGCGGCTGGTGGCACTCCCGTACCTTCAGGGGCTGCCCAATGCTCTGTTTCAGCAGGATAATGCCCGCCCACACACTGCTCGCATCTCCCAACAGGCTCTACGAGGTGTACAGATGCTTCCGTGGCCAGCGTACTCTCCGGATCTCTCACCAATCGAACACGTGTGGGATCTCATTGGACGCCGTTTGCAAACTCTGCCCCAGCCTCGTACGGACGACCAACTGTGGCAAATGGTTGACAGAGAATGGAGAACCATCCCTCAGGACACCATCCGCACTCTTATTGACTCTGTACCTCGACGTGTTTCTGCGTGCATCGCCGCTCGCGGTGGTCCTACATCCTACTGAGTCGATGCCGTGCGCATTGTGTAACCTGCATATCGGTTTGAAATAAACATCAATTATTCGTCCGTGCCGTCTCTGTTTTTTCCCCAACTTTCATCCCTTTCGAACCACTCCTTCTTGGTGTTGCATTTGCTCTGTCAGTCAGTGTACATGGTGACATCTTACAGCATGGATTGCCGAACGGACTATTTTCCACCCTTCAAAAATCAGACTACGAACTCGTAATTTTGGAGTCCGGAGGCCGACTCTTACTGCTGATCGAGAGAGGGAACTTTTTTTTTTTTTACGTCGCACCGACACTGGCATATAAAGTCCATTAAGAGCCTGGGAAGACGACTGTTGCTCAGTCAGATGACCTGCATGTATTCGAATGTCTCATAAGACGTATTACTTGACTTTAATGACCAGTTTCGATGTCTTTCATATTAGACAACTCCTCAGTTGACCTCACTACGCGGAATGAACTACGCTCTCATTGCAGAACTAGTACCTTGGAACCAGTTAGGGGTCGAACACTGTGCCTCCTGGCAAGAGACAGACTTAATGGGCTGGCAGATATCACCATCTTGCGGTAAAGTTCAAATTGGACGTTAGGGAATGAAGTTGTCTGATTTCTATTCAGTCTCTTGAGACTTCTTTTTCGTCTTAGAATTTGCTTTAAGTCGCTCCGACACTGAGAGGTCTTACGGCGACGATGGAATAGGAAAGGACTAGGAGTGGGAAGGAAGCGACCGTGGCCTTAATTACGTTACAGCGCCAACATTTGCCTGGAATGAATATGGGAAACCATGGAAAACCATCTTCAGGGCTGCCGACAATGGGGTTCGAACCCACTATCTTCCGGATGCAAGCTCACAGCTGCGCTAGAGACTTTTAAGGAAATTCATGGTCAAGGAACTTGTTAACAATGAGGATACATCAGTTCCATAGAATTCCGGTAGCAGGGCTGATGATCAAGGTACCGCAAGTCTCTCACAATAAACAACAACAAGAGACACATAGACCCACGACGTCAGGGATGGAAGAAATTAAAACTAATAAACACTTCCGGAAAAACGACTTTTATACAGTAAAGTCCCAACCTCTTGTAAGAGTGAAGTGGCAGAAGAAGAACAACAGTAACAACAATTTCGTGAAATGAATAAATTTAAATTAATTGACTTTGAGAGATGAATCGGGGCTGCCCAGCTGAAGCGTTATAGGCGCGCTCGGTTCACGCAGAAGGACATGAGTTCGATTCTCCAAAAGAAAGTGGAAACATTTAGAAAAGAGACTTCCACTTCGGGAGAGGCACACGGCTCCAAGATTCACTCAACATGCACTAAAACTCACTAGAAATGACATTTCATGTGTCAGACGCCAGTAAAGACTGGAGAGACGAATACAATGAAAAGTGGTGATATTACCAAAATATCACACAAACCGTTTGTTCTTGTTAGTATTTTAGAGTAAAATATATCGATAGTCAAACTGTGACGTTCTGCTTAGGGACATGTTTCGACGAGTATATTACCCATATTTTAATTAGCAGTTTGACGATCTGTAAAATTATTATTTATTTAATACGGTATAATTTCCTATCGCCTCGAGCAGGCGCAGCTTGTCTGGAACGCGTTAACATCCATCAAGATGTTTGATAGCCCGCGAGACAGCAGGGCGAGTTCCAATGGCGTCATACTCATGCGGCGAGCCCGCCGCCCGTGGATTAATAGGACTAAATCTGCATCAGTAATTTCACTCCTCATAGCTATAATTTAAGTACAAAGAACTGGAGCACAGGTTATAGTTCATGAGCACAAATAGCTTTCCATATTGTGAAAACGCAGTATAAGAAAATTATATTTCACAATAAGATAAAGTGACTTGCTGAATCTCTCCATGTCTACTTATCAGTGGACAAATATGTACAAAATTATATTTTTTTATTGACAATACTTGAAGTTACTCTCATTTTTTCATAATAACGGACAAATTTCCTCCTGTTTTTGGAACTTTTTTAATGTCACAGTAACACATGGAGGGTTTTCGACGACGGAAGGATAGGAAAGGGCTAGGATTTGGAAGATGTAAGCAGTGGCCTTAATTAAGGAACAGCCCCAGCATTTGACTGGTGTGAAAATGAGAAACCACATAAAGAAAACCATCTTCAGTGCTGCCGGCAGTGAGATTCGCAAATCTAAGAGCAGTAGTAAATAACGGAGGCTCAAGTGTTTTTAGAAATGGAAATGCATCGAAATATTTCAGAGCAGTGGAACATCAAAAGCAAGAGTGAAATCTCGGCCAAACCGCCACCTCCGTATGAATATGCAGGGCACTCCATTCGTTGTATGCCATGCGTCTCAAGGAACTGATTGGCCAGCCTGGTTCGATAGGAACGAGCATGACAACTGACTAGTGTGAACTGGGTTTAACGTCATCCGCAGTGGCAGCAAATCCTATAACTACAGCAGGAGGCTGTTGGCTCTGTATACCAGATCAGTCACGTTATACTGGATAGGAATTCGAGACCCACGTCGATGATCTTACCTCAAAACATGATGGAACATCCTTGCTGGTGATGTGATCCAGGATAAAAGTCTCGTTCCATGTCTGAAAATGTCGTCTCCACACTATATTGCTTCTGTTGTATGAGTGCAACTTTAAGGTGGCCTCACCAATGAAGAGCTTACGCTTCCACTGTTTCTGATCCATTGGCTGTGAATATTTGCCTGCTTCACACGAGCTGCCATACGGTATGGTTTAAGAAGAGCTTTGGGCATAGGCCTCCGTAGTATCAATCCTCCATCATGCAGCTTATTTCGCACTGTTTTTCGGACACATTCACTTCGATGGGCATCTGAAGATCCTCAGTAGCAGTGGGCCTATGACGTGCTGAAAGCAACACATACCAAACATCCCTGCGAGTTACTTTGTTTGGATTTCGCGTCCTTTGCCGACCAGCAACCATACATATGCCTCTGAGTTTCTACCGAACTCTGGAGACATCACTCTGACTAAATACAACATGAGCGGTGACATTTTTTTTGTCGCCAACCTTCTTACAGCAATGTCACAAAACGAATGCGGTCAAGAGCAGAAATGGGAACTCTTGCCATATTTAATTCGTCCTGCACGTACTATACATACATAAACTACCGTACAAGTTATGATGTTAAACTGATGGACACAAAAATGCCTTCTGTCGCACAAACAACGAATCTAATCGAATGTAATATGTGTCTCATTACATTCTTTGAATATGTTTGAGGCATCGTGACACATACTGTATACCATGTGAAATCGTAATATGAATAACATTTTGAGCACTATTGAGCTGCAATTTATACCAGCGTCAAAATCTGTACAGGAAAATTTCGTGACTGGGACTACATTCACTTTACATTCCTGTAGAACCAGAGGCTGCTAAATTCTTAATCTACTGATTTGGTTCACCGCTTTCGTCAGAGGAATAGGTATGTGACATTTTCGTCCTTGATTTCATGCCTATCAAACCACAATATGGACAGTCTGATGGATATTGCAATTAAACGGTGAAAAACTACATATCTGCTTCCACCAAGTTTGTGGGCCACTGGACCCAACATTAGTTACTTAAGAGAGACCGCTATTACGCGTGAATCGTTTCGTGCTGAACTTAAGACCGAATTCACACACAGTCACTCTAATGTTAATATATTTGTAGATATCTTATAGAACTGCAAATTGGCACGTGTATTAAAATGAGAACTTCCATCATACTGACACTTCTCAGACAATCGTTTCATATAAAGATGACATTTCATGTATTAAAGCAGAGAAACAGACGAATCTCATATATCGATTTTTTTATGTGAAAGGAAGATCTTATTTCAGTCATCAAATTAATTGTCAGTTGAAATTGTATTTGAACTTCATGTTTCATTCTATGACGACAGATAAGTGTATTTTTAACTACCCCAATTTTATATTAAGGTGGTTAGTTATTACTGAAGGATTAATCATATTTTATTTAATGTTTTGTTAGTATTAAAACATAGTACCCACAAAACACATACGACCTCCTTAAGTAAGATAATGTTGAGAGGAAAGATGTTGTGATAGAGAACTTCGGTGAAATTTCATATTGTTGTCCGTGTTGCAATTGCCAATATTCCGCGGAAATTATATTGTAGGAATAGCGGATTAACTCTGAGAGTTCACATTACCGTGTTAATATTGGCAAGTAAAATTTTCTCGTAGTTTACATAGTCGTTTGAAGGAGTTTACCAACTCCAGGTTCTAAGATGAGCTGTTGTTTCAAATTGATAGATATCATTCATTTCACGTAGTGCTGAGTTTTTTGCATTAGCTCATCTGTGCATATTTTGGCAAACCAAGTCTTCAAAATCGTGGAAGAGGAAAATTTGTTTACTGAGTTCCTCTTATAACATTCACTGAAATATTATTATAGGTTAGCACAGTCAATATGGCCAGCTATCTACTCATGTTCCACAATTGTCTAACACATTTGTTGCGTTTGAGTTTGCCTCATGATAGGAAATAGAGGGAAAGTTAGGTGTACCTGACTAGGTCAGTTCTATGTTAATTATAGGAGACGCATCACACTTCCATGTGTGAGAGATGTGGAGAGCTTTGTGTGTAGGATTTACATTGGACGAGGAAGCATTACACTGGTTTTACTTTTTAAACTATCAGCACAAATATTATTGGACACTGTGGTAAGAAAGACCAACATTAACTCCTCATACCTGCATATGTCCCATGTAGTCCAGCAACGAGAAGTGTAATATAAGGTCTGTCTACATATTTATCGTCAACTTACAAATTTATATACAGTTCTATCACAGAGAGAACACATCAGAAATCATCTTTAGTCTAACAAATCAACATGCTACGCATATAATTTCCAGTTCCTTGCAATGAACCTGTTAACTTAAGGGGGCTTTCTGTATGTTTCGAACATTATTTTATTCCTTTTAAGTAGACAAATAAGTTGGAGTGGCGTCTTTAAAAGTAGGAAAGATCACAATATGAAGATAAAGCTGGAATTCAAGAGGACAAATCAGGGCAAATATTCGTCTATAGGAATGTAAGTTCGGGATTGGAATAACTTACCAAGGGAGATGTTCAATATATTTCCAATATTCTTGCAATCATTTAAGAAAAGGCTAGGAAAATAATAGATAGGGAACCTACCAACTGGGTGACTGCCTTAAATGTAGATCAGCAGTAATTGATTGATAGTGATTGTGCATCTATATTTAACTATTCATAAAGGATTAGTGTCTATAGTCACCTGATACACCAGTCGGTAAAATGATCTACAAGGAAGACTGATTATTAGGCCAAAATGTTTGTGGTGCTACAAATCAAACACCCCCATGTCAAGGGTATCATTAATCACTAAAACAGAACATAAACAGGATACTGACGGAGAAGGGAGTGTTGTAGTAGCTCTTCTGTCACTAATGCTCTGAGAGTTCAGTCGCGTCTTTTAATGAGCAAGCGTGCTACATCCTGTGTCTTGTCATTCTACTCCAAACTGAAAGGGGCGTCGCAATGGCAGAATTGTTCGAAGGATCAGTCAAATCCAAATGTTATTGGTAAATGTTTTAGAAAATGAATAAGATACAAGCTGCATATTTTTATGCGGACGGTTGACGCACCTTACCCTGACACACGCTCTGTGTTAAGATAATACAGTAATTGCACAGCCAAAAAATCAGGCTGTCGGTAAAACGACATATTATGGATATGCTGAGTCAAGTAGGCCTATAATTTTTTCAAAACGCAGAAGCCACTGAGTAAGAGAAGAACAAAGAAATAATACGCCCTTTCCGAATACCTACACTTGAGATCGGGATATTCTAATCATTTTATAGATTCGACGTTTCACTAACTACTTTACGGTTTTCGAAGACGTCCGGTTGGCGGAATTTTGTCCCACAAGATTTCTTCTACGTACCGGTGAACCAATCGACACGAGCTAACGTATTTGAGCGTCTTCAAATTCCACCGAACTGAACAGGGATTGAACCCGCCAACATGGGCTCAGAAAGCCAGTGCGCTATCTTCTGAGCCACTCAGCTCGGCACTGTGACACGTATCCTTGAATTCGTTTAGTGGCAGTTAATATAAACGAATCACCAGATCCAGTCTGTGATAAAATTTAAGTCTAAAATTAAGGAAACTGGTTAAGGCTTTCTTGTGGATCTAACAAGGGAAGGGCACGTACCATGGAATTGCCGATTTCACGTAAATTTTGCACACACGTTAACTGAGTTAAGAATAACACAATGGTTAAAATACTTCTTTCGGAAATTAATTCGTGCGACCTACAGAAAGCGTTAAATTTTGTATGTTTGAAATGGCACGCTCGGCTACCCAGTACTTTGCCACATGCTGGGTTCACTGGTCAACAGGCCGATACTCCATACCCTACCCCCAACTCGCACTTTCCAACAGCTGATTTGAGGCCATGGTGACATACGCTTAAAAAGGAAGGCTGTTCAATATTGGAGAAGTGGTAAGCGGGGCCCGCTTTTGTTTTCGTCGGTGGAACAAAACGTTCCATCGTGTCAAAAACAAAACAAAAAATTATATTCTGTGTGGAAAAGTAGATGAAGAACAGCGGGGACGTGCCAAGACAAGTTGAGGGAAATAGCACGTACTGCCAGGAAAGAAAATCGATTTTGCCCATCAAAATAATGAAATAATTCACGATTTGACTACCCAGAAGTTGGCTACGCAAGTTGTTCATGAAGAACAATGGGTGGGGTTGAAAGCATGCC
Organism: Anabrus simplex; assembly: GCF_040414725.1. Classification (NCBI taxonomy): domain Eukaryota; kingdom Metazoa; phylum Arthropoda; class Insecta; order Orthoptera; family Tettigoniidae; genus Anabrus; species Anabrus simplex. The sequence goes on along the minus strand of NC_090266.1, from coordinate 964,134,206 downwards.
ACACGTGGGTACGTGAAGCGCAATGGCACTGTGTCGTGGAAAATAACATCTATAACGACGAAAAACCAGACTAGCAAAGAAGGAGAAATAGTAGAAGTAGTAGAAGCAGAAATATTCATAGAAGAATTTAAATCTGTTATTGAGTCCTTCGGCTCCAAAAACGTGTGTAACAGTGATCAGAGTGGGTTCAGCCTGATGTTTACGGGAAGGACATAGACTTCAAAAGAGGAAAAAATAAGTTACTGCTGCAGTGCAATCTACGCTGTCCACCATCGACAGCTACACCATAATGCCAAGCGTTACCGCGAGTGACGAACTCATGGGGCCTTTATGCATCACTTTGAGAGAGTCGAAAAGTATGTTTCGTAAGACAGTGGAAGAGAATATGTTTTCGCAAAAAAAAAAAAAAAAAAAAAAAAAAAAAATCATGTTGGTTGCACTAAATCCCGAAAAATGGGATCTATACAAGTGAACGAATTGTTTAATGATGTATTCAGGCAATATTCCCCGTCCGGTAAAGTTGTGCTCATTCTGGATTCCTTTTCTGGACATAAATCTATACAAAATGAAGATACCGTACCACTGATGTTGATCCCTCCTAGTGCCACAGCTTACTGTCAACCACTAGATGTATACGGGTTTAGAGTATGAACATACATTATCTGACACTGTTCGATTATTTAATTTGGATATCGTTGAACACCATCTTGAACGTTCAGTCTCTGCCACGCCAACAACTATCGTCTCCTCGTTTTCGTCTCATGTGGCAATACGCCTGGTACTGGGAGCATCCTGTGCAATATTGTTTTGACAGCGGTGACTTAAAATGTTCAGCTTGCCCGTATCCTCGCTTCGTTAGGTGTGTTTGGTGTAAAACCGCTGTGCAGTGTTGCCAACTTAGCGGATTTTCCGCTAAATTTGGCGGAATTAGAAGAGACTCAGCGGAGAAATATATAATTTAGCGGACAGCGGATTTTTTGGCAGAATTCTAGATTTATTATAGCGCAATTTAGTGTTTTATCCATTTTACGTTTTAAAAAATATGTGTACTCCAGTCTTTCTCCGACCTACTCCGTATTTCTTGTCAGGAGCTAGCAGTCACATGAGAAAATCATGTTATTTGGATTTGATGTTATGAGATCATGGTATCATAAATTTGTAATGCGTGTGGGGAAAGGGCACTTATCTCTTAGTTGATGAATGACGACAGAGAATGAAACTGTGAGAGAGTAGCATTTATATTTATGTTATGAAGGAAGAACGTTTAATGAACCGGCGAGTTTTGTGTATGGTCTTGAAGTAGGGGATTCACCTAATTTGCACCCGGCACTAAATCGCCTACAAGTTTTAGCTCGCCGGCTCGCAGGCAAGGACTTAATCCCAGTGAAACTCACAGATCAGGTGTGTGCAGACATTTACTTTTATTATTATTATTATTATTATTATTATTATTATTATTATTATTATTATTATTATTATTATTATTATTGCTCATTTTATTGCTCATTATTTGAGATCGGATTTCTTGGCGGAATTTTTGCGAATTTTTAGTAGTATTTAGCGGATCTTGAAAATATAAGTTGGCAACACTGCCGCTGTGTGCTCTCAACATTCCTATTCTTGCTAGTGGCTTTACGTCGCACCGACACAGATAGGTCTTATGGCGACGATGGGATTGGAAAGGCCTAGGAGTTGGAAGGAAGCGGCCGTGACCTTAAGGTACAACCCCAGAATTTGCCTGGTGTGAAAATGGGAAACCACGGAAAACCATCTTTAGGGCTGCCGACAATGGGATTCAAACCCACTATCTCCCGGGTGCAATTTCACAGCCGCGGGCCCATAACCGCACGGCCAACTCGTCCGGTCAACATTCCTACCACGAGCATCATTGTTGCAGGAACTATAAGGAGTAATATGCTTTGGTGTGCAGGTACCTTTTTATACTGATTAACATTTATTTTCACCACATCCTAACAATTTTATCCTAATACCTTTATTGTCCCTCAATGAACGTAGGAATTAAATTAATTCTCTGTATGTCACTACATCATCTTCGCGACGTACTACGCAATTACTAACGGAATACGAATGAAGATCAGTGACGTGGTCCCTCGACGAGTGAAACCATCACGCGCCGCAGTCATGCGTATTCAAGCGCACCAGTTCAAACATGCAAACTTGTATGCATTCTTTAGGTCGCATAAATTGATTTCCGAAAGAAATGTTTTCCCCGTTGTGTTATCCTTGGCTCCTTTAACATGTGTGCAAAATTTACGTAAGACCCGTGATTTTCCGGTACGCGCTCTTCCCTTGTAAGGCGATGCGATGCGATGCGATGCGATGCGATGCGATGCGATGCGATGCGATGCGATGTGATGTGATGTGATGTGATGTGATGTGATGTGATGCGATGCGATGCGATGTGATGTGATGTGATGTGATGTGATGTGATGTGATGTGATGTGATGTGATGTGATGTGATGTGATGTGATGTGATGTGATGTGATGTGATGTGATGTGATGTGATGTGATGTGATGTGATGTGATGTGATGTGATGTGATGTGATGTGATGTGATTATTTATCTTCAACAGAGTTATTAATTCTCCAATTACAGGTGATACAATACATTCAAATAATAACAATATTAACAGCACTTACTACTACCATTAATTATAACTCTCAAGACATCGGTTCCAACGGACTTTCGGCGCTAGCCTGGAGTATACCACTGCTAAATCTACTATTGACAGTGAAAGGACAAACTAAAATGGGGAGCAATGAGAAAGCAAACGAATATATTTTTGAGTCAAATGAATGATACGAGAAAGAACTGATATTTCAGCGATTGAGGAATTGTAGAGGGAAGGCTGATACAGTCGGAGGGACAAGACTTCGAACTACACGTTCACAGGAATATATTTATTAGCAGAGAGTACAGCTGGTCTGCAATTACGAAGTAGACCAGGTTCATAACAAAATCCACTTAAGAAAGAGACGACACAGTTGAACTCGTGTCCTTCTGTAAATCATTATCTCAGGTGCTCTATGGTAAGTTAAAGGCCGGAGGAGTTGGCTGTGCGGTTAGGGGCGCGCAGCTGTGGGCTTGCATCCGGGAGATAGTAGGTTCGAATCCGACTGTCGGCAGCCCTGAAAATTGTTTTCCGTGGTTTCCCATTTTCACCCCAGGAAAATACTGAGGCTGTACCTTAATCAAGGCCACGGTCGCTTCTTTCCCACTCCTAGCCCTTTCCTATCCCATCATCGCCATAAGACCTATCTGTGTCAGTGCGACGTAAAACAAATTGTAAAAAAAAATGTAAGTTTATGAAGTGTCGTAGCAATTACAATGTTTACTATACAATTAATTAATCCGAAATCTAGTCCATACAAAGTGTAACTATCGATATTTGAGAGCACCTCAGGTATTTGAGATTACTGGATGTGACATGTGAGGAGACGACCTGGACAGTGGGTAGGGAATAATGGTATTTTAAGTATTTCACATAAAACGCTCGCTTGACATGCACATGTTTATCCAGAAAGTTATTCCAGAAGATGTTTTTAATTGTTATAGTCTCTATAGATAATAAGTACGTAAATCAGTAAGAATTACATAGACAGGGCAATATATTTGAACGATTATAGCCCATGGCAGTTTACTTGTCGATGCTCCAGTTACTACACATACCACATTTCCACAAGCGTAAGTACTCATAGTTGACGACCAAAATCTGGAGCACAATGACACCACCATTGAATGAAGTCTATTGCTACAAGCATTGTCCCTGACAAATTACGATTTAACTTAAGTAATTGTTAAGAATATTGCAAATATTACTTATACGCAAGTTCTCCGGACAATTGTGAGGATTGTGTCTACAAGGCAGAGCCACTTGCTTCCTAATCATAGTCTCTACTTAGTACAAACAGACACACCATTGCCCACAGCACAGCTATGCATGTTATCAAATAGAATCGCACGGGGGTGTTGGCTACGTTCCATGAACCTAAGTAACGACATAAAAATGGCTGAGACATTCCAGCATTCCTTTTCATGGCGATTGACTCATGAAGAGTGTTGTGACACTAGCACGAGGCCATTCTCTTACCCGGAATAACTACTTGACATGCATGTGGGGTCAAATATATATATAATGCAGTGTGGCCTCCGGATAGGTCTGGTGCACTTCTTTCAGTTGACTCCCATGAACAACCTATGCGTCTATGAAGAAAAGGACTTAGCTAGGATGAAATCTAAGGTTGAAAACAGTACAAACGTCCAGTCCCCTAAGCGGAGGAAATAATCAATGAAGATCAGAATCCCCAAGTCGGCCGGGAATCAGACCCGGGCCCTATGAAGCGAAGGTCAGTACGCTGACCAATCGGCCAATGAGCCGGACCATGTAGGGTTGAGACACATGCTTACCCAGTGATCCTATTAGACTCACACATAGGCGTTATGACACTTACACGGGCCATTTCATTGCGCTATGAGCTTGTTTGTCTCAGAAAGAGTTGTAGCTCTCGCACGGTACTATTCTCCTACCTAGTGACTTTGTTTCACTCAGACAAAATTTGGGCGCTTTTCTGTACATTAGAAGAATTTTATCATATTCTGGTTTAGTGCACTTTTCATTTTGCTATGCGTACTGTATGTACGTAAATTACACATTACGAGGGGTATGTACAAAGAAAAACAAAGTGTAGTCAGCTAAGCAAAAGCAACAAAAGCACAAAGACGCTAGTGTGGTATTTTGAACACATATCAATACCGTGGATATACAGCTCGTGCCCAGAGCTATGCTAGAACACGGCGAAGTAGAGTCAGCGCCAAAGATTCTAACTTGTTTTCGAGCAGATTATCCCACTCTTAGATAACAGCCTCAGTTAGTTGCTGAATGTTATGAACAGGATTATGATGATAGGTAATTGCTGTTTTCGATCGTGCCAAGCATGTTCAGTACAGCAGAATACACCGGCCACACCATTCGCTGTTGTGTCATGCGTCCTTAGGAGCTGACTGACCACTCTTACTTGATGGGCACGATCATTATCTTTCACTAGTGTGAATCCTTCACCCAAAATGGCAGCAAATCCTGTAACTACAGGTTGGAGGATTTTGGCTCTGTATACCAGACCAGTCGTGACACCCTAGATAGGAACTTGGGTCGTACGTCGACAAAACAAAATCCCATACTAAAACATGACTGAAAACCCTTGTTGTTAACAGCACTCCACGCTTAAGGGCTCTAGCCGGATTGTCTCCAGACTATGATGCTTCTGTTGTATGGGTGAATGCTTATGGCGACCTCATCAGAAAACAGCATGAGCTTCCACCGTCCTCGACGCTATAGGCTGTGAGTTGTTGCCCTCCTTTCACGAGGTGCCTTACGTGAAATTTAAGAGGAGAATTTGGTACATGCTTCCCTGATATCAGTCCTCCATCGATCAGCCAATTTCGCACTGTCTGATCTGATATATTCACTTCGATGGTCCTCTGGAGATCCTGGCTGAACGAGGGGGCAGTAGCAATGGGCCTATGGAGTGCTGAACGCAATCAACACCGATCCTCCCTGCGAGTTGTTTTTCGTGGGTGTCCCGTCTGTTGTCGATCAGCAACCGTTTGTGCCTTCCTGATATTTTTCCGATCTCTAGAGACATCAATCTGACTCACTTCAACACGAGCGGTGGCATCACTTGAAGCCATCCTTCCTGCAGCAATGTCAGAATTCGAATGTGGTCAGGAACGAAAATGGGTACTCTTGCGACGTTTACCACAGTTATACACGTACTTTCTAAAGAACACCGACCTAAAGAAGTGATTATGTTAAACTGGCCGAAACGAAAATGCCTCCTATCAGACAAATGTTGAACCTGTTCTGGGTTTGACGTGACTGTGTATCTCAATATTGGCATATAAAGGATACTGTAAGCATGTTTGAGGCACCATGTCATATACCATGTGAAATCTCAATATGTAAACTATTTTTGAGCACTGTAAAATCATTTTTGAATGACTCTTGATATTACTCTTTATGGAGGGAAAATTATTTGAATACTCTTAAAAGTTGTTTGTTAAATTTTGGTTTCAGTAGAAACAGGAAATTTATTAAAACGGCTTTCTCCTTTGTTATCCACTTTCTATTTTCCTAAAGTAGAAAGGGCCACTAGAATTCTTTCCATTTCATTTCCTGCAATTGTCGTTCATTAAAACTAGTGTATCCTAGCATAAGAATCCGGGGACACTGACCTTTCAGTGAAACTCTCAGAAAATTCTACCTCCAGACAAGTGCCACACACCCCATAGCCAAATTGTGCTGGAGTGGCAGGAAGAATAACACATCATCATATGCCGTGTATTGCTTTACTGGTGTTAGCTATAAATTTCATCTTGAACAGTAGTCATAGCAATATATACAGGTGTGACTTCAGAGAGAATATACTATGCTTATTTCTTTGGGTAAGTCTTCTGCTTCTAGAGCCACAATACCAGCCGAACACACTGAAATGAACGTCGGAGAGGAATTACAAGCCAAATCTGAGCGATCTGCTTTCAGCAAATAGTTTTTAACACGGAAATAGGAAACATGCTCTTACTTACGCTTAGTGATTTTTTTTTTTGCTATTTGTTTTACGTCGCACCGACACAGATAGGTCTTATGGCGACGATGGGATAGGAAAGGCCTAGGAGTGGTAAGGAAGAGGCCGTGGCCTTAATTATGGTAAGCCCCAGCATTTGCCTGGTGTAAAAATGGGAATCCACGGAAAACCATCTTCAGGGCTGCGGACAGTGGGGTTCGAACCCACTATCCCCCGGATGCAAGCTCGCAGCTACGCTACCCTACTCGCGCGGCACTTACGTTTGTAAGAAAATCAGGCGTATCATGTAAAATATCACTAAAAATTAAAGACCTCCCCGAAATAAGAATGTAACCAACATACTTTTGGAAAGTGAGATTACAGTGGAAATAGGGTGTATCATCACGCTGCTATGCTGTGCTGTCATCTTATGTCTTACATTTGGAACGTTGTCCTACGTGGTGTGAGGGTGCTTGAGATGGTTCATCACCAGGTGTAATAGATCATTTAAATAAAGGCCATAGATCAAATCACATCTATATTTCTAAATGTTTTCTTGATATGTGTGTGGTTATTGTTGTTACTTTTATAATTACACTAATATTGTTTGATATAATTTGCGTTTCCAATGCATATACACGGTTTCTCTCCTGTTATATACTCGTAAAAACGTAAGACATACCTGCAGATTATATTCCATTGAAGGACTTCCAGTTCATACATAATTTTAAAAATCTTAACTTGTAACAATAAGATGTTCTTTTTTAATAGACCAACTCATTTGTAAACTTGCACATGCAATTGGTTCTGGTAGTTTACACCATGAAATGAACCCCAAAAATAATTTTCCACTCTCCTGAACAATTACTGATCTGTTGGCTACAACCTTTTTCCGGAGAGGACTTCAATTATGTCCCACTGTTCGTAATAGAAACATGTGGGTGTATGGAAATACCTGATCATGTGCTATCTCCAAAGTTAAGACAACTTGTTTGTGGTCAATATTTGGTTGAATGACCAAGTCGTGCTGCACGGTGGAGGGGAATTGGAAGAAAATAATCACAGTCCAGAGGTTAATTTAAACTCTGAAAGGCTTTCCAGGGGACTGCATATCCGATATGACCTCTGTATACTCAGTATTACAGGATGGTCCCAGCTGTGGTTTACGCTTTGTCAGAGTGGCTTCCTACTCTGGTTCGGTGTATGGCTGTCACAAATGTAAGAGGCTTGGGAGTCTGTGGCGACATGTAGGCTACTAATGAGGAACTCATCTGACTTCGAGGGAGGGGAAGGACAACATCGCTGTTATTGTTACAAGTGCCATACGACATCTAGTTAGCTGCTAAGGTAAAGCCGTGTCCACAAGAAGCCGATGAAAAAAATTACATTTCGGTAGTGCGAAATGGATCTCAATCTCTGAATAGGAAGAACATCTATAGGAGACAGAATTTAAATTTCACGCAATGATCACTGTCAGAGTTCACAAAATGATCAAAGCAAACTTTTAACTTGCACATGAGCAGCGAATGAAGAACTAGTCACTTAATTGATCACATCATTTCACTCCAAATTAATCGTAAAGGACGAGAATATATGAAAGGCATCTTGAACCAGTACGCTATACAAATATGTCTTCCTTAACAGATAGATATTTTCGCACCACCTAGAGACAAATTTTCCATCGTTCTCCTGTCGACAAGGTTTGTATTAGAAGCTAACATTACCCAGGTGAACTAGACGTATGGCGCTTGCAGTGATATCAGCAACACTGAGCTTTCCAAATTCAAATTCGGATGAATTTTTGTAAGACAGGAGAACTCATTTCAGAAGAGAGGTTGCTTCAGATTCCGCTCTCCGTCAACCTAGTAGTGGCTTCCTACTCTAGATCTAGGCAAAAGCCGGAAAGGTACGGATCTTGTAGGGTATGACTTCTTCCTTCCCACTGCAGATCCAAATTAAGTATAAAACCGAGAACCATTGTTGATATTACAGCCGCACAGACATCAGGGAGACTTCACATGCACTAAATATGCAGAGATGTTGACCTTTATGGCCGAAGCTCCAAAATAATAAAGACAAATCTAAAAATTAACCTTCTAGATGGATGTGTCGTAGATACTATTGAAGCATTAAGTGGAGTTTTATAACGGCTGTTATTTTCGATCATGAAAAATGATGGATATTTGCATTAAGTTTCCAGTTGTGGATTTGATGTTAAGATTGTAGTTATAGTCTGTAGTCTACATCTACATCCTCTCGAAATTTATCAGACATTTTAAAACTTTTTGCTGTTGTAAATAAACATCCAGAAATGCTATGCTAACACATCTCAACAGAGCAGAGTGATGGAATTTAATGTGAGCAGTGGTATTCGGGTTATTGGTCGAGAAACACCTGCGTTTCACCAACAGGACAATTCAAAGACAAGTTTAAATGTACAAATATTTATCTAATGACTCATTGTTAACATCACTCTATTGTGCTAAAATTAAAGTTTGAACACGTAAAAGTTATATTATACCGGGCGAGTTGGCGTGCGGTTAGAGATACGCACCTGTGAGCTTGCATTAGCGGGGTGCTGGGTTCGAACGTCCATTGTCGGCAGCCCTGATGATTGTTTTCCGTGGTTTTCCATTTTACACCAGGCTATTCCTTAATTAAGGCCACGTCCGCTTCCTTCCCACTTCTAGCCCTTTCCTATCCCATTGACACTATTAGACCTATCTATGTCGGTGCGACGTAAAGCAACTTGTAAACATTTTTATTATAGAAATGAGTTGACTTCAGTGCCGGTAACAAAACGAAGAGTTTGGCGGACATAGGTATGTAAATTAGATAAAATGGTCGAGAGAGGGTGTAACATTTTCTTGATACTGAGTGCAAGAAACAAGGGAATTGTAACCAGATCAACGCCTCAGTCTGTCTTAGTACAAAAAGAAACTACATATCACAAGGATGGATCAATCAATCAATCAATCAATCAATCAATCAATCAATCAATCAATCAATCAATCAATCAATCAATCAATCAATCAATCAATCAATCAATCAATCAATCAATCAATCAATCAATCAATCAATCCACCCTCAGTAGTAGGTTGTATAACTCTATCCACAAACTTCTTAGTGGTTCCCGGCTTATTTCACCAGATGTCCATATCAGTGCATAAGGGAATATTTTCCTCGTTAGCACGATCGCTGAATCTTTCCCTCATTGTGTATGAGACATGATGAGTCGACGCTTCATAATTTCTTCCAGGTCTACTAAAGGCCTTGCAGAATTATCTGAAAGGTTGCGGGAAACATGGAACAATGTATTAAAGAAGGGAGAGATTTCCTCCATCAGTGGATTTCCCCTTGGAATGGTAGTAACTAAAGTCGTAGTGGACCAGGCCACTCAATTTAGTACACTGTAACTGAAAGGCGTATGGAGCCTAGCCCCCCACAATCACCACAAGTCTAGAGGGCAGTAGGGATGCTTTGCTGTATCGTACATGGCACCAATGCATACACCACGATACAAATCATATTGAAAATGTTTACTAATTGGGTGAGTAAACGAGGGGATGATAATTACAAGCAGCGCAGCTGGTTCTGCATTGGCTTCCTACGATCAGGGTTCCGGGATCGAATACAATTTCAATTTGCCGCAGTTAGTTTGAAAGCTAACAAGAGGAGTACTTTAAATACAAAAACAAATCATTTCGAGAATTGCATGTAACGTGTAAGTCGCTTCTAATTATGTTTACAGGCAGTCAATCAACACTGATGTGTTGTCGCCCAGATAGCAGATTACCAATCTCTTTTTTACCTCATCTTTTCTTAAATAATTGCAAAAAATTTGGAAATTTATTGAATATCTCCCTCGGTAAATTATTTCAATTCCTAACTCCTCTTACTATAAACGAATATTTGCCCCAATTTTCCCTCTTAAATTCCAACTTTATCTTCATATTGTGATGTTTCCTACTTTTAAAGCACTACTCAAACTCATTCGTCTACTAATGTCATACCACACCATATCTCCACTAATAGCTTGAAACATACCACTAGTAGGGCAGCTCGTCTCCTTTATTCCAAGTCTTCCCAGCCCAAGCTTTGCAATATTTTCGTAACGCTACTCTTTTTTCGGAGGCCGATGACCTTAGATGTTAGGGCCCCTTAAACAACAAACATTTTTTGTTGGAAATCACCCAGAACAAATCGAGCTGATTTTCTTAGTTCTTTTTTCAGTTCTCGAATCAAGTAATCCTGGTGAGGGTCCCGTTTCCTATACAGGGTAGGATATGAGGTGAGATGACTTTATATGGCATGTGTTACGGTGAGAAGCCTTTCCTGAAGCCAACCTCAGTTGAGGAGTTAATGAAGATGAAGTGAATGATGGTGAATTAAATCGGGTAAGGACGTGGAAGGAATCGGTTGTGCTCAGTGAACCGGGACACGCCCTGCATTTGCCTGGAAGTGAAAAAAGGAAACAGAAAACTATTCTCAGGACAGACGAGGGGGTTGTGTCTTGAATGCAGAGCCTGTGTCCCTAACCGTAGCACGTTGAAACTTACGGCCACTCCGCTCGACTTCGACTTCATTATATCATTAATACATTAATAAACTGTGCACGTTATTTAATGCATTTTCTTATACATGATTTTACAAGAAGAAAAATCTAGTTTCTTACATGTAAATAAAGTAATACAAAAATATTACTACGCATATTTATTGATAAATAAAGAAATATAGATATGGCAAACAATATTCTTCGACAAAATAATACTTCAGGATAATTTGGGTTAACAAGCTTCTTTCACAACTTGTAATCCTTTAATGTGCATTATAATGCTATCCGAGTTTGTTATTTTAATATGAATGATATGCTTCAAATACTGCAACCTTGTTTTAATCAAGCCGTATTCTAATAATGATGTGTGAGTGAGCTGGTAGAGGAAGCGTGTGCTGCCAGTGACTCATTCACCGTTGGGGAAGCCCTCTGTCAGCCACTCTGGCATTAAACTAACATTTGCTGTGAAGCTGTGATGGACCAATAGCTCTGCCGCCATCAAAGAAGCGATTACAGGGTAACCGAAGCAGCATCTGAATGGCCGATGAATAATTCAATCTTTGGGCAGGCAGTGGAACTAGCTAGCTAATTGAATCCATCCCATATAGAGAGCATGTTCCCCTCCGCGCTCATTTGGAATGATTCCACTTGATTTGAATTAAAGAGGAGGGCCCGGCGACAACCCCGCGAATTGGAGGGCCAGCGACACCTCAAAATACAAACCATGTAGAATGATAATGATTTTTTTGCACAATTCCATCATTTAATCGCAGATTACATGGCATTAACGATACAAAATCGAATATGCAACATCTAGGACATAAGTTTCTGCTGCCGAATGAAGTAAGGTTCTGTTTGGATACCCCTGAAATATAATTTCTACTTACGACGTGAACCCGCCAAGTGTAACAACACGAATTCCAAGAAACTTCGCTCAGCGCAAGAGGGACCAAAAAGAGCGAACAGATGGTTCGGCTTATCCCTAGACACTCGACCGTTTCCGAGAAGATGACGGACGAAGTTTCCGACATGCTTAACGTGCCTATTAACGCGTAGCAAGTTAAACAGACACGGTGGCGTAGCGGCTTTCGTTGCGCCTTACAATTTTTTGCCCCGTGTCCAAATCCTGTTGAATTGTTTTTTGCTGCTTGTTTCATCGTCCATTGACGACTAATACACGACTGGTTTTATTCAATGTATTTTGAAATATCGTTGTCCTCTTTTCGTCTCCCTCGTAAATGAATTTTAAAACATCAACTACTCATTGCACAGCAAAGGGATATGACGACTAGACGCAGTGCAATAAAAATCGATGCATTGATTCATAATCAATTATTACAAGCGCTAGTTTTTGGAGAGAAATGATCCGTGATGCATCGTTTGTCGCAATCTTATTGCCACCATGTGAAATCTTCGGTATTGTTAATGAAGTTTCTTTCTCGAGTGAATTTCCCACCCCTGAAATGTAACTGTGGCAAACCTGCCTTCGCGCGATGCTCGTGATGTGAAAAATGTCTACGTTTCGAATGTTTCTACGATAGGTATCATCCAAGGGAATGCACCTTATCTCCTTTAAGCGTTAATGTAAAGCTCAACAAACATTGTAATAGCTGAAAAATACCTTTATATAATGAAGTAAGCCTCCATGGCTCAGACGGCAGCGCGTCGGCCTCTCACCGCAGGATAGCGTGGTTCAAATCCCGGTCACTCCATGTGAGATTTGTGCTGGAAAAAATCGGAGGCGGGATAGGTTTTTCTCCGGGTACTCCGGTTTTCCCTGTCATCTTTCATTCCAGCAACACTCTCTAATCTCATTTCATAGCATCTATCAGTCACTACTAAATCACTTTGGGAGTGGCGACCCCATCGTACTAATAGCCTATATATGATTCATCCATTACATTCCTGATCCGCTCAATGACTGGAAAACAGGTTGTAGGTTTTCATAATGAAGTAAACTTGTGTCCTCATCCTGAGGTGGTGAAGCTCTTTTCAGACACATCCCCAATGGAGATGAGCTGCATGTACAATTATAACCACATAACAGCCCTCCTGCCAACCTTAAATTTATGGTAGTACGAGGTATCGAACCCGGACCCCCAAGGACGGCAGCCAATAACACTAACCGTTACGCTACGAAGGTGGACATATATATAATAAATACATAACATTTATTGTGAAACCCAGTTGTAATTTTACAATCAACATAACGCCCTTGTATCCACTAATTGATAAGAAACATTCGTGCAGTAATCGTCAGTGGACATAAGTAGATAAATGCAGCCAAAATTAAAAATATATCATCAGGATTTGAACACGAGGAGCAAAAATTCGGAAGCTGCGGCGATAGCAGCTGCGCCACGGCGTCAGTTGAACTTGTTACGCTCTAAACGGTACGTAAAGCACGTTAGAATCTTCGACCGTCATTTTCTCAGAGGCGGTCTAGCATCTACGGATAAGCCGAGACATATGTTCGCAAATTTCGGCCCCTCTTTTGCTTAGCAAAATTTATGGGAAATCGGGTTGTTACACTTGGCGGCTTCCCCTCGTTAGATGTGCTTTATTTCACATCTTCAAATCACATGTTCACTACTGTCAAGGATACACTGAAGAACGCTGTCAATTTAGACCTGCTTACAGCACATGCATGTTCTTTTGTGGGAGTGGGGTCAGTAGATATTCTCGTTCTCTTTTCATGGTCTCGCTCATCCCAGTATGTATTACGACTATAACCTACCTGCTCCACGTGTTTCAACAAGACCCATTGCTCTATAGCAGTCTGATGCAAGCAAGTATCGGCCCACCGATATGATAGCATGCTCCTTTCGTTCAATTACCCCCTTAAGAGGGCGGTTGGGACACGGGCCTTCGAGAGGATAGATGGACGTATCGCAGAACTGCTTCATACGATGGGCGTATCGCGCCGGTGATTCTTCGATAGTGGAAACGTTGGCCGATTCAACATTTCCATATTTGCCGACCAAGTTTTGACAGCCACAACCTTGGTGGTTGTAAATGGAAATTCGACCAGATTGAGGAATATTATCTTACAGACATTCTCGAATTTGAAGACCGACCGAGTGGCTGTGCGGTCAGTTGAATTAGGGAGACAGTGGGTTCGAACCACATTGTCGGCAGCCCTGAATATGGTTTTGTGTGGTTTCCTATGTTCACACCAGGCAAATGCTGGGGCTGTACCGTAATTAAGGCCACGGCCGCTTCGTTCCGACTCCTAGCCCTTTTCTATCCCATCGTCGGCATTAGACCTGTCTGTGTCGGTTCGACGTAAAGCCACTAGCAAATAAATTCCTCGCAAGTGTCTCATTTTTAAATCCAATGGAAAGAGCGGGACAGACCTCTCGAGTAACTGTCATGGTTTCGATGCTGATGCTGATGATTGTTGTTTAAAGGGGCCTAACATGTAGGTCATCGGCCCCTAATGGTACGAAACGAGACCAAATGCAATGACAATTTAAAAATACAAAATTCATCCTGTGACCAGAATTCAAAACGCGATGATGAAGAATGAATGGATATGCGTTTAAAACAATCAGTGGGTCTGACCCGCATTGCTTCGCCTTCCCAGAAACAACATTACTGACCACGGGGCTGCTTCCAAAGCAGAACCTGAATCGATGATGCTTCTTGTCTAAAGGGGCTCAATATCCAGGTCGACGGCCCCTCATAATGGCACTTAAAGTAGAACCATGGTATTTCTCAAGTTGCGGTACTAATCAAAGGTAGCGTAAACTCACGGTGTTCCACATATGATGGTACTACTCACAAGTATTGTACGTCGTACAGGTAACGCACACTTATGGTGTTTCTCACAAAATGGCGTCACTCGTAGGCAACGCAAACCCATGGTGCACCTTACAGAGGTGTAATAATCACAGGGACTCGTACTATACCGTGGTGTTTCTCACATAGTGGGTACAAATCACAGGCAACGGAGACCAACAGTGTCGCTCGTATAGTGGTACTGATCACAGGCAACACCCATACCCGTGGTGTTTCTCATATAATGGTACAAATCACAGGCAACGTAAGCCCGCGATGTTCCACATATTGTGGTATTAATCATAGGTTCTAAAAACCCACAGTGAAACGATTTCTGCTGCTACTAATTACAAACCTATTGTGTACCTAACATAGTGGTACTACTCGCAAGTAAAGGCGACCCATGGCTTTCCCCGCGTGATGATACTAATCACAAGTAATTTCATGGTTCTAAGTCAATCATCCCTTGGTCGCCCCTCTTAGTCGCCTCTTACGACAGACAGGGGATACCGTGGGTATATTCTTCGTCTGCGTCCCCCACCCACAGAGGGTTTTCATGGTTTCATAGACATATTGGCGTGCCAGGGCTTTATCCTGAAAGTGGTTTCTTTAAAGTGTTACAAAATTTGCATGTATGCTGAGTACACAGCCGAAAGGGTAGTTGGATCCTCAACAGATGCACTATCAGCTGTCATAGATAGCCCATGCGTCACTGAAGTGTTGTACTAGAGAAGTGAGAACTGAGGTAGTTTCCGGTTGCTGCCTTCTTCGAGCCAGAAGGAGCTGTTACGTATCACTCTACTGAAATGGCGTATGGCTTTTACTGCCGGGAGGTGTCCTAGGACTTCGGATCGCCAGGTGCAGGTCTTTATATTTGACGTCCGTAGCCGACCTGTGCGTCATGATGAGAATGAAATGATGATTAAGACGACACACACACACCCTGTCCCCGTGCCAGGGTAATTAAGCAATTACGGTTAAAATTCCCAACCCTGCCGGGAATCGAAACCGGGATCCCTGTAACCAAGCGCCAGCACGCTAACCATTCATCCATGGAGCCGGACATCAGTATACTGAGCCCACCGAAATGGATAAAAAGCTCTTTAAGTTGCTGTAACCTTACAGGTAGAAAGTGGTTACCTAAACAACTGCACAACGCGGTCGGTCAGAATATGAATGGTTTGAACTTCGTCACGAGGATCCAGATCGTTGGAAGCTATGCACTGCTGTTTAATGATCATAATTGATTGATTTACTTTAGTTGAAAGGTGAAATGTGACTTAATGTTTTATTGGATTCTTCACTTATTGTTCTTTCCGAAATCATTTTCTTCGTGGCATTTTTCCCAATTTCTCGGTGTCGGCACTTGGTGTAGATTTAGACCACTCTTACGGCTGGATGTCTTTCCTGATACCAGCCCTAAGTGGAGAGAAACGTTCAGTACTCTGTGTTGCTTTGGTGGTTGACAGTGGTGGTACAGTAGATTAAGAAGGGTACCTTAAAACGAAGACAGATACTCAGTCCACGAAGTAAAGAAATGTGTCATATGCAGTTAGCTATGCAGTTAACATTCCCTAACATTAAGGAATCGATTCCTGGCCCCTTTGAGGCACTACGCTGACCATTCAGGCAAGGGGCCAGACTTAAGCCCCGTTCATACGAGCTACATTTACTGCTGAAAATCTGCAACAAATGAAGCCGTTGCAACTGCCGTAACAGCCGAGGTTAACCTACCGACGAGCCATTAGTGTAGTGAACGCGTGCATTGTTGCTAAACTTTAATGAAACGACTGCATAGTGTGTTTCTGTGCAGCACATACAGTACATGCACATAATAGGCAGAATAATATTAAGTGCATAGCACAAATTGCCCGGTTAGAGACAAGGAAGCAGAGTATGAATGCTTAAACGCATCTTTTAAATACAACAGATAATCACAGATACTCAGAAAGAAACGGTGAGGTGGTGAATATCAAGTTTGAATGGAAAATTAATCGAAATGGAGCTAGTAAATACAACTGATCCAATGTAATTTCAAATAAGCATCACGCTGAGAAAACCTTTGTCATACAGCACAACAAATTATGGGGTAGCTGAGACACAGAGCATACTTTAGATCTCAGAAATCAAAGGGAATAATTCAACATAATACTGAGTAGAACTTACAATGGCAGAAACAGCCGGGAAATCGAAGACTGCCCCGTTTGTTCTCAGAGAACAATCAATATTCTGATTACCAATGTAGCCAAGGGATTACTGTATGTTTTACTTATTTTCTTTACTCCTGCCATTTATAGAAATTTGGTTGATCAAGTGAATCATGGGAACATTAGTTTAATTTTGGTATAATTTTAAAAAACAGTCCAGTTAACACTGTTCTCACTTCATCATTGCGAGTGTAACAAAGGCTAATTTTTATAGTTTTTTCACTTTTTTCCTCATAGTAATGAGTGATTAATATTGCTACGTCACGATAGATCAGCATCCGTATCTTCAACACTGGAATTCAACACCCACCTTCTTATAGAAGGCAGATAACACTTGGTGGTCGTGATGGTAATAATTTCGTGTGGCTATTTCTAGCCAAATGCAGCCCTTGTACGGCAGACCCTCCGATGAGGGTGGGCGGCATCTGCCATGTGTAGTTAACTGCGTGTTATTGTGGTGGAGGATAGTGTTATGTGTGGTGTGTGAATTGCAGGGATGTTGGGGACAGCACACAAACACCCAGCCCCCGGGCCATTGGAATTAACAAATTAAGGTTAAAATCCCCGACCCGGCCGGGAATCGAACCCGGGACCCTCTGAATCGAAGGGCAGGACGCTGACCGTTCAGCCAACGAGTCGGACGTCGTGATGGTGGTTAAAAGGTAAAAATGTTATAGTGAATTTCTTAAGAAGTAAGAGCCGCTACGTGGGCAGGAGTTTGTCCACTGAGATGTAGCAAGCTGATTTTTGGGAAAAGAGAGAGAACGTACTGGATTGGATTGTCTGCTTTAGACTGTAAAATTAGAAATATGAGTGAATTACGAATTCCAGAAGTTGACTGTTTTCCGACTCTATAGGTAAATATTCATTATCAAGGCCTTCGATTCAGAAGGTCCCGTATTCGATTTTGGAGTGGGGCAGGGATTTTAGTCGCGCATGATTAATTACTCTGACTCGAAGACTGGATGATTGTGTTTGTATCAATACTCTCGTCTATACGAACACATACCATAACACAATACATTTCACTCCTAACTACCACAGAAACACGCACTTGAGAATACATCCCTCCACATAGGCTTGACGTCAGGAAGGGTATCCGGCCATATAACAGAGCCACATCTACAGGTGTGACACAGCACCCGCGGGCCCATCAGGGTGTGAGAAAAGAGAAAAAGAACAGGAAGTTTATTGTTAGCATTACTTCATCAAATAATTATAATAATAATAATAATAATAATAATAATAATAATAATAATAATAATAATAATAATAATAATAATAATAATAATAATAATAATTTCGTGTGAATGTTTCTAGCCGGGTGCATCCCTTGTAAAGCAGACCCTCCGATGAGTGTGGGGGCATCTGCCATGTGAAGGTAACTGCGTGTTATTGTGGTGGAGGATAGTGTTATGTGTGGTGTGTGAGTTGCAGGGATGTTGGGGACAGCACAAACACTCAATAACCGAGACAAGGGAATTTACCATTCAAGGTTAAAATTTCCAACCCGGCTGGGAATTGAACACGGGATCAGGTCAGCATGCTAACCATTTAGCCATGGAGCCAGACACCTCATGCAATTATATGAACATATTCACTGCAAGTACTAGAATGTTTTACGTTCATCTCTATTTTCACTTTCATAAACAAAATGATGTACCTATTTCTCTTTATATGAATAATAGTGTCCTGAAAATAGATTATTCTGTTATTAAAAGATATGTCCAGATTTCAGTGTTAGCTATGATTGCACAGTGTTAATAATCACGAAAATATGCAAGGTCTAGCGCCCAACACGAAGGAAATAAGGCCTATTAAATCCATCATATTTTGTATCCACACTGGTTATTCACTGAAAGTTGAAAAATAGTGACAGATACACGGCCCAACCATCGCAGCCAACTCGCTCGGTAATATCTCTCGACTCCAAGGTTCGAATCCTGGAATTTTTTTTTTTTTTTTTTTTGCTAGTTGCTTTACGTCGCACCGACACAGATAGGTCTTATGGCGACGATGGGACAGGGAGGGTCTAGGAGTGGGAAGGAAGCGGCGACCGTGGCCTGGTTTGAAAATGGGAAACCACGGAAAACCATCTTCAGGGCTGCCGACAGTGGGGTTCGAACCCACTATCTCCCGAATACTGGATACTGGCCGCACTTAAGCGACTGCAACTATCGACCTCGGTAATCCGGGAATTGAACATGCCTGTCCCGAGAGTAATGAACCAACTGCTCATGTTAGGTAAATGTCAGAGCGCCTAGCTGATGTGGTAAAGGTGTGCTTGGTACACGAGGAAGGACGTGGGTTCGATTCTCCATCAGGATGTCGAGAAAATTAGAGACGAGCCTTCAACATGACCCTGACATTCAATCAACCAACGGCAGAAGTGAATAATTGGTTAATTCCGACTGTCAGGCTTAGAGCTAACTTCTTTATCACGCTCGGCCAGCTCACGGAATTGAAACGGCAACCTTACTATTGAATTCATTATCAGTAATAACGAGCCTTACGGCGCACGTACACTTCCTTGTGAGTTAAGATTATGATATCTCAAGATTATCCCAGGGTAGAAATTGTGAAAAAGTATTTTTTTACAAGTGGCTTTACGTCGCACCGACACAGATAGGTCTTGTCAGTCAGTCACCACGGATCTGCATTTACGGCAATCGTCCAGGTGGCAGATTCCCTATCTGTTTGTACCTTGTTTTTTCTTGAATAATTGCAAAGAATTTGGAAATGTATTGAACATCTCCCTTGGTAAATTATTCTAATCCCTAACTCTTCTTCCTATAAGCGAATATTTGCCCCAATTTGTTTTCTTGAATTCCAACTTTATCTTCATATTGTGATCTTTCCTACTTTCAAAAACACCACTCAAGCGTATTCGTCTACTAATGTCATTCCGCGACATCCCTCCACTGACAGCTCGGAACATACCACTTAGTCGAGCAGCTCGTCTCCTTTCTCCCAAGTCTTCCCAGCCCAAACTTTACAAAATTTTCATAACGCTACTCCTTTGTTGGAAATCACCCAGAACAAATCGAACCGGTTTTCTTTGGATGTTTTCCTGTTCTCGAATCAAGTAATCCTGGTGAGAGTGCCATACACTGGAACCATACTCTAGTTGTGGTCTTACCAGGGACTTATTGCCCTCATCTTTACATCCTTATTACAACCCTTAAATACCCTCATAATCATGTACAGAGATCTGTACCCCTTATTTAAAATACCGTTTGTGTGATTACTCCAATAAAGATCTTTCCTTATATTAACATCTAGGTACTTACAGTAATCCTCATAAGGAACTTTCACCCCACCAAAACAGTAATTAAACCTGAGAGGACTTTTCCTACTAGTGAAACTCACAACCTGTCTTTTAACCCCATTTATCATCACGCCATTGCCTGCTGTCCATCTCACAACAGTGCTGAGGTCTTATCGCAGTTGCTGACAATCTTGTAACTTATTTATTACTCTATAGAGTATATCATCCGCAAAAGGCGTACCTCTGATTCCAGTTCTTTACTCATATCATTCATATATATAAGAAAACACAAAGTTCCAGTAATACTGTCTTGAGAAATTTCCCCCTTAATGGTTACAGGATCAGTAATGCTTCACCTACTCTAATTTTATTATCTATAAATATTGCCACCGTCCGACTCATTGGCTGAATGGTCAGCGTTGAGGTCTTCGTTTCAGAGGGTCCTGGGTTCGATTCCCGGCCGGTTAGGGGATTTTAATCCTGTTTGATTAATTCTTCTGGTTCGGGAAATGGGTGTTTGTGTTTGTCCCAACATTTTCCTACTCATATTGAGACAACACACTACACTACCAACCACCAGAGAAACACGGAATAGTGATTACATCCTTCCATATAAGGTTGGCGTCAGGAAGGGCATCCGACTGTAAAACCAGGTCAAATTCACATGTGCGACACAGTTCGCACCTGCGACCCCACAGGTGTGGACTTTTGTCTAGTCCAATTGCACTCATTTTTGCCAGTAGTCTCCCATGATCTTCCCTGTCAAATGCCTTTAGTAGGTAAATCGCGACACATTCCATTTGACCTCCTGAATCTAAGATATCTGCTATATCTTGTTGGAATTCTACAAGTTGAGCTTCAGTGGAATAACCTTTCTTAAATCCGAACTACCTTCTATCGAACCGGTCATTAATTTTGTAAACATGTCTATTGGCGATGATGGCAAAGGAGAGGGCTAGGGGTGAGAAGAAAGCGGCCATGGTTTTAAGGTACAGACCCAGCATTTGCCTGGTACTAAAATGGAAAACCACGGAAAACCACTTCATGGCTGCCGACAGTGGGGTTTGAACCCACTACAGTATGTTCCGAATGCAGGCACACAGCTGCGGGCCACTAACCGCCTGTCCAACTCGCTCCGTAATAAGTAATTCACACGTTGGATTATAAATACAGTTTTCGTCCTGTTTATGTACGATAGTCTGTAAAGTATGTTATAAGTCCGAGATGAAAGTGTGGAGTTTGTTGATAAGAATGGAATAGAATAATTTTACTATCGGTAACGAACATACTGTAGTGATTGACAAAGTTTATCACACAGTAAATTAATTGAATCTATTTGGTTCGCGTGAACAAATTAATTTCTCACTTAGTATGATTGTTGAAAGCTATGGTCTACAAACGGCTACATTTATTAGAAACAAATTACATTCATTCAACTGCAGCGTATGATCTTTACCATTCAAGTTTCACGCAAATATAATTCCAATTTACCTTAACACTGTGCGTTGTCATTAAATAATAATCTCAGCTTGCAACGTACGGAAATTTTCTGCTTACAATGTTCAAGCCATGAGTTTCGCCAGAGTACAGCACTCTAGCTATCCGCAAATATTGCACTGTACGCTATGGATACTGCAGAAGGAGCAGTTCCAGTGAAGTAAAGATTTGTATTGTGCTGAGGCTCAAGAACTAATTCTTACTCACGTAGACTAACTTCACCAATTAATCACTGTCCGCTACTTCTGTTATTAGCGCACCAAAGACTAGGGAACATTACAGTTTACTCTTTGCACTGGCAACTTGTCTAAAGTGAGTGATGGGGAGTTTTATTAATGTGTTTTCTGAAGTACTTAAACGCTAGGGTAACATTTGTAATTAATAAGATCGTCTTGATCTGTGAGAAACCTGTGTGTTATAAATATAACGTCAAGAGGAATGGTTGGAATGGTTGGAATGGTTGGTTCTCCATCCCAAGGATATGACTTTAACATTAAAGACAATGGAGATAAAAAAGAAACAGGCAAATAATGATGAAAAATATCAACTTCGAATCATCAAGAACTCTTTATAACATATGGGGACACACTTTTGATCTTCACCTATTTACAAATTCTGTTAACACAATATATCTGAAAATACATTCAACTACCTGCTTCCAGAATGAATACAAAAGCTCTAGGTAAGTATACCCTCGTTTATAAATAAGAACACAATAATTAAGTCAGTTTTGAGATTTTGACACTCTCACTCTATTCTATGTGATTTCTTGCATTCTATTCACAGACGATATCCATTAAGTCGAGTGAGTTCAGTTTGGTTACTGACTCTTGTAATTAGTATTTTCTTGCCAAGTCTCAAGGGAGGAATCTCTTTCGGGAAAAGTGCATTGATATAATTTCGGCTACACAGTCTCATTCTAGATACTCTAACAAACTCATTGCAATCGAACGATTTGGCCGAGCGGTTTGGGTCGTGCATCTGTGAGATTGCAATCGGGAGATAGTGGGTTCGAATCCCACCGTCGGCAGTTCTGAAGATGGTTTTCCGCGGTTTCCGCGGTTTCCCATTTTCACACCTTCATTTAGGTCACCTTCCCAATCCTAGCCATTTAGCGTCATTCTGTCATCGAAAACCTTCGATATGTTAGTGCGACCTTAAACAAGTAGCAAACAAAACTTCATTGCATAATTTTGAAGATACATATTTTTATTCTTATTCTGAAAGCATATTTTGGTAATGAAACACTGACAATTTTCATTATTTCTTTCCAGAAGCAA
The DNA here is from genome assembly GCF_040414725.1 of Anabrus simplex. Classification (NCBI taxonomy): domain Eukaryota; kingdom Metazoa; phylum Arthropoda; class Insecta; order Orthoptera; family Tettigoniidae; genus Anabrus; species Anabrus simplex. Next base: position 964,111,038 of record NC_090266.1, on the reverse strand, counting down.
GATTTTTGACTTAATATATTGTAAATCTACGGGATGCATTAAATTAATACTGTGTATTTTTCAATCACTGAAATTAATTAGTGAGGAATCTATGTATACTGCGTTGACAACAACATCGACTTGCCTACAAGCGAGTAAAATCTAAATAGCCTATATATTTATAGTTTCTTCTCTTTGAAAACAGATTACTTACTTTTGCAATACTTTAGAAAATCAAACTCACTCCTAATCATATGCCATAGTTTTTCTTATCGCAAACAAGTTAACCCATATGAAGCTCGGTGATAATTGGAATATTTGACATTAACCAGCTGTAAATTATTATTTTCATACTATGTCGAATTTCATGAACATCTCAACTCTTGCTTAAATCATCGCTTTCTGCCCTTGTATCATAAACAACTATTAGATGATTGTGCTCAGTTCGAAATTCACTCATCATTTTTGTATTTATCATAGTTAATTAAGTAAATTCTTGTATTTACTCCATTTATTGTATATTCAAGATTTTCATATTTTTAAAACTTTAGTTAGAATTAATCCTATATTGTATTCAAAGTAGATAAAACATAAAGAGACTCATTAACCTCAATTACAAATTGTTAATAACAAATTCTATTTCCCTCTTTTCGGACTATATATGCATATATTCTTCACGAGAGTATTTCCTGATATCGTAATAGTGTGGAATTCGAATGGGCTGTACAAGCGTAGGGCAGAATTTCAGCTGGAGGATGGAGTCTCGTAACACACTGGCATTTCATCAGCTCGATATGCTCCGACTATCATCCTTGACAAGGCTGATGGAATACAGTATGATCAGTGATTGGTATATTTCTCTACAATGTTTCTAAATCTCCAATCTTCCAACTTCCCGTTTACTATACCAGACCGTTCCTGGTCTCCTCTCACATCCTTTCTCAAATCGTAATTTCATCAAGAAACAGTTTGTCCGGTCTTGTACCTTTGTGGGTTTTTTTGCTAGTTGTTTTACGTCGCACTGAGATAGATAGGTCTTATGGCGACGATGGGATGGGAAAGATCTAGGGCTGGGAAAGAAGAGGCCGTGGCCTTAATGAAGGTACAGCTCCTGCATTTGCCTGGTGTAAAAATGGGAGACCACGGAAAACTATCTTCAGGGCTGCCGACAGTGGGGTTCGAACCCACTATCTCCCGGATGCAAGCTCATAGCTGTGCGCCCCTAACCGCATGGCCAACTCGCTTGGTCTTTGTGGTTTCCTTGTGCTGTTCCTAATGATGCCATACATCCCAAATATCAACAGTAAAGGTGACCATATATTTAACAGCTTCAAACCAATACAAGATTGGTAGAAAATACCTTTCATCGTTGGTCCGAATAAGAAATTAAATTGTTTTATACATACTACGCAGTATGTTGGGTTGCCGCACCCGGCAGGAGCACTCTTGTAGAAAGGAAAGTGAAAGGTAAATCACAGTATGTGTGAATATTGTTGCAAGTTTCATCGCAAGAGTTTTTCAAAATAACCACTTCACTGTTACAACCACACACATATTATTACTATTCTCATTGTTATCTCCTTGTGCCCTAAGCAAAGCATGGTGTCCTGTCGCGGCGTTGCGCAAATTCAGTTCTTAGATAATCTATACCCGCTGCACAATTCGGCAAATTCTCAACATTAAGTAGTTGCGGATAGCCGATTCGCGCATCACAATGAAAGCTCCTACAGAGAACCAGGTAAACCACGCACTTTACTGCGGGGTATGTATCTGAAGCACCCGGTTCATAAGTGTTTCAATTTGCTATGTGATCGACTTTGTCAGTTACAACTCTATGCTGCTTAACGACAATAGAATCTGATGAACTTTGACAAGGACGATGCGTCACAGAATAGGTGATAAAATAATTTGAAATACTTATTACAGGACGGTGCTTCCTCTGAAGGGAAGACCCTCCGATGAAGGCGGTGTGATTATCTGTGGGAAAGATACTTTGCTTCAGGTCTTGGAAAGAATGTCCTAATACATCTCTGGCCCCGAATCATCACTAATTTGAAGCTAATTTGGCCTCCTTCAACAGCAGTTCAAGCAACATGAGAAAGACTGCACTGTATCTTCGTGGTCACCAATTTAACTGTTGTAGAAATTTGTACGAAAAAACACTCAGAAGCCTCCCTCAAACCTTCCCACTGTTTCTTAAGAATATTGGAATAATTTGTGGGGTACTTTACTTTCCAGCATGCGTTGGCTCATAAAATAATAATTACTAGCTGTTTTACCCATTGTTGACAGATTAGTTTTCGTATTATTGCAGAAATTCTACCTTGTTAAATGTTGTGCGAGTTGCTGGAATTTTAAGTACTAAAACACCCAGTCCCTGAGTTACAGGAATTAACCATACACGGTTAAAATCTAACGTTTCGGTTAGGAACCGAACCCAGAACCGCGACGTCACAATCAGACCATACAACGAGTGAAAGACCTGCCTCTGTAAATACCGTTAATACGTTGACGAAGTCTACTCATAAAAACACACCTAATACCTCAGCTTTTCAGTTCAATAATAATAAGAAGAAGAAGAATAAGAATACGAATTTTCGATCGTTTTGCATCCATAATGGTAGTTGTGTGCAGTAGCACTTGGGGGACAGAGTAAAACCCTGTCCGAGAATGAAACCAACTTGGTAAGACCTGGAGCTTGTTCTTCCACTCTCCAATCCGTTGGGAATACTCCTCTTCCGCCTTAGAAGCCGCTGACATGCTGGTAAATGATATAAGACCAGAGGACATAATGGAGAGGACCATCTTTACAATGAAAGTTGCGGGGTTGAAAGATGATCCAGAGAAAGAACCTGCCAAACCGTGGAATATCTCGGCGGAAAAACGGCTGAAAATGGGCGTGTTGTTGAAAAACCTTTGGTTACAGTGTAAACAAAAAGGTGTAAGTCTGAGAAAGAGAGGCAGGTAGTTTGTGTAACCGTAGCTCACAGTCGACTGCATCAATGTAAAAATAAATAATAATGATATTAATAATAATAAGAAGAATATCTATCTGTAGTAACTATCGTCGATAGGCTGGGTTTCGTACCACTGTATGAAACACATCTTTAGGCTGTAACTCTTAAACAGTAATGCCATCTAGCGGAAATGAGTGGCAAAAGAAGAGAGAGAACAAGTCTATTGTAAAGAGTCAGTGTAATTTTACTGTCTATTTTTTCAGAGTTAATGACTTTACAGGGCATCAATCTCGTGTACTTGGGTGTATCGAAAGATGTCTGATAACGTGATGTGATCCCTGTGTGAGTGGAGGTGCTAGAACACATCCACCTGTCGTACGAGGCGACTAAAATTGGCTCTCAATTTTGGAGCGTGGGTTGGTGATCTTCGAGCCCCCTAGACGAGTTCGGCATTGCTTTCACGTACAGACATGGAAAAAAGTATTCATACTCCTACCCATCCAATACAAAATGCTCTATTGCTGGATCAATACAGAGTACAGGTCAAAATTGTAAACCCAAACGTATACCTTGTACAACAGTGATAATTACAAAGCACAAAATAAACTGGAAATAAATAACAGTACATAACAAAGTAACAAATGCGTACTCCAAGGCACTACTTGTCTGGACATAAGTATTCATACCCTACGTGTAAAAATGAGGTTTGAACGAGTAAACAGAAACCTGCGTTGTTCCGTGGCATTAGTTGTGTAGTAGATTCAGGCATAGACGGACTGATCAGCTGGTCAGAGACGGTACTAGTCCAATGGCGAGGAAAACTAGGGAAACGTCTGTTGAAGAGAGACGACTTATTCTACGCGTTCACCACCAAGAAATATCGTATTCTGAGATCGGAAACATCATAGAAAGAAGTAAACCAACTGTGAAAAGCATCATACAAAGGTTAAAAGAAGAGTATGTTCTTATAAGCAAGAAAAGAAGTGGACGTCTGAAGAAACTGACCGCACGAGAAGAAAGGTTCATAGTAACCACAATTAAAAAAATAATAGTATCGCAGCTGGCAGAATATTTCCATCATGCAGTGTCACACAAAACAGTAAAGGGGGTCCTTCGCTCCCTGGGTATCGATCTAGGTTCCCAAGAATGAAACCGCACATAACGAAAGTGAATCGATGGAAGAGACTACAATTTGCAAAATAATATGTGACGAAAGATAATACGTTTTGGTCGACAGTGATGTTTACAGATGAGAGTAAATTTAGTATTTTCCGAAGTGATGGGCGCATTTTAGTGTGGAGACGCCCCAACACAGAGCTTGACGAGCAGAATCTCGTTACCACTGTGAAGCACGGCGGGGGTGGGATTATGATGTGGGGCTCAATGGCCGCTTCAGGTGTTGGGGAGTTGGTATTTATCGAGGAGACCATGAACAGATTTCAATATCTGAATATCCTGAGAGAAAACTTTCGCAAAAGCGCCGAAAAGCTTGGGATTTCCAATGAGTTTTACGTCCAACACGACAATGACCCCAAACATACGGCGTAAATTGTTCGTTTGTGGGTACTCTACAACACGCCGCACACACTAAAAACACCTCCCCAATCGCCGGATTCCAACCCAATCGAACATCTATGGAGAGAATTGATGTCTAGACTACGAAAATACCACATAACAAGTAGAGCACACTTGAAACAGTTGCTACAACGAGAATGGGGGAACATTTAGTCTGAACTAACACGGAAACTGGTGTTCTCAATGCGCAGAAGGTTAAAAGAAATAATATACAGGAAAGGCAAACAAACGCGCTACTGATCGAGTTGGTAATATCTGTTTCTTCATTGAGTTGTAAACTCTTCTGGGATACGGTAGGAATACTTATGTCCAGACAAGTAGTGTCATGGAGTACGAATTTGTTGCTTTGTTATGTACTGTTATTTACTTACAGTTTATTTTGTGCTTTTTAATGATCACTGTTGTACAAGGTATACGTTTGGTTTTGTAATTTTGACCTGTACTCCGTATTAGTCCAGCAATAAAGCATTTTGTATTGGATGGGTAGGGGTATGAATACTTTTGTCCATGTCTGTATTTTTACCAGCCACTTTGCTGTCATCTTTCCTATCCTTTGGCCAACTTTTGTTCTCTCCTGAACTTCCGAGATCTAGGGAGTCTTTCATTGACACGCCCTGAAAGGTCCTTTCCTTTCTTTTGCCAATACCCTCATTATATGAAATGTCTGAAGTGTCAGAAGTATTCCATTTATGCTCTGATTAGTGTTAAGAAAGGATGGTTGACTAGTTATAATTCTCCTTAAGTCAATAATCACAACCATCACCGAACGGTGTTAGGTGGTGGCTGCTTGAGAGTGAACTCTAGATATTAATACTAGAATTTAGGTAGTGTAACCTTCCCAAGGCATCAGTACATGAACCAGTTACCATTGTTCATAAATATGACGTTAGAATGGAGCACCATCGGTGAGCTTCGAACTCAGCCCGGTTTGTCGAAGCCTCACGCTCCCCTACTGGAATAGTTCGCTAGCCGAGTCGGTATTGCATTTTCGGGTCTGTGGACTGTCCGATGGGGCGGTAAGTCCTTTAGTAATAGTCTCTATAGTAGGGGGAAAAGTTAATTATGAAAGGAATACCATTTCATTACTAATGAGAAGAGAGACAATATCTTGCATAACAAATTTTACTTATACTAGTGAAACACATTATTTACATGGGTATGCCATACAAACACCTTACATATAGTAACTTGGGTGATCTTGACGTTTAAATGTTCGGTAGTCCTTTTCTACACTTCATTATACGTTTAAATATTCAAACTTAAGAAGGCGTTCCCTCTCGAACTATGACACTACCTCAGACTTAGAGAGGCGTTTCTTCTCTAATTATTTCACTCTACACTTATATTACATCACACACATATTTACTCACTATGGACACACCCCGCTGTAAATCTGTTTACCTACCAAGAATTAATATATTCAATTTGCCTCAAATTATGATTTAAGTTTGCTAGTATCGTATGAACTGAAATAGGCAATTTACACTCCCAATCCTTTGAAAGTCGCGTTACAACACTACCTTAAGGTAAACGTTGCCAAATATGCAGTATGATAAACACGCTCATTTCATTAGGATTTTTATCAACACATATATCAGGACATTATTTACACAACGATGTTACCTATGGACAAGCATTGAGCGACTTCAATACCAGACATCATAAACAAAATATTATAGCACTACCTGCAACAAATGGACAAGAATATACATTTCACATACACACAATGGGCCGCAGGTGGCCTTATTTACCTGCCGCTTGTGACAGTAAGCTTTACTGTCTCCTGCAATGAACTCAGGACCTTCTGAGACAGGGTATATCTGACCTGGAATTCCCTATACGCTGTGAATAATTAAAGAAATAAATTGGAGGGATCCTTCATTTAATGCTCATTTGGAATCTCTGCGACGTTGGCTCTACTTAAATTAACACGCGTAATCTTTGTGCCGAAAGGAAAAGAAACTCGCCACTTGTATCTGTTCTATTTCACTGAAGAAAACGCCTTCACTCCCCCGTTTAAAGGGGCTCATAAAACTCCAGCTGTGAGCTGTCCGTGACCCACTTCCAAAGAGCGGTTCACTAAGCCTTCTCGGGCAATGGCTTCACGGCAAATAATCTATTCACTTCTTTCTATACTGGCCACAAATGGCATCACACAAATCACGGCCCTATATCCGGCCTAATCAACATATTCACATCGCGATATGCGCCTCGCGTGTCTTAATGACAGATTCCAAGGAGACTTCACATTTCATTTCACAATATAACTTGTGGCTACAGCCTGTTCAGCCATTTCATTTCCTCTCGGTACACTGACCACGATGCAAATTTAATGATGATCTCCTGCCACCAGGGTCCAAGTTAACTTGCGTATTCGCCAACTAATTAGCGATGTAAGATATATACCCCAATCTCATGCTCTCTTCGTTGTTCCAGCAGCTTTAATTTCTAGTAAGGAGGATTTCCTAAGAGCTTGTGAAGTACAAAAAAAAATCAGTTACTGAGATATCTTTGAGGACTCCTATTGGCTGTAGAAAGATGATAATTGGAGTCGTTTACGTAGAATATTTAAGCCCTTTTACTTGACAGTACTTCACGTATAATTAATCTGAGGTCCTTAAATTTACGTCATGCATTATCAAACCCTTGTAAAAAAAAATGGAAGTAAAGTATGGTCGTTCCCAAACCATGAAGAAAGTATTCTATAAAAGACCCAAATAAAATGAAATTATAATTATTATCCCCCTGAAATGGCGTGCTTGCAGTCTACGTTATATCTAAGTGAAAAATTTACATATTTACAATGGGACACGACCTTCAAAGAAATAAATACTTGGAAATGTACTCAGCCTTCTGGATACCACGTTCACAGCTTTACAGGAGGGCACTCCATGGATTTAGACTGCTTGCATCACGTCATCGGCGATGTGAAGACCCATGATGACTTCCTGGCAGGTCTTACACATGACAGCGACGTTCCAAACGTTCTCGGCTACCAGGTGAAATTCCGGCAAACAGCTAGATGACTCGTTCACTCCGATACACAGGCAAAATTCTGGCATTCAACTGGACGTCGGCGTTCACTCCGGCGTTCACGTAGACATGTAAATGAGGGGAAATTATCTCAAGTGAATACGTTAGTTTATCACACACCACAATTTGAACATATGGTTGGATTTGCTCAATAGCACGAGCATTCCAACCCAATGTCGGTAATGTCCCAGAAGCCCGACATTAATCCCTTCTCATTTATCTATTCTTCTTGTAGGCAGCGATTATAGGCCCAGAAATTTCACTAGCTTCCCTAGAAACGACAGTGGTTAGGCCACTAATGTATTAGCATTCTCGTATTCATGATGCTAGTTCAGGCCTGTTCTAATGCACTTAGCCGTAAGTCGAGCTCTCAACTGTACTACGGATTACTTTAACGTGGCGCTGTCCTCAATTAGGTCTACACTGAGCCGTTCACTGACTTTCTTGGTAATTCATATTGATATCAAGCACGTTCGCTCCACCCACTTCGCTGAGTACGTCCCTATATATGTTAACTGAGCCGCATTAACTTAGACACATAGGAGGCTCGATGTACGACCTTTTCTACACACGGACATCGGTTATTACGGTTTCGTACCGTTCCTATTTATGAATTTGCGGCACACTGTACACGATAACATCTCACTCAGAGGGTGATTATTTCCACATACTCACAGACTTTAATGAATCACTGTATTACACTGCTCAAATTACAAGGTTATTTCTTCACAAACGACTCACACACAAACCACGACGAAATACTACCGTATTGGCGCTACATTGCAAAAGCACTGGGTAGTGTCTCCTCCTCAGCTCATGAATATATAGGCGCGCTACGCTAGAGACCCGAATGCTGAGGGTGGGGGAAAAAATGCAATCCTTTCTCACACATTGGTCCGTTAATACGCAACGTACAGTGACGAACAGGATATCAAAATGTAGCTCTTGTATTCCCATCTCCACTGAGTGACTGTTATTAAAATAACTTCGTAGGTTTTGAAGCAATCTTAAAAGCGTCCTTTAGTCTCTGGCGGTGAATGATGACGAGCACAGGGGATTCCTTGTGTTCCTTGGCACGGTTAGGGTCCAACATCTGTTAGTCATTAAGACGCGCCCTTGTTTACAGCGTAGTTACCGCTATGTCAGTTAAGTGGAGCACTTCTCGGTCCCATAATTATGCGTAAAATTCCCTGATTCAAATGAATGTTTGCGCTTAATTATCCATTGGGTATTTTGCGATTTATGAAAATTAACAGAAATAAAACAGTTGAATGCGTTAAGTTGGCAGTGGTGAATAAGCGAGGAAAACAGGGTATAATGTTAGTTTTCACGTTGGACCTACTCTCTGGGCTCAGCTAGTGACCTAGATTCTTTGTCACGTGATAACGCGTATCGTTTCATCTCGCTTGCGGTGGGAGTGAGAAAACTTCCCGTACAAGCGCTCTTGCACCGCCTTGCTGCTAATTACCAGCAACTAGAGCTGGGTCACGCGACTCTGGATATTGCAACTCGAGTCCTGGAGCGGGCAGAAAATTTCTAACTTGGGCAGTTTTTATCGTAGAATGACGCGGAAAACGGCATATTTCATCTCCTGGATATCATGACATACCATAGGTGACGTTGTGAACGGTCACAGTAGGTACTCCAGTACCCAGTATGTGGTACTATCCTTGCATTTTCGTGGGGAGTATGGAATGCCCCGGGAGAAAACAGAAAAAGATAATGAGACGTTATTGCTATTTGTACTTATTAACGTGAAAAATATCAGAAATTGTTTTATACAGATATACAGTATAAGTAATGGCTTTTCCTGCCAAAAAAAAAAGGTTCTTGCAAGCCGAGTAGCATAGCTGCGGGGTGGCGACGGTTTGAATCCCGGGCAATACGTGTAGGATCTTTGGAATGAAATGTCGCGTCCCGATGATTTAATTCCACGTAAAACTGGAGGTCCCGTGGCTATCATCACATCAACAGTCATGTAAAAAGTATAATATTTGTTCCTACGAATTATATTGTACACAGCTTTTTTAATAAAATTAACGGTTGTGGAAAAGTGTGCAAAAAGAAAACCACTAAAAATCCCCATTTCTCCTCTCCATTTCATTTATTTGGGTTAGTTCTCTTTGTAATATGTCTTCTAGACTTCTAGTCCAACACCAAATTTCATGGTAATATCTCCAGTACATTGCACGTGGTACTTTCACTAACAAATGAACAAACAAACAAACAAAAACACACAGAAACAGACAAATATAGAATCTATGACGGGATTGATTATTATACTTCCTGTAATATTTTATTTCCATGGAACTGCTTATTGTATTATTGTTGTTGTTGGGTAATTAAACATAAACTTTACATTATTATCACACTACTGTAATTGATCGTTGCTACAGGGATACTTTCCAATTTCGACGTATTTCTTAATAATAATAATAATAATAATAATAATAATAATAATAATAATAATAATAATAATAATAATAATAATAAACATCTACCGGATAAAGTTGAAGCGCATGTTTTAACCGCTATGGCTATGGAGCCAAGCTCTGCATGCGGGAGACTTGAGGGTTAGAATCCCACCATCGACTACTCTGAGAATGGTGTTGTACAGTTTCCCATTTTCACTTCTAGGCTGTCACTGCCTAGCCAGTTCCTACTCACAGGCCACAGCCGATTCCTTCCACCCCCTTGCCCAAATTCATTCACCATCATATATTTCACGTTCGTTAACACCTCGACTGAGGATGGCGTGAGGAAGGGCATTCAGCCGTTAAAACGTGTCATATAATTTAATCTTACCCAATAGCAGGAACGGGGGCAGACATACATCGATTATACCGTTCTAAAATAATTAATTTCGGTGGATATCTTGGTATCCAACACGCGTTATAAGACAACTGAGACATGTTGATTCAAAATATGCAAACCATTTGTCTCTATCGCCCATTGTTTTCGAAATATACGACGTCAACCATAGCATATATTTAAGATTGTATCAAGGAAACCAACTCGCAGACAGAAGATTCACTAGAGCAGTAACTGCTACATGGAATACTAGTGAGCATGGCTTTAGCTATGATTAGTGCAAATGTACGACATGGCACATATTGGGTCTGTTTGTTACATAGTCGCACACATAGCAAAATAGATCTGGTGAATTTATCCAACCTCTGGACCACATAACGTCCACTGTCACTGACAGTAAAGAAGAAGCAAATGAAAATATCCGGCATTGCAGGAATAGTAACGAAAAACTATGAAAACAATTCTCGATTGACGCTGTTCGATGAAAAATAAAACTTTGTCACCATCTTCAATATATGATGTGATAGAGCAAAACGGTTTTCAGATTTCAAATCAGCAAGAAAACTGCACTGGAAACAGTAAACCTCATGTCAGATATCTATACTCCTTGAAAATCAGTGTTACTAACACCTCGTCCGAGGAGAAAACCGAAGTATTAGCCAAAAATTCGAAATGTACAGGTACAAATATATATACAGGATGGTCCACCTAAATTTTTACGCCTCCAATATCCTCTGACTAGTTGAAGACAGCAACAGATGGTTTTCACCTAGGTTAATAACAATAAGGGGCGCATAAAAGAACGTGCAATGTGCGTCCCGCACGTTGATAAGTACAGAGACAGAGATACCAAGTTGCTTTTTAAAATGAAAATGTACTCATTTCTGTCACAGGTATACATAGTTGATTGCAGGAAGCCACATTCAGGGATGCAAATATTTCCAGTTAGGCATTTAGTAGGCCCTACTGGCGAAGACGAGTACTGAAGTGTGTATGTGGTAACGTCGGGAGTTATAACCGGTAGATCGAGGAAGCAATGGCTACGCATGACTTATACCTCGTGTTGATGTCGCCGGTGCAGTGAACATACAAATAACATCTGAAGCATCATACTAACCTTGTCTTTAACATTTCAGAGTGTCGGCACAACGTTTGAAAATGTGCACATTTCAGTACTCCTTTTCCTTACCGAGCGAGTGACTGCGTGGTTTGCGTCACGAACTTGGGAGAGAGTGGGTTCGAACCCGACTGTCGGCAGCCCTGAAGACGGTTTTGCGTAGTCTCCCATTTTCACACCAGGCCTGAATTAATGCCACGGTTGCTTCCTTCCCTCTTCTAGCCCTTTCCTATCCCATCGTCGCCATAAGACCAATCTGTGTCAGTGCGACGTAAAGCAAAATGTATCAGCACATGCCTAGCTGTGGAAATAATAAGATCCCTGAAAGTGACTGCTACAAACAACAGTTTATGCGACGAAGATGGGTATACTGTACTTCTACCAAGACCGGGCGAGTTGGCCGTGCGCGTAGAGGCGCGTGGCTGTGAGCTTGCATCCGGGAGTTAGTAGGTTCGAATCCCACTATCGGCAGCCCTGAAGATGGTTTTCCGTGGTTTCCCATTTTCACACCAGGCAAATGCTGGGGCTGTACCTTAATTAAGGCCACGGCCGCTTCCTTCCAACTCCTAGGCCTTTCCTATCCCATCGTCGCCATAAGACCTATCTGTGTCGGTGCGACGTAAAGCCCCTAGCAAAAAAAAAAAAAAAACTTCTACCAAGAAAAAGGAAACTTGATATCGCTGCCTCGGCGCTTATTAAATGACGGAGGGACATATTGCACCTTCTTTAGTGTGCCTCTTATTGTTATTCATCTAAGTGTAAAACCAAATAGCGCTTCAACTTTCCGGGTGATATTTGAGGTGAAAAACTTAGGTATACCATGATATTGGTAATGTTTGTAATGATGGTTAACGGTCTAGTATTTTACAGGCGACGAACGAGGAGTATAGTCGTTCCAAGCTTTACTAATCTACTGATCATGTCGATAGACGATGACAGGTTAAGTATAGACTATGAAGACCTGTGAAAGATTTAAACTTCAAGATAAAGTTTTATCCTTCAGCCCAACTCACGCAGTTTATTTAAGTGTCAGAATTTCTCCAGTATTTATCTGGACAGAAGTCCGAGTCGGCTAGCAGTGTTTTAGACTCTCCCAGCTGTTCTCATGATTCAGCCATCGACACAAAGTTTGACCCAGGCCTGAGAATTTTAGCGGGTTGTCTTTTAAACCGAGGTTCACTTTAATAAGGGATCTAGAATTTTACGATCTGTAGCCGGCTAATATAGCGTTGTCACTCATCCAGACACTAATCACAGTCCGTGATTCCTTACTTTGGAGAGCTCATGAAAATATGCATTTGAGTGCAACTCAGACGTTAATTGGAATCTATGCGAAAATGTAATTATTCGGAAAAATACTAAATAATGTTATTGTTTTTTACGTCCCACTAACTAATTTGGGCCGGGCTGAGTGGCTCAGGCGGTTGAGGCTCTGGCCTTCTGACCTCAACTTGGCATGTTCGATCCTGGCTCAGTCCAGTGGTATTTGAAGGTGATCAAATACGTCAGCCTCGTGTCGGTAATTTACTGACACGTTAAATAACTCCTGCGGGACTAAATTCCGCCACCTCGGCGTCTCCGTAAACCGTAGAAGAGTAGTTAGTGGGACGTAAAGCAAATGACATCATTAACTATTGCAATTCATTGATAAGGAAGTGGCCGTGATTTTGTATACTATCGCGGCAATAAATTGCATCCGAAGTAGGAACCCATGGAAGCACGTTTCTAGGATCGTTTATATGGTTTTAACCCTTGGGACAAACCAGTCTTAAATTCGTGACAGAACCGGGAATCGAACTCGAGACAACTGAACATGATGCTCCTGTTATAACAGCCCTATTCCTTGATAACTGATACAACAATTGTTCGTACTCACTACTTACTAAGTTATTTATAAGTTACCAAGTTTAATCCCAAAAGGCATAACTCCAGAAACCAGTTCTACCATTTTCAGTCCATCAGAACAGCTCTTATTTCAGAAATGATATCTTTTATGACTATCTAAAGTTGGCTACCGAGTTACAGGAGTCAGTTGACAGTTCCAAGTAGGATGGTCTGCGTTCAGCTCACAGCTCAGCCACGAATATACAGCAAGACTCTTTTTTCTTTTTTTTTTAATAGAGTGGAACTCATGTATCCAGTATTCGTTTTCCTTAGTTGTTGCATAATAATAGTTACATGACGGGGCTTGAAACATTGTCGCCAGCACCCCCGTGTCCTTAGAATATGTTCAGTCTCACCTGTGTCGTTAGGATTGGTGTGTGTTTTTCTGCAATTCATCGATAAGGAAGTTTTTCTTGCCGACTTCAAATCTGTAAACCGTTTTGCTCTATCACATCAGATTTTGAAGATGCTGACTAAGTTTTATTTTTCATCGAACAACGTTCATCGAGAATTGTTTTCATAGTTTTTCGTTATTTTTCATGCAAAGCCGAATATTTTCATTTGCTTCTTCTTTATTGTAAGTGACAGTGGACATTATGTGGTCCAGAAGTTGGATAAATTCACCAGTGGTACGTGTGCGACTATGTAACAAACAGACCCAATATGTGCCATGTGGTGCATTTGCAGACAGAAGCTTCACTAGAGCATTCATCGCTACATGGAATACTAATTAGCATGTCTTTATCTATGATTAGTACAAATGCACTCTCAACATGGGAGCCTGGAATGGCGACCATGCTGAGTCTGGCATTGCTCCCACCTACTTGTGTCAGTGTCCTCGATCAACTATCGTTTTTTTTTCGATCCTGACGGTATGAAGTTTCTGGGGCCTAGGAAGTCTTTAATTTTTTTGCTAGTGGCTTCATGTCGCACCGACACAGATAGCGACGATGAGATAGGAAAGGCATAAGAGTTCGAAGGGAGCGGCCGTGGCCTTAATTAAGGCACAGCCCCAACATTTGCCTGGTGTGAAAATGGGAAACCACGGAAAACCATCTTCAGGGCTGCCGACAGTGGGATTCGAACCCACTATCTCCCGGATGCAAGTCTATCATTTTAACACCCTTCGGGGCCCTTCTATTTATTTTTCCGATACCTTCACTTTTCGAAGTGTTAGACTTCCCCCATTTTCCTTCTGATTAGTGTTAATAGAGTATGGTTGCCCAATTGTACTTCCTTTTTAAACAACAATCACCACCACCACCATCTCGGCCACGAAGTACACTGTTATCTAAATCCAACCAGTAACCACGACAACCTGCCAGTAAATGTACGAGTGTGCGACATATCCAGGAATTATACCCTTGACGCGGCGCCTTGCGAGTGCTGGGTCTCCAAAGTTGTTAAGCTCTCGATGCGACGTATATCGATTAATGGAACGCAATGATTCCAACTTTATTTCAAGAAATAAATTACGAATAATAATTAAATATTTTGAAAAGTAACGATTACGAGTAAAGATTACTAAAAAAATTAATCGTTACGAATAATTCAACTACTTTTACTGAATTACTTCCCAACTCAGATCATAGGCTTAATAAATGCAGTTCATCTCAGATGTGTGTTTACTGGAGGAAATCATCGGAGAGTTCTGTAGGGAGTGAAACTACACGTGTAACATTCTGTGTAAAGCAATAATAATAATAATAATAATAATAATAATAATAATAATAATAATAATAATAATAATGTTATTACTTTAGCCTTCATTCAATTACTATATATTTTAGGAGCACTGGGTTATCAGAAATTTCCACCACAGGTACTTCCTAATGCTTTGAAAGCACGTAGCTGTCGCATTTGAACATCATCAAATGTCATAGATCTCAACCTGAATCTAACCCACAACCTTGGGAAGAGAACAACAGCTACTAAACGACTGCGCCACTGAGGTCTTCTGTTATTATTATTATTATTATTATTATTATTATTATTGAAATACTTCCAGTTAATCAATTATATCATTCTTTGACAAAAAAAATGTTTCTCGCTGGTGAGATTTAAATAGTAATGTCAAAATTCAAAGTAAAGAATTTGCCACGAAACCAACGATGGAAAATTAGAAGCATTGATGGAATACAAACTTTTACATCCACAAGACGTTCGAGCGCAACATTCTCACCATGTTGGACTCGAATTAGTCTGGATTCAACCCAGAAATCCTCGACACGCATAAATGTCACGTTTTTTTTTTTTTTTTTTTAAGAACTTGATTTTTATTCAAAAGCGAGATGCACATGTATCTCTTCTTCCTGGCCATTTCCCAATTATTTTGGATCGGCTCTACATGTGGAATTAACACAGTTTTACGGTCGGATGTATTTCCTGATGCCATTTCCATATGGAGGAATGCATTCACTATTGCATGTTTCTGCGGCGCTTTGTAGTGTGCAAATGAAGATGTGTTAGTTAAACCACAACAATCATACGCATTTATTTTATATTTACAGTGAGTGACAGGGTTACGAATATCGTATCAATGGTAGTTTACCTATTATAATATGTATCTTTGAAAACATTCCCCTCAAACTGCGTGAAATAAATGTTACGTCGGCTGGTGTGAATATCAAAATATCTGGTCTATTTAGCCACCAATCGCATCCTCTTTATGTGATCAATTCAGTGGGAATCCATTGATTAATTTAAGAATAACATGCAGCTTAGCGGGCTGTGACCTAGATTAATTCGATGTTAAAGTCGCCAGTCGAAGCAAATTTTACAACTGCTTTTCAGGATTGATCTTGTAAACACCTAAAAATTGCACCATATGTATTTTGCGTGCTCTTGAAGGATGTCCGCTGAGACAGTAGTTTCAGAGACATCGGAACGGAATGTAACTACCCCTGTTAGGTGTACGTAGAAATACGGCATGTGATCTCAGGACAATTCAGAATAGGGCACTGAACTGGAGCCCCTGGATACAATACGCACATAACGCCGTCTGCGGCCTGTTCAGTGAGTAAACATGCCTCGACTAGTCATTACAACATTTTATCGTACGCACATTGTTACATTGTGTCAGCAAGGACTCCCTGTGTGGAAAAATGTTCACTTGGTTGGGGTACACAATAGTGATGTTAATAGGACCTAAAACCACTCTCACCGAGCTCGATAGCTGCAGTCGCTTAAGTGCGGCCAGTGTCCAGTATTCGGGAGATAGTAGGTTCGAACCCCACTGTCGGCAGCCCTGAAAATGGTTTTCCGTGGTTTCCCATTTTAACACCAGGCAAATGCTGGGACTATACCTTAATTAAGGCCACGGCCGCTTCCTTCCCGCTCCTAGCCCATTCCTGTCCTATCGTCGCCATAAGACCTATCTGTGTAGGTGCGACGTAAAGCAACTAGCAAAAAAAAAGAACACTCTCGTATGATAAAATATTCAAGACCATTCTCGCAATGATCACCCGCTGTCAACAATAGAAGCTGATGGCCACTATTTGCGAATGATGATGATGATGATTATTGTTGTTGTTTAGAGGGACCTAAGAGTTAGGTCATCGGCCTCTAATGGCAAGAGGTGCAAAGAAATGAAATCTAAAACTTCAAACTGTATCCATTGACTAGAATCTAGAACGAATACTACTACCGAATCTTGGATCGCAGGAATCGAGAAAATTCTGTATTAGGGCAGCGTAATGCCTTCCTGACGGAAACTGAGAGGGCTGTATCTACTCGGACAATTCGAAATCATCTCCGCAGGTCCACCTACACTCAAAGTTCCTAGGCGAGTATCTGCACGTACGACACAGCACTGTCCCGCAAGAGGTAGATGGATAACGGAACACTCTGTCTGGAATTTGACATCATGGCGTCTTCTTCACTTATGAGTGAAGAATTTGTCTGATGCCTGATAATCGTCGGAGGAGGAGAGTGGAGTAACGCCGGACAAATCATATACACCATAACACGCGTTCAGCGGTGTGGAGGATACTTCACGTCTTGGGCCGGCATTAATCAACGACATAGACCGCCGCCCATCATCATTGGGGGCACTATGAAAAGTGTACAGTATTGGGACTGAATCCTCCAGCCCATTGTTTGGCCATAGAGACGTGTCGGAGACAGGTTCATCCTGCAAAATGGGTGCACGTATTATGTTAACATATTTCCCTGGAGACCGAAATTAATAGGAAAAGTGATCTGTGGTGTCTGTTGGTATGAATCCTATTGAATATGCTTGGGACCAGCTAAAATAGGCAGCGCGAAGAAGTAGAAACTAGCCTCTCACATTGGATGCCTGCGCAGGGCAGCCTCAACTGCCAGGCGAGTAGCATTCCGCGAACGATCACAGCATGCCACAATGAACGGGAAGGGAGTAACATCGTAGTGAGACGCAGAATGTATGTTTCAGGTTTAATAGACGAATGCTTTTGCCAAATAATGCGCTGTGTTTTCCGTGGGTTTGTGTGTGTGTTCTTCAAAGCAATCATGTCATTCGTTGCAGAAATTGTGTATATTCCTCCCATCCTTTCTGTTGAGTTGTAAGGAACCCAGTACATCAGCAATCCAATTGGTGCAAACCGTTTTCAGAGGTGTGTGTACGATCTGGAAGGAGCCTATACTACAGTACCGTCTCTTTCATATTGTCGAAATTAGAGATGAGCGTGAGAAATATCTCACTATTGATGGATCTAAGTTCTTTCTACTTCATTTACAACATGAATTGTGAGAGGTAATTGCACAGTTCTTTTGGAACAGGGTCTGTGACATCCAACGAAGGTAGATGACATTTAGCACGCGAAACTGCATGTGGTTCTCACTTTCATCGACGAATTACCACTAAATTTAATACATATGGACGGTGTAATGAGTGGGTTAATTATACGTACTAGTCGAGCCTCACTTGTTAGCTACCATCACAAAGTGCACCCTCTTTCATTCGGACCGAAAAACCCCAAAACATTCAGGAATGGTATTTCCAACCACCTGCTTAACAGTCTGAACTCATTTCAGGATGTAACATTTTTTTAACAATGTGCTTTACGTCGCATCGAGACAGGTAGGTCTTATGGCGACGATGGGACAGGCAGGGGTAGGAGTGGGAAGAAAGCTAGTTGCTTTACGTCGCACCGAGACAGATAGGTCTTATGGCGACGATGGGACAGGCAGGGTCTAGGAGTGGGAAGAAAGCTAGTTGCTTTACGTCGCACCGAGACAGATAGGTCTTATGGCGACGATGGGACAGGCAGGGGCTAGGAGTGGGAAGAAAGCTAGTTGCTTTACGTCGCACCGAGACAGATAGGTCTTATGGCGACGATGGGACAGGCAGGGGCTAGGAGTGGGAAGAAAGCTAGTTGCTTTACGTCGCACCGAGACAGATAGGTCATATGGTGACGTTGGGGCAGGCAGGGGCTAGGAGTGGAAAGAAAGCTAGTTGTGTTGTAACCAAGGTTGAAGTTTACAGAACACAACTTTTATTGCTTCACTTTATGATATTTACATAAATAACTGAAATTTATTTTGAAGCAAAAAGGAATATTGAATCTTGAGAAAAGTCTGTCTTTATACAATATGTACAGGTTTGCAGTCTTTATATACACTCCTATCTTGAAAAGATAGTCTTTGTGAATTGACACTTTGATAGTCGAGAACTATCTGGCACACTAACATAAATGTTTATGAGAGTCCTTGTTTGTTGAAGTGCCTGAATTCCTAAAAAGCAAGTTCAATTGATTGAAGAAATTCCACCTAGCGAAACTAAGGGAGCTTGCATAACTTAGGGAATGAAAATGGCTTGAAAAAGAATTACGGAACATAGGCAGCGGAAACAGGTAAGGGAGCGGTGACCAGAGGTGAAACCTCGTACTGCCAGAAATTCAGTCCACCTGGTCGAAGCACATTTTCAAGAGGAGTAGCCTCCGTGCTCGACGTAGGGTGTATTCTGGAGCTGGACACCGGGGCAAGTGGGCGAGTAAGCAGGCAGGGAGCTCGTATTTATAGTACACTCGATGGTCAGGCACGCGCACTGAGGGCTGCGCGTCGAAGCTAGCAGAATGATACACAGGCGCGCGTGCAGCTGGCTGGCGAAGCGAGAAGAGAGCGCCGGACATACAACAAGTTGCTTTACGTCGCACCGAGACAGATAGGTCTTATGGTGACTATGGGGCAGGCAGGGGCTAGGAGTAGGAAGAAAGCTAGTTGCATTACGTTGCACAGACACAGATAGGTCTTATGGTGACGATGGGGCAGGCAGGGGCTAGGAGTGGGAAGAAAGCTAGTTGCTTTACGTCGCACCGAGACAGATAGGTCTTATGGCGACGATGGGACAGGCAGGGGCTAGGAGTGGGAAGAAAGCTAGTTGCTTTACGTCGCACCGAGACAGATAGGTCTTATGGTGACGATGGGGCGGGCAGGGGCTAGGAGTGGGAAGAAAGCTAGTTGCTTTACGTCGCACCGAGACAGATAGGTCTTATGGTGACGATGGGGCAGGCAGGAGCTAAGAGTGGAAAGAATGCCAGTTGCTTTACGTTGCACCGAGACAGATAGGTCTTATGGTGACGATAGGGCAGGCAGGGGCTAGGAGTGGAAAGAAAGCTAGTTGCTTTACGTCGCACCGAGACAGATAGGTCTTATGGTGACGATAGGGCAGGCAGGGGCTAGGAGTGGAAAGAAAGCTAGTTGCTTTACGTCGCACCGAGACAGATAGGTCTTGTGGTGACGATAGGGCAGGCAGGGGCTAGGAGTGGGCAGAAAGCTAGTTGCTTTACGTTGCACAGACACAGATAGGTCTTATGGTGACGATGAGGCAGGCAGGGGCTAGGAGTGGAAAGAAAGCTAGTTGCTTTACGTCGCACCGACACAGATAGGTCTTATGGTGACGATGGGGCAGGCAGGGGCTAGGAGTGGGAAGAAAGCTAGTTGCTTTACGTCGCACCGACACAGATAGGTCTTATGGTGACGATGGGGCAGGCAGGGGCTAGGAGTGGAAAGAAAGCTAGTTGCTTTACGTCGCACCGACACAGATAGGTCTTATGGTGACGATGGGGCAGGCAGGAGATAAGAGTGGAAAGAAAGCTAGTTGCTTTACGTCGCACCGACACAGATAGGTCTTACGGTGACGATGGGGCAGGCAGGGGCTAGGAGTGGAAAGA
The DNA here is from genome assembly GCF_040414725.1 of Anabrus simplex. Classification (NCBI taxonomy): domain Eukaryota; kingdom Metazoa; phylum Arthropoda; class Insecta; order Orthoptera; family Tettigoniidae; genus Anabrus; species Anabrus simplex. Next base: position 964,090,531 of record NC_090266.1, on the reverse strand, counting down.
AATCTAGTTGCTTTACGTCGCACAGACACAAATAGGTTTTATGGCGACGATGGGACAGGAAATGGCTAGGAGTGAGAAGGAAGCGGCCGTGGCCTTAATTAAGGTACAGCCCCAGCATTTGCCTGGTGTGAAAATGGGAAACCACGGAAAACCATTTTCAGGGCCGCCGATAGTGGGGTTCGAAGCCACTATCTCCCGAATACTGGATACTGGCCGCACATAAGCGACTGCAGCTATCGAGCTCGGTCTACACAGGGTGTAGCAGTAACATTCATGACACATTTCTCACGCGTAGGAGGAACGCTTTATTTCCATACTAAAACTCGTTGTTTATAACTCTAAATAGTGCATTAATCAAGGAAACACAGAGTAACAGAACATACCAGCATACCACACGAAATTCTTTCCTGCATGAAGTGCTCAAAATGCTCTCCGTTAGCATTGATACTTGCATCAACCCACCGTCACATTGAATCCTGGATGCACCGATGCGCCTTTATATGGTATGATGGTACGTTCTTTTCCTGTGAATTTACACTATGAATGTTCCATGAGAGTTGTAGAAAATGAGTTCAAACTTGGAAATAAAGTGTTCCCCGACCCAAGTCCATAAACAACATTTTTTTCTTCTACGTGTGAGGAACGCGTGCTGAAAATTTGGCCGTACCTTATTTTTGCACCCTTCACTGACTGTATGGTTGTTGAACCTGAAATATCCATAACTTGTAAACACAATATTAATAGGAAATTGCCTTATAGTTTCAATAAGTGAAAGGATAACTTATATCGTCTCAATACTAATTTACCTTTTATAATGCACATATTTTTCCACATACTCATTTAAGTGTGTGGAATAAATTTTACACATAATATTAGTTCATGGATATAAATTATCGGAAGACTTCTCCGAAATATCTATTGATGTAAATTTGAATTCTTCTTTCTCTGTATGTATAATTATAAATCCTAATGAATGTATATACTAAGCTCAACCAAGCGGAGTGGCCGCGCGTGTTAAAGCGCTAAGATTATGAATCCAAGCCCTGCATTCCGGAGACAGGCGGGTTCGAAGCTCACAGTCGGATGTCCTGAGAATGGTTTTCTATGGTTTCCCATTTTCACTTCTAGGTAAATCCCGGAACAGTTCCTATTCATAGACCACAGCTGATTCCTTCCACCTCCTTACCCACTACCATTCGTTTCATCTTCATTAGTTAGTCATCTCAAGCTGGCGTCAGGAGGAGCATCCGACCATAAAAACATGCTATATAATTTCAACTCACCTCATCCCCGGCGCCTTTTCAGGAAACGGGACTAAGGTGTGTGTGTGTGCGTATGTGTGTGTGTATTTTACGAAACTTAACATCGTAATTTTTATTTTATTTTTGTCTCATGTGACGGAAATTTATCAATGTGTAAGAAACGTATGTGCAATTAGAGGGTATGCTTATTCGAAATGTAAAAGCGTGTTCGATTCATTCGAAAGAATGTGGGTTCGATTTCATATTACAAAGTCGAAAAATTTATAAACGATACATCTGTAGAGGCACATGGCCCTAGGGTTCACTTAGAGTACACCACACATGAGAACTGGTTACATCTTACGATCTAACATACAACTAACCACTATCCCACTTCGTGCCAGAGAACGGATAATGGAAGGCTTTACTTTCCGTTCCTCCAAGGGCACTTCGAGGCATGTACGGAGACAACTTTGCTTTCTTTTCCTTTCGTTTTGGTTTGCTTTATATACATAAGAATATACATAAACTGCACAATAAATAAATACAATGGACGAAAATGCTTCGGTAACACTGCTATCATCTGGAAGGGTATAAGGGCAGAGAGAAACCTAGAGAGCTGTAGTCATCATCGTCATCATCATCAGACGGAACGAAGAGAGCATTCTCTTCGAGAAAATTAGCAATACCCTTACTGATGGTAGCGTCTATTAGGATCCCAGCCACCACAGCCAATACCAGTCCCACCAGCGCAAACTGAATCTTCGATGGTTCCGTTAGGACTGCTCCAGTTGGTGTAGTCGTGGCTTGTAGACAGTTATTATTAACACATTTTCTTTCGTTGTCCCGCAGCCGAGAGTTTCCGCAAATCAACCTTAACCTGGAGGCAAACATTGTGTTCTAAACCGTTTGCTTTACATGTGCAGTTAAGTTCGAACGGATCTTTAGGGAATTCATAGCCCTAATTTCGCAAGTGTGACTTTTGCGCTATAAGTTAAAAGGAATGCAAACCTGGGGTTCTGGGCGACTTTTAAGTCAAAGCCACGAGATTTACTGCTATGTAGGTGTAGGGTACGAATGTCTAAAACGTGACTTCTCACGTCAAAAAATCTCGTTTGCATTGACGTGATTTGAACTACAGCCGTATTGGTAAGAATATACGTCCACAGTCACTCAACTATCACACCCTCTACTGTACTTTTAGTAATATATTGCAGTAAGCAAAGCAATACCTCGCGCCTACAACGTAGAGATCTCGAAGGTTCTTGAAACAGTTGAAGGTAAGGGCTTCCGCTAATCGTAACCTCACCATTGATTAGGATAGAGTGGTTAGGTCTATGCACAACTACCTTTGTCGTCAAGAATTAATCGGGAACTCTTTCTTGGTGTAGGATGAGTGAACCTCAGGGCAATGTGCCTTTCTAGAAGTGAGAACGTCGTTTCTTAAATGTTTCGACTTCCTGAAAAGAAAATGAACACATGTCTTTCCGAGTGAACCTAGCTCACCATTTCACCACGGCTAGATAGCCCCTAATGTATTGCAATAGCATACACAATTTAGTGGTGTCGTAATTCACAGGTTCTTAAATCGAGCACTTTCCATAGCCGGCAGCAGTGACTTTATTGAGAAACACGGCCACTTTAATTCGTGAGTATGCATCAAGCATACCATGTTTCGTTGAAATTTGGTCAATCGTTCCAACATTGTTACAAACATTTCGGCCTCCTTTCAGGCTTAAGGAACTGAAAGCAGATGAAGAAGTAGCAATGACAACAAACTGGATAGTCCGAGTGGAACACCTACGTTGTTAAAGTTACCTCGTTCAGACTCTCGTCTTGTGAGAAACGACTTCAATGATCCTTTTTTAAATTTCAATCAATTGCATTTAAGATAATTGGTGCATTCAAATTTTGCTGATGTAGTCTATGCGAGATGAGCTTCTTGTTCAACTGCCATTGGATGTTACTGCCTATGAATGTGCTAATGAGGCTGGGATATGGAGGGCTGGACCGCCTTGCAAGTGCGTCTGCTGGTGCAAGCGATCAATAGGACAGCAGGGAAGGGGTTACTGATGGTTGCTATTGTCACCACATTGTTATTCGCTTGATTGATCGCGTCGTCACTCCAACGCAGCCAGAACAAATTGCTTTAGTAGGGGTCCTAACATTCTCCGTCGCCTCTATGTACACATTTACCAAGGGGAGCCAGATCATACCCTGAGGGTCAGATACCATTTCTACCCCTATTCAATCCATGACCCCTGTGTAACTGCTAGAGGCTCTTATGAAGAGCTTCATTTGACATCAATATGACGATTCAGTCAAGCGGCTATACATCATTCTAGTCTGCAAGTGTTGGGAAAATCATGAAATTCATACTTAGAGGAGATCAGCTCTTCATACTACCGCCGTATTTTGTGTCTTCTAGAGACCAGCGAAACAGGACACTATAAAGGCAGACTTTGATGGTTTGTGTTTATAACAGAGCTTAAGACAGTTATACTCGCGGTCATTAATACTCCAGACTGAGAAAATTAAGGAATTTCCAAAATGTCACGCAGAAACTGAAATAGACCTTAGAGAGGTCGAAGCTCAATAACTTTCAAATAGAAACGTGTAATCTAGGACGAAACCCTGCGTCAGGACAAGCCCGGAAATGTCAGGAACAGCATAATGGACAAGGTGTTTTACTTATTTTCTCCAAAAGACTCTGCTCTGTTGGACAATTCATAACTGACAATCAGCGAAGTGACAGTCTTCTGTGCACAAAATGAGGTTAGACACTGTACAATGAATGTTGTTGATAAATGCTATTTGAGCTCTCACTCACGACATTCAACGTAAGCATCATTTCGATGCAGTAAACTGATGCAAGGTTTCGTCCTAGACTGTACATTCCTGACCGAAAGTAGCGTTTCATCCCTTCCATGGGCTTCTGTATACCTCCATCAGTTATAATTCACAGTGCATCTTCTCGATTTCTACAGCATTTAGTTCGGTTGAAAATTCATTCCTGTTGCGAGCGCTCCTCCGACAGATCACAGTAGCACATAACACTCCGGTTGGATACACATTATTACTAAATATATTGCTGTCTTTTCTAATAAATTGCTGTTTAGCTTCATTATTTGATTTCGATTGCGTACATAACATGAGGAATGTTTCAACAGTGCTGCCTAAGCAATAGTAACATGGTCGTTATGTAAGATGTTTTTGTAATTAGTACGTTACGGTATTTTGGTCGACATTTGTCCATGATCCAGTATCTTTGTGAGATAATTTCTGATAATCTATATCAACGTGTTGTCTGTTTTGATGTGTGTGTTTGTAATTCATTGGAACTAGAATCTGGAAGGCAGTGATAGAGATTTAAGCACACCATACTAATACCGAATTTAAATTGTGAAACCTTGAAGACTGTTAGATTCTGAGATTGATTTATTTTTCCTTTCCATACTCATTAGGAATTTCAGTCATTACTGAGCTATTCTAATTTAGAAGATTTAAAAAAAATATATGCACTTGCTATGGGCATGGATTTCGTAGAAACAAGAACTATTATGTTCAATGTCATCTTATATGTACAATTTGCTTTTACGTCGCACCGACACCGATAGGTCTTATGGCGACGATGGGATAGGAAAGGTCTAGGAATGTGAAGGAAGCGGCCATGGCCTTAATTAAGGAACAGGCCTAATATTTGCCTGGTGTGAAAATGGGAAACCAAGGAAAACCATATTCAAGACTGCCGACAGTGGGGTTAGAACCCATCATCTCCTGGAGGCAAGCTCACAGCCGCGCGCCCCGAACCACACGGCCAACTCGCCCGGTCATCTTATATGTCAAGCTTCAAACATATTACATATTTGTAGGAAGGTATAACGTACTTTACAAGATCGTTGTGTACTGACGCCAAGATATCATATTCCAGCGAGATGAACGAAATTATCGGCATCGTCTGTAAAATAAGATTAGAAAGAATATTCACAATACTTAAAGTAATACAAAAAATGGGGCTTGATGTTTGAGGGAAATCGTCACAGGCTTTTCACCAAAGTGGCCGTGGTTCGAATCCCGACGAATGAATCTTTAATTTTGAAATGAAAGTCACGTCCGATGGTCCGGATTCTAGGGAAATCTGGAGATCCCTTTGCTATGATCACGATATCAACAGTCATGTAAAACTAAATAAAATATTCCCTGTCATATGAATTTTGAAACGCTACTTTGCGATGTACACGCCTGTTGTATGCGTTAATAAGGTATCACTGTATTGCAAGTCACATTATGTATCTAGTGTTGTTAACGCGTGAAAAGTGTTGAGGATGTGATTTACCAGACTCTACACGTGGCACGATATAAAGCCTATTATCTATCAATGTTTTCATGCCCAACCCTGAAGGGGTGGGGCGGGCAACCTAGAGGGTTACGCCTAAGGCCCAGGATGTGCTGGACGAAACATTTCTGGAGAAACTGTTCTCCTGGGCTTCTCATTGAGTACAGTTTGCAGGTGTATCGAAATCAGCGAAACGAATTGCAAATATCAAATCACTGGCCCTCTAGTAGAAGAACAGCGTCTGTGATGAAGTAGATCGGAGAAGGGTGGCTGGTCGAGAGTACATAGTTTCAAAAATCACTTCAGACGTCAAACTTGATGAGGTGAAACACCATGGGAACTGACCTCTAGTGACAGTCTCGAGTGAGCTACAGCAGCCGACATCCACTTCATGTACCATTCAGTACTATCAACTAAGAATTGGAGAGTCGACCTCTTATGGGTACAGCATCCCAATTACTAAGAAGTAAGAAGGTTTCTTAGTCTAATGAATCGAAATTCCTGTTTCGTGATGCTAATGGAGGGTTCAGTATTTGATGTAAGTAACATGAACCGTGGATGTCTCTTGCCTAGCGGTAAATGTTGAAATGCTGGATGCGCTAGAAAGTTCCGCTGACACATTGGTGCTTTGATATCCCCGTTTATTTCTGAAATCAGCCCTATTGAGTGTAATGGGGATTAGCAGGAAGAGAAGTCTGTATAATCTCCGGGAACTGCGTGACAAATTCGTATCTTATATGACGAATCAGTTCAGACTGCTCTAAAGACTAAGAATGCTCCTCTCACTGCTACAGTATATTGGTGTACTTAATGGAGTAGCATCTCTATGGATAGTACTTTAAGTTCTCAATTTTCGCTGGTGTAACTTCCATCTATGGTCATAACGGTGTTGCCAAAATGTGTCAAAATCAAATAATATATTATGGTAGCATTCAATGTCCATTGTTATTGTTGTTGATGTTTCATTCAGAATGTAGGGATATACAATAGATTTGTATCCATTGTATTTTTCCTTCATAGCAGAAAGAGCTAAGGTGCGTCTCAATGACCTTCGTTATTGACTTGGATAGCACTAAGGATTTTTACCTCTTGGAGATCCGAGATCCGAATCACAGTGCTGTCAGTGGCTATAATGAGAATTCATTCCCACAGTTTAGTCTTGGTAATGACTAGGATAGTATCCGAGTTCAGTTCTAAGGTCAAGTAACATTTCCAAATGTTTAGAGTTACTACCAAAAAAGCACAAGTTATAAGCCAGTTCTTAGATAATTTTATGGTATTGATGTTTAAAGATGCCTCTGGTCCGTAACAGCTAAGCAAAGCCATCTCCATATAGACCAATGGCCCTTGGGGGAGTGGGAGGTGAAGGCCTCCACTGTTCGTAACCTTGGCATTAAGTGGAATAAAGTAGTAACTGGCCGCCTTTACCCCCAGACTTTAACCTGGTATTCATTTCTTGGTATGTGCAACGGGAATAAAGAAAAAACAAACAACAGTATAAGACACGATGCATGTAGAACGGAAAAGCCAAGTAAAGTGTATCTGAACCCTCAACAGCTATCGCTTCATGCAAGTAGAAAACGACCATACAGTTAAGTAAAGTCGCTTATGCGCTTGCCTTCTATATTCAATGTTGCAGTATGCAATTCCGGCGTAGTCAGTTGACTTTTTTTTTTTGGTAGTTGCTTTACGTCGCACCGACACAGATAGGTCTTATGGCGACGATGGGACAGGGAAGAGCTAGGATTTGGAAGGAAGCGGCCGTGGCCTTAATTAAGGTACGGCCCCAACATTTGCCTGGTGTGAAAATACTGGATACTGGCCGCACTTAAGCAACTGAAGCTATCGAGCTCGGTGAGTTGACATTTAAGAGTGTTTATATGTCAGAAACCTGTGTCAGTGGAATTGTTAACAGCATTCCTCTCCGGATCAAAATACCGCCACTTAGTCAATGGGATACCAGTTCCAACCCCGCCGTTGGCAGCACTCAAAATGGATTTCCTTTCCTTCACATGTTCACTATAGGCAAATAAGTGGACTGTTCGTGGATTAAGGACAAGGCACTACTTTCCCAACCCCAGCCCTTTACTATCCTTGCGTGTGCGTCGCCAAAAACCTGTCTGTGTTACGCGACAGCCACATCACCCTATTGTCAGCCTCAGTAATTTGAAGTCATGGGGCAATTGTTCCCATCACTAATTTAAACAACTTACGTTTCATATAATACTGTAGATGTAAGTCCGGTTATTAGACTAATTCCGTTCGCACAAGTTTATATAATTGATTATTACAATCTTCTTGGTTCCTAATAAAATTCAATAACACCGAGTGAGTTGGCTACATGCTTCGTGTAACGTTTCTGTGAACTTGCATTCGGGAGATTTCGGGTTTGAGCTCACCCGTCGGCAACCCTGAAGATAGATTTCCGTGGTTTCCCATTTTCACACCAGGGCTGCACTTTTATTAAAGTCACGCCAATTCCATCCACGCCTTAGCCCTCCCGTATCTTTGCATCGCCGCAATCTTTATATGCGTTAATCCGATGCTAAAGTACCATAATAATAATAATAATAATAATAATAATAATAATAATAATAATAATAATAAACAAGAAAAAATATGTTCTATTTTTAACTTCTGTTAATCACTATATGATTAATTGGTAGGAACATTGGACCTAAAGCCATTGATTCGCGTACTTATTACTTCTTGACTTTCGACTCATATAGCATAAAAGAAGACCATACTTTGACTCTTATGTAATATTATTGCGGAAAGGCGTTACCTCGAAATGATGTCTTGTTGATGATATTTCATTGTCATCAGCAGTTACTATTCGAGGTCTACAGCTGAGCCGGCAGCTTCAGTCACGTAGACCAGCCGCACTTATTCGTGATTAGGGGGCCTCCAAGGTTAGAACGTACAAAGTGGAAGAGCATGTATGGAAAATATCTAGTACTTGGAGGGAATGTGAAGGTACTTTGGTCGTCAGTGTCCTTATTCTTCAGCATTGAAACAGTAGGTCTTCGAAGACGCCATGAGTAGTGCACACCGTGCATGGAAAATCTACAACACAGATATAACTATCCAAAATGTTATTTGAAGAATACTTTAAAATTTTGCATGGCTCAAAATGTTTTTGTTTTTTGCTAGAGATTTTTTGCTATTTGCTTTACGTCGCACCGATACATATAGATCTTATCGCGACGATGGGATAGGGAAGGACTAGGAGTGGGAAGGAAGCGGCCATGGACTTAATTAAGGTACAGCCCCCGCATTTGCCTGGTGTGAAAATGGGAAGCCACGGAAAACCATCTTCAGGGCTGCCAACAGTGGAATTCGAACCCACTATCTCCCGCATGCAAGCTCACAGCTGCGCGAATCTAACCGCACGGCCAACTCGCCCGGTGCTAGAGGTTTTACGTCACACTAACACATCGAACGTTTTGGCGATGCAAGGATAGGAAAGGGCTACGATTGGGAAGGTAGGGGCTCCGGTCTTAATTAAGGTACAGACCCGGCATTTGCTTGGTGTGAAAATGGGAAAACACGAATAACCATCTTCAGGGCTGCTGACGGTGGGATTCGAACCCCACATCTCCCACATGAAAGCTCACAGCTACGCGTATCTAACCACGCGGCCAACTAGTTCGGTTGCTCAAATTTACACTATGAATGTTCACACTGTTCGGTACATTTTATTTATAACACTTTCTTTATGTTATGAGAGGTATTACTGATTTCTTACTTTCTATTCTATTTCTGTTCTACACTGTACCCTCTTATTTGTAAGCGCTGATTAGTTTCAGGAAAATAACTCCCTTCAACTATTTACAACATTTCTAAACAAGGCACATTGTACACCAAAGTAATTTAAATTTTCCATCAATTGAAATCGTAGTGTTATGAACACAAATGACAAATCGTGTTATTGTAACTTCAAAGTTATTCAGTCTGTCGAAAACAATAATTATTACACATATAACTGTTTAATAGTGAGTACATTTTACAGGTAGGTTTATGTTATAGTGTTATAGAGGGTTTCCCAGGAGGAATGGTCAATATTATGAGATATGTATGACAGGAAAGACCATAGGAAGCAAAACTTTCATGTGGACATATGCTCTAGTCCGAGAGAGGACACATTTCATGCATATTTGTTTCCGGGCTAGTGGCACGCACGTATGTGTCTTACTCACCCAACTTGTTTGACGTTTTGAAAAGGTCTCAAGTTTTACGCATAAGTTACACGTGTTCGTGGGACATTGATGCATGCAGAAAGTTACCATGTGCTGGTAGTAGGACTACGCAATGTGTTGCTGTTTCTGCACAGGTTGTTGAAGTATACGTTCAGAAGAAAACTGGGAACTTCGGAGAATAGTTGTCCCACGCAATGTGCTGAAAACTCTGGTAAACACACTACGATCAGGAATTTGACATGTCGGAAAGCGCCGACTGTATTCCTCGAGAGCAGCAGGAGTACTACCATCGCAGAAGAGTCCGGCTCCGTGGCTAAATGGTTAGCGTGCTGGCCTTTGGTAACAGGGGTCCCGGGGTTCGATTCCCGGCAGAGTCGGGAATTTTAACCATCATTGGTTAATTTCCCTGGCACGAGGGCTGGGCGTATGTGTTGTCTTCATCATCATTTCATCCTCATCACGACGCGCAGGTCGCCTACGGGGGGTCAAATCGAAAGACCTGCACCTGGCGAGCCTAACCCGTCCTGGGATATCCCGACACTAAAAGCCATACGCCATTTCATTTCATCGCAGAAGACTTAAACATACACCATACTTGAATATTATTCATTAGTGTAGATGTGTGGAAGCCGGTCCCGCGGTGTAGGGGTAGCGTGCTTGCCTCTTACCCGCAGGCCCCGGGTTCAATTCCCGGCCAGGTCAGGGATTTTTGTCTGGATCTGAGGGCTGGTTCAAGGCCTACGTTATTACAATTGAGGAGCTATCTGATGGTGAGATGGCAGCTCCGGTCTAGGAAGCCAAGAATAACGGCCGAGAGGAATCGTCGTGCTGACCACATGGCACCTCGTAATTTGCAGGCCTTTGGGCTGAGCAGCGGTCGCTTGGTAGGCCATAGCCCTTCGGGGATGTTGTGCCATGGGGTTTCGTTTGGTAGATGTGTGGGATTTTAGCTAACTCGTGAAGAAACACAGGGCATGGTTCTCTCTGATGCCCTCTCAATCACTCGCAGTACTTCATTCACTACACACCATGTACAACTGCGCGTTCAATAGCCTAGTTTAAGAGCAGAAAGGCATTGCGAGCAAAGAGGCTGAAAGCAACGAGGTAGGTTGGGCTAGAATAAAATGTGAAAGACGTTGGGTGGGTAAGACACACGTATGCGCCACTAGCCCAAAAACAAATGTATATTAAATGTGTTCAATCTCCGAAAATATTCGAATTAGGGCATATGTTAATATCAAATTTTGCAGAGCTCGATAGCTGCAGTCGCTTAAGTGCGGCTAGTATCAAGTATTCGGGAGATAGTAGGTTCGAACCCCACTGTCGGCAGCCCTGAAGATGGTTTTCCGTGGTTTCCCATTTTCACACCAGGCAAATGCTGGGGCTGTACCTTAATTAAGGCGGCGGTCGCTTTCTTCCCATTTCTACCCCTTTCCTCTCCCATCGTCGCCATAAGACCTATCTGTGTCGGTGCGACGTAAAGCAACTTGTAAAAAAATTGATTTTTTTTTCTTAAAATGATCGTTCTTGTGATATCCCTAAATCCATTCTTCCTGAGACACCTGTGTATGTTATAATTTGGGTTTTCGGCACTCTGAACGGCTTTGAAGTTACATTAACTAAGTCGACACTGAAAACCATTTCCTTCCGAACAAATTTTGTTGGTGTTTGTGTGATGAAAACATCAGTAGTTCTACGTTAAATTTAAATGTGTGGTAAATTTCATCATTACTCTACTTTCTAGTACATTGGCATTTTCTGTATATTATTATTATAATGCTTAGGACCATATCCACTGGTTTGGGTTTGTGATATTGAAGCCTGTCTTATATGCGAATTTAAACTTTGATATCACAAACACTTATCTTCTAGACATCGTACATAAATTGTTCAGGCAGATATTCGGAATATGGAGGAAAGGATGTTCGCCATGAAAAATTATTTCTGAATGGTCTAAGCCGACGTCCGTCCCGCGTAGAGTGGAGACTACTTCAATAGCTGCTCATTTAGGCGAATTAAATCACATTTCACTATACAGCATGGAAGATGCTCCGATTGTTCGTCTTGAAGTTCTGAGGTAGCACTGACGACAAACCTGAGTGGTTATTTTTTGTTTTGTTTCGGTTCGCTCTGTCTAAGAGGAAACGAACCCTATTTCAAGATGCAATAATTACAATAACATGCACTATGATAGTCCCTACAGTAAAAAGTTGTGAAGCAGTTTATGCGCACAACCGAACGGAACATTCCACTTCAAGTTGGACAAACAACTGTAAAAAATAACATAACTTCCATCTTTTACAAATTTCAGAAATTTTAAAATAGATGTAGGAAAGTGTCAAAATAATGAGTAGGCCTATGTAAAAATAGAAAATCCTAAATAGAATCGCCTCACACAAAAAGTGTTTCCTATCTCGAAATATTCTCTTTCATAAATTCCGTGGCCCATGTAGCAGTTATTCTTAAAGATGGAAAATTGAATGAGGTTTATTTATATGTAAATCGTGCAGGTTGTTCAAAATATTATTGAGATAAACATTTATCTTCAATAGTCTGTTCATAAACAGTCTGAAGGATATTGAACATTTAATATAATGAATATAGTTGAACAGAAGAAACTGATATCGAGCAGAAATCAGTAACTTAAATCCAACTATTTCTTTTTTATAAGAATTATTTCAATCTATAAAAGATACATTTTTTTTGCTCTCCGATTTCACATGGAATTAATGCCCTGTACATAAGCTTAATGACTCAAGGACACCCTTAGGCAAATTTTTAATGAGAACATCTCGTTCCAATCTTCAAACCAGAATTAAAAACTTCGGAATATTCGAAGATCACATTCGGGTCTTCTGAATTAAGGAAAACAAAGCTGCCACCACAATAGGAATAGTTTTATGGCGGGAAGCCAGCTTCATTAGAATGGAATGAAAATTAGCAACGAATATAAGATGCGTAAATATTATTGTACTCCTTCGAAACTGATCAATATTTTGTTGATCACTATCTACGGGCAGGACCCATCGCTCAGTATACTTAGAATAGCCCCCTAGTTGTATGTCGCAGAGTATGTCCGGACTTAGTTTTCGGCTCTGCCACAAAATTGAGAATGTTTTGAAAAACTAGAGTTGTGCAATTGATAAGAGAAATAGGATAAATCCCACTCTCGAGCAACCTGGAAACGGTTCTTTATGGTTCCTCACATCACTTCCTGGGGAATGTCGGAATGGTGCCAAATACGTCAAGCCAAGCCATAATTAATTACTAGTACTTATACCGGTCCAGGTATCATACACAAGCTCAGGTTATCAAACAGACGCTACACACTCCAAGTACATGGACTGTTGACCACGTTATCCCGAGCCACTTATGTGAAGTGACAATAAGAACTTAATTAGGAGAGGTACTGTTGTCTTTGTTTAATTACCTTGATGTCAGGTTTTATCATTTGCCTGTACTCTCCAGTTCTAATTATTGTATTTTTGCCTATGGAAAATTGTTTTGTAAGAACTTGACTATCCAGAATGAATGCCGTTTTCAAACGCAGCTAAATCACTGGAAAAATCTGGTGCTTTTGGTCTGCCTCAGAGCGAAATTGATGTCTAAGAAGTAGGCAGAGATTGTCCGTAAATGAATTATTCTGCGTTCAACCATTGTAGTGCGTCATGGATGCCCTTGCAATTTTTTTTTGCTAGTGGCTTTACGTCGCACCGACACAGATAGGTCTTATGGCGACGATGGGATAGGAAAGGCCTAGGAGTTGGAAGGAAGCGGCCGTGGCCTTAATTAAGGTACACCCCCAGCATTTGCCTGGTGTGAAAATGAGAAACCACGGAAAACCACCTTCAGGTCTGCCGACAGTGGGGTTCGAACCCACTATCTCCCAAATGCAAGCTCACAGTCGCGCGCCTATAACCACAATGTCAGCTTTCCCGGTGATGCCCTTGCCAGACCTCAACTTACGCTTCAGCACTATCGTGCACGATTCCAGTGCATTTGCAGGAAGATTACTTTAGGTATTTAATGGTGTACTATACAGTTAAGTGATGCAAGTGCAAGCGATAGTCTTCTACATCTGTGTGGTAGATCTAGAGGGCGACACTGTCGTGACATACAGGACTAATCCCTGGCATCATGGTGTGAAATGTTATAAGTTATAATTGTCGCTTCCCTTTGTTGATTGAAGAAGAAAGAATGATTAACTACGACTACGGTTCGGAATGTTATTCAGCCTACACTGTAGTCATAGCAGATCTGAGAAGAGTAAAGAGTGGTCGAAAAAAAATACTTTCTTCAGCTCATCCTAGCTAATTCTGGGGTCACTGGAGCCATTCAGGCCCATCTGGTCTTGGCCGGGATTTTAAGACCGGATGCTCTTCCTGAAACCAGGTGGTTTTTTAGATGAAAATCTCAACCTAGGATCGACTGGGATTCAAACCTCTGCTTTCCAAGAGGGAAGCCAGAAGCTAAGCCACTGAGCTAATTACTCGCCCAAGTGGCGGAAAAGAATAAAGGATGAAAATGTCGACCCTACATAGAAGTGAGTAAATGCTTAGTAAAACTAGGACAAACTAGTTTAGCAGGGCGAGTTGGCCGTGCGGTTAGGGACGCGCAGCTGTGAGCTTTAATCTGGGAGATAGTGAGTTCGAACCCCAGTATCGGCAGCCCTGAAGATCGATTTCCGTGGTTTACGATTTTCACACCAGCCAAATTAGTTAAGAGAGTTACTGTTTTTTTTTGTTTAATTACCTTGATGCCAGGTTGTATCATTTGCCTGCAACCTCTAGTCCTTAATTAAGACCACGGCCGCTTTCTTCCCACTCCTAGGCCTATCCTATCCCATCGTCGCCATAAGACCTACCTGTGTCGGTGCGACATAAAACAAAATTATAATAAAACAGACTCGTTTTTCTTGAAGTAGATGTTTCATAATGATAATGCCCGCTCACATATTGCCTACGCTATTGAATTTGCTCCGCAAGGAATGATTTGGATAACTTACGAACCCTCTCGGTCACCGTATTCCCCCCTCCCCTCACTGAACATATAAGAGATATGATGAGTGTGTCTGATACGTTCTATCAAACCTCCAGAGGTCTTGCAGAAATACGTGAACTGGGAAAAGAGACACGGTCTATTGTGCCACAAGATAATGCCAGTCACATCTACCATCATCAACAAGCTAGATTGAAAGTGTGCATGGATGCCCAAGGAGAATGTACTGCATACGATGTTCTGTCTGAGAACTATTTTTAATAATGAGAACCTGTACATGGATTGGACTGTCTCTTTAATACAGCTATTTACTGAAACTCGCCTTTATATTTTGAATATCTGTTTTTTAATAAATTTAGCCAAAGTGTTTCATTCTTACTGGTAAAGTGTACGAAACTGTGTTGCCGTTGTTGTGCCATACTGATAATGTTTTTGATTCTACGTCCCATTAACTGCTCTTATAGTTTTCTATGTATTATGTCGTAACACACATGAATACTGAAGGAGATAATGCTACATAAAGGTGGGATAAAATTTGGATCTCTGTAAATTGAAGCTTGACACCATCTAGTTACTAAGTCCAGTTCCAATAAAATGCCAGTGATACAGAAGTAGAGTTGTATAGCACTTGGAAGGGGGACTTTACGTAAAATATATGGAGATGATTGCTTACGTAGTTTGTGAGCGATTACCATTTAGAGTCAGCAGGGCTCCATATTTTGCCCTCAGCGCTACAAGCAATCAATTATACAAATAGGGGACGGAGAAGAGATTTTTCACGATCGGATAATGTGATATCAAATCCCTCGCTCAATTAAATGAATGAGGGGAATGTAGTTGGATCAAGGAAATCAAGGTCAATTATTTCGCGGCAGTAAATTATAAGTTACAACAAGTTATTCTCTTCGCTAGGACCTATTTCTCTTGGCGGGTCACTGGCTCACATCAATTTCCATTCACTCTTTGGTCTGAACTCCGCTCGAAACAGGACAGATGCTAGCTTGCTTCATGAAGTTCATTGACCAAGATAGCAGATATGTTAAAAGCGTTGGTGTATTTGTGGAGAATCCACGGAATAAGGAGACAAGCGGATTGGAATCCCACCGTCGGGCATCATTGAACAGCTTTCTCAGAATTACTGAACTGAAATGGCGTATGGCTTTTAGTGCCGGGAGTGTCCGAGGACAAGTTCGGCTCGCCAGATGCAGGTATTTTGATGTGACACCCGTAGGCGACCTGCGCGTCGTGATGAGGATGAAATGATGGTGAAGAAGTAGACGCATACAGCCAGCCCCTGTGCCAGCGGAATTAACCAACTACGGTTAAAATTCCCTACCCTGCCAGGAACCGAACCTGGGATCCCTGTGACCAAAGGCCAGCATGCTATCCATTTAGCCATGGATCCGGACTCTGAGAATTAATATTTCATTTTCTTAAATGCTGAGTCGATACACTTTTCAAGACACCGAGGCATCTTTCCAATTCGGAAATGGAATGCCAACTATTCAGATTTTGTCTGGACAGGGGTCTAGGTAAACTGAGCCCCGGGGAGTTTATAATACTCATCTGCTAGGTAAACTGGAAAGTAGATCAAGGTAAATTAAGTCCTGAGTTTGTCAGATGCTTCATTTACTTCTTAATAAGAACACTGAGATGTATGTCAATTTATTCCGACATGTGGAACATTGTGTCTTAAGAAGTTTAATGCTCCATCTGGAGCGAATGTTAGTGAACTTTTGAAACAACCATACATGCCGCTGTCCAAACCACTGGATCGTCAATTAAACTAAGATGCTATCGTTTCCATCTTGAACAAAAGTAGTGGAGGAAATATCAGCCATTAGAATTTTCAGATACTCGTAAATCTAATTCGAAGAGTGACAAATCCTGAAATACCTTTTTGGACTACTGATCCCATGATAATACTTCACGCCATCTACATCATAAACGAACTCCTTAAGCACGATCAAACATTCAAGACAATCACATGTGACTACACTTGAAGAACATATATTAAATCTCCACCCTACACAAATATAGTCATACTTAATTTATGCTCAGTGTAGTGAATGTTTATGCAGTCACTGCTCATGGTGCAAGTTAAAATCTGATTTGATCACATTGTGAACTCTAATTGTAACCCACTTCGTCAAATCCACCTTCTGTCTCTAATATGTAATAGCCTATTCATATTTGGAAGCAAATCATTTTCCCCGTCAGCCTAAAGTAAGCATTCCATCGCTTCTCCTGCAGACCAGTTTTCCCATTAGCAGCTAGGGCGTACTGTAATGTTGCGCCTGTGAACTAGCTGTTGTTGAAAGCTTTCAACGATATCAAAAATATTGTTCTTCCCCGAGCTCGAAGTAGAACAGGTTCCTCGTCAGTCAACTCACCGGTGACAGAAAATGATCTGAAAATCTTACCAAAGTAGAAGTATGAGGAAAAGTTTATTTTAAACTATCCTGCTCTGGAATTGACCAGTAGCATAAGGATAATCCTAATAACATTTCTGAAAAGAAATGAAAGGACGAACGGACGAAAATAACTACGAGTTTACGAGAGCCATAATGATTCTCGATTAAGATTATGTTATTGGCTTTACGCCCTTCTAGCTACTTTTACGACCGGGCGAGTGGGCCATGCGGTTAGGGGCGCGCAGCTGTAAGCTTGGATCCGGGAGATAGTGGGTTTGAACCCCATTGTCGGCAGCCCTGAAGATGGTTTTCCGTGGTTTCCCATTTTCACACCAGGCAAATGCTGGGGCTGTACCTAAATGAAGGCCATGGCCGCTTCCTTCCCACTCTTAGGCCTTTCCTATCGGATCGTCGCCATAAGACCTATCTTTGTCGGTGCGACGTAAAGCAAATTGTAAGAAAAGCTACTTTTACGATTTTCGGAGACGTCGAGGTGCCGGAATTTAGTCCCGCAGGAGTTCTTTTAGAGTAAATCTACTGACACGAGGCTGACATATTTGAGCACCTTCAAATACCACTGGACTGAGCCAAGACCAAACCTGCCAAGTTGGGGTCTGAAGGCCAGCGCTTCAAACGTCTGAGCCACACAGACCGGCGATTCTCTATTAAGAAGTTAATATTTCTTTGTATATTGTTGCAAATTTCCATTATTTTGTATAGTGGTGTTTCTCTAAGGGTTATTTATTAAATAACAGAATCCTCATAACAATCAGTATGAATATTTCTAAAGTTAACACGGGTTAGTGCTTCTTCCTGGGAGGTCTAAATGCAAAGTTTTAATTGTGCTCTGCAATAAGGCAACAGAATCTAAGCTCCACTTAGTTAAAAATGCAGTATCAGAACAGACACTATAGTAAAATGGGATTGGTGACCATGTTGTCCCACGTCTGTTAAATAAAATATCTTCTAAGATTATTTTTGTGTACGCAAGAAACAGAATCAGTAGAAGGGTATTTCAGTAATCTGTATCTGTCACTGTATTGCACAGCAATGGTGGTTTAATTTTACTCTACTCTGCATCCAACCTTAAAGTGCCGACGTAATGCCATACATGAACAGAAAGAGTGGCAACCTTGCAGTGCAATTTTCGTATTGAGGCCTAGATCAGCTGGTGAAGTGATCGCCAACAGTGTCCAAAATGGCTGGGTCGAATTCCCCAGAGTCGTTCGGCATTCAAGGGTACGTAATGACAGAAGATTCATTCTGCAGACTTTTTTACGTTGAAGGACACCAGAATGACACATTCTCGGCACATCGACTATTTTTTTATAATCATTACGTAAACGGCTTTATTATGGGTACTCAATACTGTATGTGAGAAGCAAGCAAATTTGCACGGTTTTTTGAGTGTTGATATTGTAATCATACCCACGGGACAATTAGTTTTACGTAAAATCCCAAGCAGAGACCGGTGATTTTTCATTTCGAAAATGAAGCCAGTGAAGAGGGAACTCGGTCACAATGCGCCAATAATAATAATAATAATAATAATAATAATAATAATAATAATAATAATAATAATAATAATAATAATAATAATAATAATAATCCAACTCTTGGCTGAATGGTCAGCGTTGAGGCCTCCGGCTTAGAGGGTCCAGGGTTCGATTTCCGGCGGAAGGGGGATTTTAATTGCGTCTGATTAATTCTTATGGCTCGGGGAGTGGGTGTTTGTGTTTGTCCTAACGCTTTCCTCTTGATATTCAGACAATACTGAACCCATGACCTTGTAGGGTTCAATACACTACACATCAACCACCACAGGAACACGCAGTAGTGATTGCATCTCTGCATATATGGTTGGCGCCAGGAAGGGCACCCAGCCATAAAATAGGGCCAAATTCACATGTGCTATACAGCTTGCAACCGCGACCCCACATATGTGGGAAATGCGGTAGAAGAAGAAGAAAAGTATTTATTATTATTATTATTATTATTATTATTATTATTATTATTATTATTAATTATATTATTAATAATATTATTATAATAATATTAATAATATTCATAATATTAATAATAATAATAACAATAATAATAATAATAATAATAATAATAATAATAATACAACGAATTTGGTCCTTCAGTAGAAAGATAATAAAGACCCCGAGCATATACTCCACTTGATCGATGATGGTGATGGTGATGGTAGTAGGATAAGGTAAGGCAGGTGGGGTGCGAGGAGACTTGTGCGCCACGCATTAACATAAATTATATTTTTAAAATCAAAACATGTGTATCGAGTGTTTACTGGATGAGGCAGCAGGAATAATATGGACTCGACGTTCTCTCCCTCAGACACGAGGAGCCAGGATCCTGACATGGAAGATAGATCGTAACATCGAAACTATCAGCGAGCGAATAGCGATTAGCATCGTAGTTGATAAGCCATTATGTCTTGTCGTCAGATAATTCTTCATATTTACTGTAGGCTATTGTTTTAAGTTTCATGTTGTTGGTACGCTAAATAATTTCCAAATAACGTTAGGTCTTATACACAGAGGGTGTTGTTGTTGGTTCGTTTTAGAGACTTGGGACATCTTGGTGTAGAATCCCGTTTCGTTAGTGTTTGTGAAATAGTGGCGTAACTTGTGTGTCTATGGTTTCAGTGCTGGTGTGTAATTGTGATTGAACTTATGAGTTCAAAAATGTTCCAAATCGCAGATACAGGAAAACTGAACACACAGAGTAAGTGGCTGCGCGGTTTGGGTCACGAAGCTTTAAGCTATCTTTTTTTTTTTTTGCTATTGGCTTTACGTCGCACCGACACAGATATGTCTTATAGCGACGATGGTATAGGAAAGGCATAGGAATGGGAAGGAAGCGGCCGTGGCCTTAATTAAGGTACAGCCCATTTGCCTGGTGTGAAAATGGGAAACCACGGAAAACCATCTTCAGGGCTGCCGACAGTGGGGTTCGAACCCACTATCTCCCGATTACTGGATACTGGCCGCACTTAAGCGACTGCAGCTATCGAGCTCGGTCTTTAAGATTTCATTCGGGAAGGTAGTAGATTCGAACCCCACTGTCGGTAGCCCTGAAGATAGTTTTCCATGGTTTCCCATTTTACACCAGGAAAATGCTGGATCTGTACCTTATTTAAGGCCACGGTCGCTTCCTTCCCACTCCTAGTCCTATCTTATCGTCGCCGTAAGACCTATCTGCGTCGTAGGACGTAAAGCAAATCGAAAAATCTGAATATGGTAAAATAAACGAGAATAAAATCGCGTATTACATATTACAAGCAACATAGTAGGCTACTACCCACTGAATACTAATTTCAATATCATTTTGTATGCCTCTTATACAGTAGAAACACCCTGTATATGGAATGTCTAAATATTCTCATCATGCAATTTCAGGACAAAAATGAAGATATGAGAGCTATTTGCAAAATTTCACGTTTACGTACATACATACATACATACATACATACATACATACATACATACATACATACATACATACATATTCATTATGGGCTGGTATGCCTTTCAGCGTTTTACTAAACACCACAATCCTCTATTTTTAACTAGCTCTGTGGCCTCATTTAGTGCTCTACCTCTTATATTTAAATCATTAGAATCATCGTCGTCTTATTCTTCCTCTACTTTTCTTATCCTCCATGACCGAGTCCATTATTATCCTAAGTAACCTATCCTCCGGTTTATGCCTACAGTTTCATCAATCGAGTTTATTTCTAACTAAGCCTTCTAACTCCTCATTCCAGGTAACCTCCCGTCATTGTTGCCACCTGTTTGTTTCAGTGATCATTCTCGCTACTTTCGTATCTGTTACTTCTAACTTATCAATAATATATCCCGAGTCCACACAGCCTTCATTCCCGTAAAGCAAAACTGGTCTGAAAAATGACCGGTGTAAGGATAATTTCGTCCGGGAGCTAACTTTCTTCTTACAGAATACTGTTGATAGCAACTCCGAACTCTCTGCATTAGTCTCGCTGCACTTTCATTCAATCTGACAGTCGCTGTGGTCTGAAACAGTACGGCCATCTTGGGAGAACATACAGCCTAAATACCTGAATGTACCTACCTGCTCCATTTTTATATTTCCAACCTGTCATTCAATTAAGTTTCTTTCCCACTGACACCAGTAATTCATAATTTTCATCGATTGTTGTTAATTTGTTCCTCCGACCAAGTACGTCGTGTTGGTTCCTTCTCAACTTTCTCAAATCCACTTGTGAGAACAAAGTTTCTGATTACATTACTATCCTGCAGATTTTGTCATCCCAATTCAGTGAGGTCTTTCTCTACTTGGTAATACCACTTTGATCTCGTACTTTTGATTTGCAAACATTTGTGTATTTGATAAGCAAGTCTGATGTTAATCGTTCTTTCTAAATGGCTTAAAAATCGAATTCGTCGCTGTCTTAATGTATCAGTAAATTTAGATATTTTAAAATATATTTCCGAGTTGGTTTTGGGATAATACACAGTTCAAAAAAATAGGGGAACATGTTTTTGAACGTATGCCATGCTCCACAAAACAATACCTCACACCCAGGCATATTACCAACTAAACCTTTATTCTTTACCGTTGAAGTACACAAAAGATCATCGACGGATTCGCGTTCATTTTTAGAACACAAACGGAAATATCCAAATAGGGGCGAAAACAAAGTGATAACAGTCCTCCAGGGTGGATTTTTATTTCAGTTGAAGAGCTTCAAAATGGTGTATGTCCTCCACGAGCATTTATCAGGGCTTGGCACCTACGTGGCATGCTCCATATAAGTCGACGGAGGTACGTCGCGGTATCAGGTCCCATTCTTCAATGAGAGCCTGTTCGAGGTCTTGGAGAATCTGTGCTGGAACAGGACGCCCACGAACACTTCTGTTAAACCTATCCCACACATGATCGATGGGATTAAGGTCGGTATTCACTGCTGGCCACTCCATCTCTTGAATGTCCAGTTCTCGCAAGACAGCTCTGGCGATGCGCGCTACATGAGCCCTGGCCTTGTCGTGCATGAGTTCCAATTCAGGGCCAACACCGTATGCAGAAACCAACACATGCTCTATCAGTATCTGCTCGATGTACCCCGCAGCGGTAAGATTACCACGGACGACGAAGGGATCCATACGGCCATCAAAACTGATGCCACCCCACACCATCACAGAACCTAGCCCGAATCGGTCGCCTTCCTGGACAACATTTGGCATATAATTCTCACCACGGCGTCTCCATACACGTTGACGTCCATCACGCTGTGTCAGGGGAATCTCGTCCGACTCGTTGGCTGAATGGTCAGCGTACTGGCCTTCGGTTCAGAGGGGCCCGGGTTCGATTCCCGGCCGGGTCGGGGATTTTAACCTTCATTGATTAATTCCAATGACCCGGGGGCTGGGTGTCTGTGCTGTCCCGAACACCCTGCAACTCACACACCACACATAACACCATCCTCCACCACAATAACACGCAGTTACCTACACATGGCAGATGCCGCCCACCCTCATCGGAGGGTCTGCCTTACAAGGGCTGCACTCGGCTAGAAATAGCCACACGAAATTATATATGGGGGAATCTGGACTCGTCTGTGAACAACACATGTCTCCATTGGCGAAGTTGCCAGTTGACGTGGGTTCGAGCAAACAGAAGGCGCGCTGCGCGATGTTCCTGTGTTAAACGGGGCACTCGAACAGGACGTCTGGGTCGTAAGGACACTTCCCTTAACCTGTTCCTTACTGTCTGGTCAGACACCGTGACTCCAGTGACCCTCCTGAGGTCGTGTTGCAGTTTTCCGGCAGTTGCTGAACGACGCCGCAACGCACAGATAGTCAGATATCAGTCATCCTGTGGGGTTGTCATGCGTCCACGACCTTGTCCAACACTCCTTGTGAACTGGCTTGTCTCATTGTAGCGATTCCACAAGCGTTGAATAACTGACGGAGAGACATTGAGATCCACAGCAACATGACGAAAACTCCAACCTTCCTAGATCAAAGTGACGGCCCTTGCGACTTGAACCTCGTTAATAGTCTCATGGGATGTGCTGGTTTACGTACACCGTGCTCATATGACCGCAGTAGTCCGTGTACCGCACAACGACACACGGACGCACCGCTATTCATTTTTTGACGGGTCACCTGACAGTTTAATGCTTGACTACGCCTAAAGATGGAGTATAACTTCGATTTGACATACCCTGAGTAGCTAAAGTTTCAAAGTATGCTGTACGACCATTGGAACCGCGTCCGACTCGTTGGCTGAATGGCCAGCGTACTGGTCATCGGATCAGAAGGTCGCGGCTTCGATTCCCGGCAGGGTCTGGGATTTTAATCTTCATTGGTTAATTACAATGGCTGGGTGTGTGTGCTGTCCCCAACATCCGTGCAACTCACACACCGCACATAACACTATCCTCCACCACAAATAACACGCAGTTACTTACATATGGCAGATGCCACCCACCCTCATCGGAGTGTCTGCCTAATAAGGGCTGCACTCGGCTAGAAATAGCCACACGAAATTATTATTATTATTATTGGAACCCCATCTACCACATTAACGTTCACATACCAGACGTTACAAAACATGTTCCCCTACTTTTTTAAATGTATTTCCGTTTTTCATTCTTGGCCCTAAGATTTTTCTCATGATTTTCCGTTCTTCAATCTCTAATTGTTCCTTTAAATCTCTATGATGTAAATTGAGCGTTTCTGACGCATAAAGAGCTTCAGGTTTGACCACTGTTAAGTAATGACGAAGTTTGCTGTTTCGGGGCAAGCATATTTTGTCAAACATCCTTCATGTGCTGAAAAGCAATTTCATTTTCTGAATTCTCGAAGCTAGTGATTTATTTTTATTGCCAATTTCAGTGATCCATTTACCTAAGTACTCAAATTCCTTTACTCTTGCTCCTTTTATTCATATCAGTAGTAAGTTCAGGTGGAGTAGTTTTGCAAGTTGCTTTTATGTCGCACCGACACAGATAGGTCTTATGGCGACGATGGGACAGGAAGGGATGAAAGCGTCCGTGGCCTTAATTAAGATACAGCCCCAGCATTAGCCTGGTGTGAAAATGGGAAACCATCTTCAGAGCTGTCGACAGTGGGATTCGAACCCACTATCACGGGATTACTGGATACTGGCTGCACTTAAGCGACAGCAGCTATCGAGCTCGGTGGAGAAGTTTTGATATTTGTCAAAAATGTAGTTTTTTCATGTGAGATTTTAAGTCCTATTTTTGCTGCTTGCTCTTCCAGTATAGCAATACGTTTCTGTGCATCAGAGATGTCTTTGGCAATTAGTGTCATATCATTAGCAAACGCTAGACAGTCTCGCTTTTATGGATTGAATATAAAGTTTTTAGTCAGTCTCGTAACTCAAGCAGGGGGAAAATATTATATTCAACGTAGACTAGGAAAGAAAACCAGACCGATGATTGTCTATCAGTAATTGTTACCAAACAGCTCTCCAATTCATTTTAGAAATATTCCTCTTCTTACATTCACCTCCTCCATTGGTGATGCAGAGGGAGGTGTCGTGTCTGTGACAAATGAAGGTCTGCACTTGACGCGACATCAATAGCCCTGAGGGTTGCACTGTGCGGACACATATGATGCACGAGCATGTCATAGCTATTAATGACAAACACACGCACACATCTTCTAGCACTGTCCAACACCACAAGACACTCACACCACTATATACACAAGTACCTGGCCAGAGAATTTCTTTCCACACAATGGGCAGGTTCAACATCCATCTACCAAAGACTACTGAATACGAAATACAGAACTCATGTAAAATAAATAAGTTCCAAAAATAAAAGGAAAGGGGCTTGTACTTTTAAATGAACATCCAAAATGATACGCTACAACTTTATATGCTGAATACGAAATATAGGAATGTGACATCTTTTCTGAAAACTCCATTTGCTTTAATCGGAATTTGATACAGTTCTATCTTAATGAGAAGCTAGCAACGAAGTCACAGAGCTATCATGTCCACTTTCCAGTAATTTGTAGGGTCCACTTGGGTGCATGCATTCTCCGAACAAAAGCATTCTTTCGTATTCCTAGGCAGGTCGTTTAATAGGATAAATCATCATACGCGTCCATTGAGTGTTAGTGGTACGATCTGCAATATACACCTCTTTTTGCTGATAATTTATGTTCAAAATAGTTTAAACCCCACATTTTGGACAAATGTCTCAAGCTGGCTTTAGAATATTAAAATTGCTCGCTCATTCTTGTGTTTGCGAAAAGCACCTCAAAAGGAAGGTTTTCACAGTTGAGGGGTATTTACTAATTTGTGAATACAACTAGTTGAAAGGAAGCTTTTTGTACTCTGATTGACTGGGGAATGTTAAATATCACTAACCACCATATATTTAAATATACATTGGTCAGGTACAGTAAAACTTTAATGGTGACTGCAAACAAAATGTATTCATTTAAAAAATACTACAAGTAGGCCTATGCGTTTAACATAATATAAATATACTGTTAGGTATCATGTTGGGTCATCATGTATGCATTAAAATGTGCTATTCCTTGTGGTATTTTAAAAAGTGGATGACAAAGAATTAACTTCCCTGTTACCTATTTGCAGCTGTTAAAATATCTCACAGGTATGGTACTTAAATGAAATCTGAACCGCAGGGATGCGATTTCATTTTTCGAAAACTTCAAATGCATTGATCTGAATTCGGACAGGCGGCCGCGTGCTTTAAATCGCCGCGGCTATGAAGTTTTTTTTACAATTTTCTTTACGCCGCACCGATACACATAGGTCTTATGGCGACGATGGGATAGGAAAGGGCTAGGAGTGGGAAGGAAGCAGCCGTGGCCTTAATTAAGGTAGATCCCCAGCATTTGCCTGGTGTGAAAATGGGACACCACGGAAAACCATCCTCCGGGCAACTAACAGTGGGGTTCGAACCCACTATCTACCAAATGCAAGATCACAGTTGCGCAACTTTAGCAGCACGGTCAGCTCACTCGGTTCGCGGTGCGGCTATGAAGCTGAGCTCTGCACTCGGGAGACGAGTGGGTTCGAACTCCAGCGTCGGCTGACATGAGAATGGTTTTCTGCAGTTTCCCATTTTCACTTCCAGGCAATTGCCAGGAGAGTTGATATGCATATGCCATAGTCGCTTCGTTCCACCTCCTTCCACTATTTCATTCACCACCAATCGCTCCATCTTCATTGGCTCCTCAACTGAGGTTTGTGACCTGAAGGGCATCCAGCCGTAAATGCATGGCATATGATTTCATCTCACCTCACCCTCGATTCCGTATCAGGAAACGGGACTCAGGGTTAGACACAAATACATGGTACTTATTGATGATTTGAAAGGGAAATGCGAGAAAATGAAATGACATATAGACTACATAGCTTGGGTTTTATGCTTCTAGTGTTGTATTACCTCAAAATAATAGTCTCATAAATGTCAGAAATGGACAAATTCCACCCTACCAAGTTAGTGGGCTACAACGTTCAGTTCGCGTAGCTGTGAGCTTGCATTCGGAAGGTAGTGAGTTCGAATCCCACCGTCGGCGGACCTGCAGATGCTTTTCCGTGATTTTTCATTTTCGCACAAGGTAAATGTCCGGCTTGAACCTTAAAACATTCGATGAATTAGTGTGACGTTAAACCAAACCAAAATAAATCTCACGCCTCAGTTTACAATGATAACAAGTAAATCATTAGTAGTAATTTCACACGCACGTTGTAGATAATTATTTTTTCCACTTTACCTGCCTCATGGGCCTTAATACTCCTGAAAGAGTCGTTAGTGAAGGCTTGAATTTACCTCAACTTCAGCGCGAAGTGAGGTATAGGAATTAGCTCCGTGAAATCAACCTGGTACTCATTGCTAGTGTAGGCTGAATGACCTCAAGATGCGTGTGTACTTTTCCATAAGTACTGAAAGTTTAGTTTCTAAATTCCCGATAGGAAATCGAACTCGTGTCCTTCCAATGAATCAAGAACATCTTCTCTGCCTCGGCTAGGCAACCCCAATTGTTATAATAATGAATAATTAACACTTCGCTTGCAGAAGTCTTATATAATTCCAATAAAGGGAAAGCCATTTTCGTTTTAGTATCGATTGAGCTGACATACAACTTTGAAGTTTTTCAGTGTGTGGAAACTAATAGAATGTTAAGAAAATGCTTGGAAAATAAAACATTTAAGTAATACCAGAATGCCATGTTTCGTTCCTGTCATGCATGTTAGATACCATTCCGGCAACATAGATACCAACTCTCTTCCATGATGGAGTTAGCCGCGGTTTGTGAGCAGCCTGTTATTCTATGCCGTCAAAACCAGTTTTAATCTTATAATACCCCGCGAGACATATGTTTCAGTCGGTCACTTATTGCCCTTCTGTTTCGAAGAAAGCGGGTTCGATTTCGGTTGTGTTCAGTATCATTTGAAGGCACTTTAAAATGAGACAAACCGAGCTCGATAGCTGCAGTCGCTTAAGTGCGGCCAGTATCCAGTAGTCGCGAGATAGTGGGTTCGAGCCCCACTGTCGGCAGCCCTGAAGATGGTTTTCGGTGGTTTCCCATTTCCATACCAGGCAAATGCCGGGGCTGTACCTTAATTAAGGCCTCAGCCGCATCCTTCCAATTCCTAGGCCTTTCGTGACCCATCGTCGCCACAGGACCTATCTGTGTCGGTGCGACGTAAAGCAAATAGAAAAAAAAATGCGTCAAAATATGCCATTGGCTTCCGACGCGTTTTACATACTCATATGAGAGAAAATATCCACACTCAGGCACCTTTTAAAATTTAGAGCAATTTTATATTTAGTTAATTTTTCTGCTAGCGGGTTTTAATGTCACACGAACTTAGATAGGTTTTCGCCGATGGTGGAGAATAAAGGGATAAAACTGGCAAGGGAGTGCCCGTGGCTGTAATTAAGATGTGCCTGGTGTGAAAAGAGTAAACCATGGAAAACCATTTCAAGGCTAAAAATGGCGGGATTTGAACCAATAGTCTCCTAAATTCAAACTTACAGTTGGAAGGCCCGTATCGCGCAGCGATTTTGTTCGTTATTATTATTATTATTATTATTATTATTATTATTATTATTATTCATGTAAATCGTTGAGGATATATTGATCATTTACCCCTTTACGTATTTGAAGTTTTGTTTGATAACCTGTTTCAGTGTGATGTGCGCATTTCTAACAATACGAGCTTGACATAAATTGTAATGAACTGGTGTTAGAATTGCGAAGGAAGCAGCTGTGTCATGTATGTTAGATACAATTACAACATGTAAAAAAACACCATTCTCTTCCCAAATAGTGCTACTGGCGATTTGTTAACAGCCTCCTCTATTCTGTCAAACCAGTTTTAATGGAATAATAATGCCCCGCGTGACATACGCTATGTCTCAGAACGCACTGGAATATATGTTCATGACTTTCCAATCATGAGCATGTACATTAGCTTCAAGGTGTTTGTTTACACAAAATAATGCCTACATTATCGAAGTATATGTCAAAATATTAAATGATTTACTGAACGATGATCATGTATTTCAGCAATTCACCTCTGGAGTTACGCCTGCCTTCGAGGACAGCATTCGGAAATAATTTCATTTTTTTGTTCTAGCACGGAAATCTCTCACATTTTTGATAACATATGTTCATGAAATAAAGAATGGCTAGCCCCATGACGTAGGGGTAGCATGCCTGCCGCTTACCCGGAGGACCCGGGTTCGATTCTCGGATAGGTCAGGGATTTTTAACTGGATCCGAGGGCTGGTACAAGGACCAGTCAGCCTACGTGATTACATTTGAGGAGCTATTTTACAGTGAGGTAGCGGCCACTGAATACAAAGCCATGTATAACGCTTGAGAGGATCCGTCGTACCGACCACACGACACCTCGTAATGGGCAGGCCTTCGAGATAATCAGCGGTCGCTTGGTAGACCAAGGCCCTTCGGGACTGTTACTCCATGCGGTTTGGTTTGATTTTTTTGAAATGAAGTATGACTGAGAATAACCGAGAGTGAAGCAAAACTAATTGCTACCAGATGCTCCTTACGATACTTCGGCGGACAGTAAAAGAGAAAGTCATTTTGGCACTCTGTAGGTTTTAATTTATCCTTAATACTTTTGCTAACCATAGTTACAAATATGTCATATCTATGTCATATATATTCAAAATAGTATCACTTTTTCTGTACGCATCAAATGTTTGCCACGAACTCCGCATTCACCTCGTATTCGGTAAACAAAAAAAAAGTCGAAAATAGGTTCAGTTTAATGTTCGCTCGTTCGCCTTCGCGTCGACATCACGGGAAATCTACTGAACAGAATTTCTCGAAACTCTGTATTTAGCTTCAGGGATAGCTGGGGTGTGCAGTGGGCTATATATTATTTGATTAGCTTACTCTGACGTAGCAATAAAAATTGGGCAAAACTAGTAAGCGTCAAATTTCTCCGTTTATAGGTATTAACAGTACCAAAAAACTGAAAACAAAGAAGTTGTATAAAACATAATTTCCGATCTTCTATGTATCACGCGCCTCTTTACCGAACGAGGAATAATAACTGATATTTTCGCGATTATTTGTATTTTTCGCAAACTTTCTGGAAATATTAGTTCAATCTAAGCAGTGTAGGCTACATAATAATAATAGATTTTTTTCCAAGTTGCTTTACGTTGCACCGAAACAGATAGGTCTTATGATGACGTTGGGATAGGAAAGTACTAGAAGTGGGAAGGAAGCGGCCGTGGCCTTAATCAAGCATTTGTCTGGTGTGAAAATGGAAAACCACGGAAAACCATTTTCAGGTCTGCCAACAGTGGTGTTCGAATCCACCATTTGCCAAATGTAAGTTCACAGCTGCGCGCACCTAACCCCGCGGCTAACTCGCTCGGTAAAATATAGTTTTTAATCATATATATCTGATGCATTTTTACCGTACGAGCTATAACAATGGAGATGTTTACGATTTAAGTCTATCAATGGCGAGCATCGCTGACGTGGAAATACTGCCCTGTTATGGTAACGAACTTTGGTGATAGTGGTGGTGTTTGTAATTTTCATGAGATTCAATAACCACATTGCCCATATTCATATGGAAAATGTCCGCCTTTGTAAAATAACGTTTAGCACTATATGCTGCCATCCTCAGTGGCCCGTGTTCAATTCCCGGTACAGCCAGTGATGTAAGAATGGCAGGAGAGCAGGTACAGAATGTGGTAAAAATTGTACATGCAGGTCACCTCCAAACTCTGGACGAGGACACGAGTTTAATTTTTGTCTGGATGATAATGAAGAAGAAAATGAGAAGAGGAGGAAATCCCGAAGGAAAGATCAATGGAAGGAGGAGGAAAAAATAAATCATAAAAGTTAAGGGAATGGTGCTGAAGTCCCAATATAGCTGAGCCGGAAGAAAACAAAATGCGTTGATTGTCCTAAGCCCCTAAAACTTACCAACGGTAACATTACACTGAATTTCTATAGTTGTCAGTTGAGGTGTGCCAATTACCTCCGTTATTGCTAAAATTACATAACTAACCCGTCAACGAGGGGTGAACAGCAGCTAGTTTAATATTAAAATGAAAGTTTTGAAGCAATTGGCAGAGTGTAAATTGAACGTAAGTCTGTAAGTGAAGTTATAGGAAGTGTTTGTAATGAAATATATTTTTAGCCTATAGCACAACGTAATTAGCCTGGAACCTAGCAAGCTGGCTACATATACAGACGTTGTAACTGACAGCTTACATTCGGGAAACTTTGGGTGCGCTCCCCACCATCTGCAGCCCTAAGGATGGTTTTCTATGGCTTCCCTTTCTCAGACCAAGCAAAGGCTGGCGCTGTGTCTTAATTAAGACCACGGCCTCTTCCTTCCAATCCCCTAACCCTTTCCATTCCACCGTTTCCGAAAACCTGTCTGAAGCTCTCCGACCTTAAACCACTATTAAAATCACTAAGCAGGGTATTAAACTGTTAAACTCGCTGGGAAAATACCAGAGCTAATCTGTATTAAGTTCTTAAGCTAACTTCTAGGACACGGCATCAATAATAATTCCCTGTGCCTATTGTTAGTCTAGCGCAACCCTTTTAATGCAAACCCTCTGGCGAGGTTGGGTAGCATCTGTCGTGCATGGGAAACTGCGTGTTAATGCGGTGGAGGAGAGTGTTTTGTGTGTTGTATGAATACTCAGTCCATAAGCCAAGGGAATTAATCAGTTACGATTAAAATCCCTCGACCAGGCTCGGAATCGAACCCAGGGTTCTGAGCATCTAAACCCAAGACGCTGACCACTTAGCCATGGAATCGGACAGCACTACAGACTGAACTGTCGCTTACGGAAAGCGATGGAGGCACATTCCTTTTATCACTTGTGTTACCTTTAGAACCTAAAATGCGTATATTTGTTGGAAGCTTACAAGAAATCAATACTCTCTCTCCCCAGGCAGTGGTCATCCAAAATCGAGACGGAAGGGTGGCCCATTCATTTGTGTTCAATTGTAAGCGGAGAGTGTCTTCGTGCAATGCGGTGCGCTAGGGTAATGAATTATCCCCAGAGAAATAAAACCCAAGTGCTGTATTGGGCGGACAATAGTTCTCATTTTAATCTTATTGAGGGCGCTTGGCGAGTTCTGAAAGACAAATTTAATAGATTTGAATGTATGCCAGAAATACCACTGACAAGCTGAGTAAATCAAGAGTGACATCAAGACAAACACTTGGGTGTGTATGTTCTAATCGCAGAGGCACGGAAAAGCATAAACGGGAAGAAAAGTAAAAACCGGGCGAGTTGGCCGTGCGATTAGGGACGCACGGCTGTGAGCTTGCATCCGGGAGATAGTGGCATAGAATCCCACTGACGGAAGCCCTGAAAATGGTTTTCCGTGGTTTCCCATTTTCACACCAGGCAAATGCCGGGGCTGTACCTTAATTAAGGCCACGGCCGCTTCTTTCCAACTCCTAGACCTTTCCTATCTCATCGTCGCCATAAGACCTATCCGTGTCGGTGCGACGTAAACCCAGGATACTAGGTTCGGGAGTCGAACGGCTAGACTGCTGCCCCCCCCCCCCCCCATGAGCCACGCATACAGTATGAACGGGGTAATTTAACTAAGACGTTAGATACAAGCGAATCTCTCGCAATAGGTGTTTACCTTTTAACTGAAGTCGTGCTCGACTGTAGGTTCCAGTTTGTAATAAACCCGTAACTGCAACACTTATTTTTTGTAACACTCAATGAACACATGGGTCCTCGGAACCCATACTATATTTCCATGTTTATATTGCAATCATTTTAGATTTAAACCAAATGATTATCATCCTGGATGGTATAAAGTTGCAGTCGTGAGAAGGTGATGGTTGACATGAGAAGTCACAATAAAACTCTTCCATGAATATCTTATATTTATTAATGTATTCAAAAATATACGTTTTAAATGAACCTACAATGTACTTACGAAGTTATTTTCACATCGTCGTATTATTGAGACATGGATTAATCTTCTGATATCATAACTATACGATTTGAAAGCCAGACATGGATTTCTGCAACGGTCCATTTGGCGGTAAATGTTCTTATCATTGTATGAGTATGCATATAAACGACAGAAGCTAAACAAAATATTACAGTCGAACTGGTGTTTAAATACGAAACTAATGGTGCAGAACAATAGTACAAAGTAATAATTCAAAATGTATTCATAATAATAATAATAATCATATGAAGAATAACAAGAATGAACTGTTCAATTGGCTTAGCCGTTCAAAGACCTAATTCTATCCATGGAAACAATCGATGCACGTTACACAAGCGCACTGTCCACTGAGGGGTGTTTCACACTTCTGGCAAACTCGGGAAGCTTTCCTGTCCTGAGAACTTGGGTACTGAGAACATCTTTTTCTCTTTGACTTTCCGTTGGAAGCAATGGTGTGAACAGGTCCTTTTGTGGGTGTCTGTATTCCAAGAATTCGGTGTATTAGGACCCTGAGTTCTCGTTGCAGTGTCGGAAACTCCAGCCTCCTCTCCATATGTGGTTTTATAAGAGCATAAAAAAAAGTCTTCAGAAATTCGAATCGAAAGTGTCTCTGCTCATAAAATAGCATTTTTCTTGTCTTTGCTGCACTAAACCATTTGCCGAAAAAATGTTGAAGTCAGAATTTACCTTGTCACTACTGGATTTGTAAGAAGAAAAACTAGAGGTAGCATTTCCCTGAACTTCAACACTGCGAAAAAGATTTTTCGAAAGGAAATAATCTCACTACATTATTTCGTAATAGTTTCAGATACCCTGTGTGGCCTGAGAAGAATGCACTATTCACGAACTCTTTTTTGTAGGCCTACCAGAATTGTAATATTTGCATTTAATCTTGACCGCGTGAGTGGCACATTTGGTTAGACGCATCCCTTCTGTGCTCACGGTTATAGAATTGGAACATGAGACAGTCATTTGGCATTTCAGAGTGCTTAACTGTATATTGTCTGCATCAGTGAGTTAATTTACACGTTATGAAATGAATTTTAGGGCAAATTTCCGGCAATTTGGCGTCTCTTACGATCGGTTTAGCGGAAGGGATGTAACATATTATTATTATTATTATTATTATTATTATTATTATTATTATTATTATTATTATTATTATTATTATTATTATTATTATTATTATTATGTTTTAGGTCCCACTAACTACATTGTCGGTTTTCAGAGACGCCGAAGAAGTGGAATTTTGTCCCTTAGGGCTTATTATACGTGCTGGTAAATCTACCGACTCGAATCTGGCGTATTTGAGCACATTCAAATACCATTCGTCTAAGCCGGGGTCGATCCCGTCAATACTAGGGTTCAGAAGACCTTCTGAGTCAACTAGAAGAGCTGGATTATTACAGAGTTAGCATACTTGTATTTGTCGTTTTTTGTTCAGCATATACTGTATTTTACATTTGTTTTTCTCAATTTATAGTAAGAATATTATACTTTCATCCTCTTCTATTACACATTCTAATCATGGGCGGATTGAGTATTTCTCTATGGTTATTATAACGTGTAATTAGCTACAATAAAAATCCTGAAGCACTGAACTAGTGAGACATGTATACATAATCGTCCCCTGTGAATTGAAAATATACTGTGAAGTAACATTCTTTATGGAACGAGAGGACAAGACATTCGATATTCACGAACCTGATTATACCTGCAGATGGAAATGTAGATGGAGTGACGTCACGGATACTTGGACGGTTTATAAGCTCACTTCAGTCTTAAGATACTCATGTCCTTTGTGTATCTTGTGATACGAAGCAGTGTAAGTTGTAGCCTCCTACTGATTAGCGGAGATATATGCTTCATTTCTCTTAATGTACTCTTTCCTTACCCAATGCCCACCCTCTACACATTATACAGTGAAGGAATATTCGCGTGTTCTGGAACTATGATGACGTCTTTTGAAGAACAAAAATTTAAAATAAATGTGGAAATTTAATGTCCCATTAGCCTGGTTTCGTTTCTCGACAGTCTTTGGAATTTAAGAATAGTCTGATGGTCAGAAAGTGCGGAGCATTTAGTCTTGAGAACAGAACTGATAAGGTTTGTGATATCTGAAGCCATCTCTTTACAAATTCGACTCAGTCTATTTGTAACTGTTAGGTTCTTCAGTCTTCCGAAACTAAATTTTAAAAAATAAATGTATAAACTATTTAAAAAAGAAAATATATGGTAACAGAATTATGCCTGAAGAAGTAACAAGTTAATTAAAATAGAAAGGTATGTTTCGTTTTGAAAGAGCATCATCATATTCTATCAAATTACACTCAAATATATTTAGAAATGTATTAACATTTATGTTTATTTATATGTATATCCTTAACAACTTGAATTTTGGAACTTAACCTTAATTAAGTCCTCACTGCTCTCCACCCTAGCATACAATTTTTGAGTGACTGAGTGAAACCTGAAAATATATGGTTCAGATATCACAAATTATTCAGCCATTCAGGAAAATTACGAATCCGAAAGACTCAAATCACTAACTTTTTTAAAGAAAAGTCATTCTATGCTAGAGTGGATAGCAGTGGGGAGTTCATTAAGATAATTTCCAGAATTCAAGTTTTTAAGGATTTAAATATCATGTATATACATTTTTAAATACATTTGAGTGTAATTTGATGAAATCTGATGATGCTTTTGAAGAACGAAACATGTCATTCTTTTTTATTAAGTTGTTTCTTTTCCAGATACAATTCTCTTGGCTTTTGTTTCCCTTTTAAGATACTGTAGTTTATAAATTTAAGCATTCAAAATTAGTTTCGGCAAACTGAAGAACCTAACAGTTATAAATGAACTGATAAGGGTTAAAAAGTTCACAGGTGAGTCCTTTCCTTAATAATCATAATAGTAATTTAATGAGTTTAAATACCTTCATCTATGATAGAGTGTATTAGAGGACAGAATGCCTAAGTTTTGCCCTGAAAGAAGACTGTCTATCGTGCTAATTACTCTATGGTAAATGACTCTTACATGTCACCGAATGAATCGGGATTACCTCGTATTCTTCAACACAGAATACTTGAGCCAGCGGTAGGCTAACCAGCCGCCTTTCATTCCTCCTTTTTCCTGGTATGAAACTTCAGCTCCAGACGAATGTTGGAATGGTGCCTGGCGTAGAGATTACAGCCGCTGTAGAGATCCAATAGCCAATATTAATTGTTAATACACAAAACAGTACATACATCTCAGGCATACAAGTTATTAGGTCAATTATCTTCACACAAAAGTGAACGGGATAGTCGAAAACCTCGTTCCGAAACCCTTGTATATAGCAGCAACAACAACAACGGAAGTCTGCACATGGCGTGTAGGAAAAATGCCGTTCAGCAATTAAAGACCATGATAAAAGAGATCAGGATCACTTAATTAAAGTCAGGATTGGAACAAACCTTCTAACTCGTAATTGTCATCCAGATTGAAATGAGGCAAGTTTCAGACGAGATAAGCGACCCAGCCCCCTCGAAGAGACCCCACGATATCTCATATCATGTTTATGTCGCGAAACTTACTTTTGGTGTATTCCCTTTCCTCACACCGTCGTTGAAAAGTAAAAGTCAAACTGAGACGAAGAAATACGACCACGATTACGGTTGCAAAGTCCATTACCTTCCTTTGCATAAACATTGAGAATAAGAGGCTCGATTCACATCTTCATTTTAGTTCACCAGATTCCATTTGTCATGGTCTGCGATTACCGGATAGAATTTTTCCTACAGCCTGTATATCTGACTAGTAAGGATCAATATACAACAGAAACAAAGAAGTCTTGTACATATCAATAAACGAAGGAGTTATCTAAATTTAGGTAGGCGCCATGATGCTGATCGCCACACAACTGTGGGCTTGGAAACTATCTCTCCAAAACCGTCGTGATCCACAGTTTGATAACTTAGGTTCTCACGTGGCCACCAATACTTGCTAGGAATGTTGCTAGTATGATGTCACACGTGTCCATTTGCTGTAGACCGGACTGTCCCGACGCTCACACGCGCGGGCCAGCTCAGAACGTGATATATGAAATTAATGGAGAGGTGGGAGGAATAGGGGAGGGAAGGGAGTCAAACCGGTTCGTCGATATTCAAAAGGTAGAAAATTCTTTCATTTTAACGCGCACGATTGCCTTTCGTCTACACTGAACCTTTTCTGAAATTACTCCGTCATTTACCATGCACGTTCTCCTGGGCTCGGGTAAAACATTCTGGTGCTGCTTGGCTGGTAACCGTCTTCCTTACAGAGGAAACCAAAATGGTGGAGCCGCTCTACTCGTCTACAGGCTGATAAAGAAAAAAGATATCCCCACAGGTCATGCAACACTCCAACATACCAAAGAATTCTCCAACATGAAATTAACACTGTTAGAATATACCTTCCCTCTTTTCAATAATAATAATAACAATAACAATAATAATAATAATAATAATAATAATAGTAATAATAATCATAATAATAATCCCAGTGCATTGCCTGCACAATACAGATGGTGTAGCTGTAAGCTTGCATTCGAGAGATGGAAGAAACGAATGCCGCCATTCGCTGCATGAAAATGTTTCTTTACCGTAGTTTCCTTATTTTCATACGAGGGGTCCTACCTCAGTTAAGGTCATAGCTGCTTCCTTCTAATTACCATCCCTTTCCTATCCCATCGTCACCGAAAACCTATTCGATTTGGAGTGACGTTAAACCAATAACGGTATTATTATTATTATTATTATTATTATTATTATTATTATTATTATTATTATTATTATTATTATTATTATTATTATTATACTGTCTTTACACTGAGGCGATGTATATGCCATCCCGATACACTCTTAGATCATATGCAAAATGATTTTATAAAACTCCAAGGGCTCCTGTGATTTGGCACACTAAAAATTTGAAATCTTTTCATTCAGCAATGTTCATCTGAAGAAAGTAAAAAGATAAAGATGTAGAATTCAGGAGAGGTTTTGAGGTTGGAGATTTAGGAAGCTTGTCGTTTTATTTGACTACAAATCTGTCTGTTATAAGCCACGGGGATTGGAAATGAACGCGGTAGCTGTTCTCTATTTAGCTGTAAGCCTATAAAGTGAGGAATTTTAGAATGTTATAAACGAACAATCCCATAACATTTTGTTTTTTTTATTTATTTTGCTTTACGTCGCACCGACACAGATAGGTCTTATGGCGACAATGGGACGGGAAAGGCCTAGGAATGGGAAGGAAGCGGCCGTGGCCTTAATTAAGGTACAGCCCCAGCATTTGCCTGGTGTGAAAATGGGGAAACCACGGAAAAACATCTTCAGTGCTGCCGACAATGGGGTTCGAACCTACTATCTCCCGGATGCAAGTTCACAGCTGCGCGCTCCTAACCGCATGGCCAATTCGCCCGGTCTAGATACAACATTTTGTAATCATAAACATATAATATGCTACATCCAGTAGCCGGACTATGCGGAGTTGCAAAACATATTCATATCTTATCCTAATGCAATCTCTAACACAGAAGACATAATACTGTATTTGAAGGTGTCACCAATAACTGCAGTATCGATATGTACTCTGCAAAGAAGAGATGTTCAATGTTTATAGTATCATTGACAAATAAAGGTAGGATTGTATTCACAGGTTTGCTAATACATTCTTATATGATGCATAAATATTGAATGAAGGTAACGAAGTGAACAATTTAGTACAAAAATGTTTAATTTTATTGTTGCCAGATATTACTTCCATAACACCTGATCATAGCTTGGCGTCATTTTCCTTCGGTTCTTAGTTTCTCAAATGTTTTGTCGGGCATGTGCTGACAGTCGAATAGTGGCCAAATATTTCCACACTATGTCAAATACCAAGACTTTCCTGAGTTCTTTTAATGACAGTATACTATGGAAAACTGTTAGTACATAGCCTACGTCTACCTCTTTTATATTTCACGTTTGACAAATAAGGCCATGCTTTTATTTACTATACTAAACTTCTCAGTGTTGTTCAGTTTTAGCATAGTACATGACTAAATGTTTGATTACATGGTGATATCATGGAGTGGATTACTGTTGCTGAACGACTATCGTAATTTTATAATGAATGGTAATATTCTATGTATGCTGCAATCATTTCCATTCTGTCATGAGGAGGTTTGATTATTTTATGATCACATTATACCTTTATCCAGTAAGTTTTTTTTTGCTAGTTGCTTTACGTCGCACCGACACAGATAGGTCTTATGGCGACGATGGGACGGGAAAGGCCTAGGAGTGGGAAGGAAGTGGCCGTGGCCTTAATTAAGGTACAGCCCCAGCATTTGTCTGGTGTGAAAATGGGAAACCACGGAAAACCATTTTCAGGGCTGCCGACAGTGGGGTTCGAACCTACTATCTCCAGAATACTGGATACTGGCCGCACTTAAGCGACTGGAGCTATCGAGCTCGGTTCCAGTAAGTTTGAACTCAATGAAAGCAACATGTAGCCACTCCATTTTGATTAGCGGTTTAACGTCTTACTCACGCACACAGACTTTTAGCGGTGCTGTGTTGGAAACGCATTAGGATCAGGAAGAGAGGGCTGTGATCCAAATTAAGGTACATTCTGCACATTTGCTAGGACATTTTCCGCACCAAGTAGTATTAATATGCGTACTTAGAACTGACCACGTAAATGAATTTCTGAGAAAGAAAGTAGAAAACTAGGAAAAAATATTGAGTTTATTCTTGAAGCGATGGGAGAAATTCATTCTCTTTAAATTCTGCTTTTGCACCAAACATTATGGCTGATTTACTAGTAAAAATGTGAACAACTTTATTTTGTCATCAGTGTAGCAAATACAATATCAAGTGAAATACTGCTGCTAATTGAAGCTTGTGTATAGTATTAAATTTTGCTACGTTCTGGAAAAGAAACAGCGGAATTTTTAACACCTTTCTAAACATTTACACGATCTTCCTATTTTCACGGGAAATGTGAAAAGTTTTCCCACCAAAAAACCCGTCCCTGTTCATCAGAGAAAATTAACTTTCTACCATTATATCTATAGTAGTGGAAAATAACAAATATTCTAAAAGGTGGATTTAAACGTAACTAACTTAAATGTATGAGCTTTCTTCTATCAAATTTTGAAATCTGTTAGACACAACATATCTGTATTAAATTCAATCCATTGCTCTTGTTGCCATTAATCTTTTTTTTAGGGAAAGAAAGGAAGCAGACGTTTCCTAGTAATTGGTTTCCTTAACCTAGATTCGGTTTCTATCCTTGACATGAAGTATTAAATGGCTAGTTTTACGAATGGAGCATCGCAACAACAATTGAAAAGAGAGTGAGTTAGAATCCCTCTCCCTGTGGTTTACTGTGGTTTGCCCAATTCGGATCCATATGAATCCAAGGATGGTGCATAACATATAAATTATTTACTCTTCCTTCTCTATTCTGTAAATATAAATATATTCATCAGTAGAAACAACACATGTTATCAAGGAAAATTCACATTCATAAATACACGAGGTTGACGATCAAAATAATAGTGCAATATGGACAGGGAAATAAACAGACAAAATAACAGGGTACTGACACACTAGGGGTGGCCAACGTGAACGCCAAATCTGGTAACGGTAATGTGTGAAAGCACTGCTACCTTTACAATATAACAGATAACACTATCTACTGTTTTCTTGGGCGGCACCTCCTTCATTGCCAGCTATAGTTTCACACCAAGTGCCAGTTAACAATTAATAGGCGATACGATATGCGTTATCACATTACATGTACTTTATGTTCACACCCAGAGTTATAAACACTTATCTCCTATAGGCGATGAAGTTAAAGTTCCTGCATGGGAGAAAAGAAAACCTGCAAACACTATGGTTCAACATTAACACTGATAATCACTTTAATATACTACGTACGTCTTAAAAATAGGTTGGCAGGTTCGATCCTGGCTCAGTCCGACGGTATTGGAAGGAGTTCAAATAAGTCGGCCTCGTGCCGGCATATTTACTTACACATAAAAGAAGTCCTGGGGGACTAAATTCCGGCACCTCGGCGTCTCCAAAATCCGTAAATGTCGTTAGTGGGAGGTAAAGCAAAATAACATTACTATTAGAATACGGTATGGAATTACCTAAAAGGGTTCTAGCTCGTAAACTACTCTACTATATAGTACTCATCAAGATTATCCATTCAGGAATAATGAGTAAGTTTTGTCTGTCTTCTCCTGCTTAACCAAGACAGTTCATATATTATGTTCTATGTTTATAATTTGAGCCGTGATTTCTCTGAACCCTCCCCTAACTTAATATAACACGATAACAACTCGCATGTCCTCTAAGAATCCCCCGCTGTTGGAATAGGCACTTCATAATTTTTCTTTCTCCTCTTCATGCCCACTGAGACCCTTATCCTTGTCTTCACTTAACGTGCCATGGTCTGTTTGTGCATCTGTTGTCACTAGCCCGTCGTCAATTGCCACACATGTTTCATAGTCACATTGATTCAGAATATTAGAGTCTAATTTTGCAGCAATTCAGATAACGGCCAATTATCATCAGTGCATCGACACGATCTTCAGCTTCAGACTGTTCAAGTGACGATAGAGATCTTGAAATAGTTCGGTTTATAGAAAACATAAATACAAACTGAGGTTTAAAATTAGGTTACATACGAGGTGGCCGAATATACGTTTGCGGTATTAAGTAAGGCTGGAAAACACTTTCCTTATGAGGAATTTGTTGGTACCACACAATACCTGACAATGTAGACGAGGAGTCGCTGAACTCGATATCGCTATAACGAAATTCTACTGTATTTCATAACTGGAGCAGGAACAGCCTACCTCGCCATTGTCAAAATGTACTTGTAGCTCCGAAACCGTTGAAGAAAAAGTTCGAAAGTCTTAGACCTGTTTTTATCAATGCTGTAAGCTCACTGAACTAATATTGAGTGCAATACATGGTTATAGCATGATATAGCCTATAGTCCCTGTTAATTTAAACCCTCGTATCTCCAGAAATAAAGTCATTTTTACAAAGAAAAAAATTGATAGAACATAATCACACCATAAGTATTATCGAGCGAGTTGAGTATGTGGTTTACGTCACGTGGCTGTAGGGTAGCAATTGGGTGGATTTGGGTTCGAACCCCACTGTCAGCGGCCCTGAGTATGGTTCTTTATGGTTTCCCAATTTCACTCCACAACAAAAATTAAAATATGAAAAACCATATTATCGTACATGCAAAACTCAATTGTGATGTAAATTCTTCTTCTTCTTCTTCTTCTTCTTCTCCTTCTTCGTCTTCTTAATCTGTTTACTCTCCAGGGTCGGTTTTCCCCTCGGACTCAGCAAGGGATCCCACCTCTACCGCCTAAAAAGGGCAGTGTCCTGGAGTTTCAGACATTGGGTCGGGGGATACAACTAGGGATAATGACCAGTACCTCGCCCAGGCGGCCTTACTTGCTATGCTCAACAGGGGCCTTGTGGAGGGATGGGAAGATTGGATGTGACAGGCAAGGAAGAGGGAAGGAAGCGGCCGTGGCCTTAAGTTAGGTACCATCCCGGCATTTGCCTGGATGAGAAGTGGGAAACCACGGAAAACCACTTCTAGGTTGGCTGAGGTGGGTATCGAACCCACCTCTACTCAGTTGACCTCCCCAGGCTGAGTGGACCCCGTTCCAGCCCCCGTACCACTTTTTCAAATTTCGTGGCACAGCCGGGAATCGAACCCGGACCTCTGGGGTTGGCAGCTAATCACACTAACCACTACACCACAGAGGCGGACGATGGAAATAATTACAAATTGTAAATGATGTAATAAAAAATGGATACATGAGGTTATCAGCAGTAATTAATATTCAGGTCACTTGGAGATACAAGGTTTCGTGACTAAATTTATGTCTGAAATCATGAATTTAGACGGTTTTGTATTAACAGAAAACATGTCCATTACAATACACACGGTTTCGTTTTGTTTCTTGCTTTTTTGCCATTAACGCCGAAATCGATATTTATTGCAGTATGAGGTTCCCTAGACATCGGAAGATTGATATTTTTCATTCAATACGCTTGATTTCGATGGTCGCTGGAGTTATGAGGTTTTGGAGTTACAGTGAGAAAAAGTAGTTATCTTTACTTAACCAATATTTAAATAGAAATACGTTAGATATATGTGTCCAATTTGAGAAGTGAGATTCCTTTTATTTTTAAATAATTAATGTTATTTTGCTTTACGTCCCCTAACAACTTTCTACGGTTTACGGAGACGCCGAGGTATCAAAATTTAGTCCCGCAGGAGTTCTTTTAAGTGCCAGTGAGTCTACCGACACGAGGCTCACGTATTTGAGCACCTTCAAATACCACCGGACTGAGCCAGGATCGAACCTGCCAAGTTGGGGTCAGAAGGCCAGCGCCTCAACCGTCTGAGCCACTCAGCCCGGCTTCTTTTAGTTTTGTTTCGGTGGCTCCTGTTGTTTATCACTGACAATTAATGAGTATTCATTGGTATGAAATTGAGACATATTACGTTCAAGAAATCAAATATTACCAACCGGGATAGGAAGTATTCAATATCAAAACTTAACGACCAAATGTTGAATTACTCTCCCGGAAGCCATAGCCTAGTTGCTATGATAGTGCTGACAACTTAAGAAATAATGTTTACAACACAAATTAGGTTATATACGAGGTGGCAGAATATGTTTGCGGTATTAAGCAAGACTGGAAAACACTTTCCTTATGCGGAATTTGTTGGTACCACACAATACCTGACAATGTAGGCGAGCAGTCGCTGAAATCGATATCGCTATAACGAAATTCCACTGTATTTCCTAAATGGAGTAGGAACAGCCTACCTCGCCATTGTCAAAATATCAAATTGTGAAAGTGACAGTTGACAGTTATGGGCATAAATGACTCCAGTGGCCTAAGAACACTATGGAGGCTTTAATAACAGACACACACTAA
Organism: Anabrus simplex; assembly: GCF_040414725.1. NCBI lineage: Eukaryota > Metazoa > Arthropoda > Insecta > Orthoptera > Tettigoniidae > Anabrus > Anabrus simplex. The sequence goes on along the minus strand of NC_090266.1, from coordinate 964,046,834 downwards.
AAAAAAAACAGAATAGCTGCATTTCTGACACGGTTGTGAACATAGTAACATTTTCAACAACTACGCACATAAATGTTCCATACGTCATTCTCGAAGACTCCTTAGTGCTACTATAATAATTGCACTTCAAGTTACAAAATGTACTTGTTATGAAATTACCGTATTTCTGGATATTAAAAATTTGAACCGATTCGAGGCCTGGAGAAAATGAGTTTAACATACCGGTTTCTCACAAACTAGAAGAATGGAATAAGGTGAACTAGTTTACGTTTCAGATGACTACCTATCCGAGGAAGTAAAGACGTATTGAGCTCAACCCGAAAGTTTTTGGCTTGATTCCCAGTCAAAAGTAGAAAAATGTAGACACGAGACTTCCACTTCTGGAGAGGAACATAACTCCAGGTTTCACTCAGCATACACTACAAATGAGTACCTGGTTAATTTCTGGGGGCAATGGTGACAGTGAATAAAGCTAACCACTCCATTCTACTTAATGTCGAGGTTTCAGATAGCCCAAGACTTTATCCTCCATTCCTCCAGGGACCTTCATGACCTGTACAGAAATGTTTCTTCTTCATTTTTGTTCCCTTTCTTATTGTTTATCGCAGTGGCGTAAAGTGAGGGCCTGCAATACCCGCAATGCAGACGGACCCAGGGCTTACGGAGGCACGCACTCTTCCTCTAAATAAATAAATAAATAAATAAATAAATAAATAAATAAATAAATCGTAGCTGCAAGTGTTCCAGCTAAGTCTGTTTCTAACTCTTCCAGTTACTGTTTCTTCTTCCGAACGATCATTTTCACAAGTGATCTTGTAATGAACTGTCTATGAAATGATATGACCCAACAAAGGCTCAATGAATTCAGTGTCGAATGGTTGTTCTTCTTGTCAGTGAAATCATCAAGACATTTAAATCCAGAAATCATGCGGCATGGTCCAGTTTAATTAGACTCTATTGTGAGTGCAGTAATGGTGTAAAAATTAAAAAATAAAATCCACAGAGGTATATGTTTATTTCTATTATATTTCAACCCCTACAAGATACTTATTTTTGAAAATAAAATTTATTAATTACTTTTGCAAAGCTACAGTAAGTCTTTTGAACCGGTATATATTGAAGGGATATAGATTGCTTTAATGTCATGATTGTGTCTGCTGCATCTAAATGTGTGTGTTATTGATAGGTTCAATGCAAGCTCTTTGAAGGAGCCCAATTTCTTTCTTCTCTTTTTTTCTACAGGTGGGCCCGTATCACATTCATTGCAGCTTTAGCTCATCGATGTGTCTGCTCCCAACCAATATTGGATTCATTCTCTTTTCCCAAGTTGGGCTAAAGCAGTGTCCTGTAAGGTCTTCCCATTACACTGTACGTGTGCATTTTGGCCCGAATGACATGTTAGAGAACGCGGTTCAACTCCAGACTTCAGAAGTAATGAAGTAGGCAACCTCAGGCAGTGACAACAAGGAAATTGGTTGGGAAATTGCAGTTCACTTTAGTCCAGAAACCCACTGTTATGGGCTAGCTGAAACACAAAGTTCGGGAAATAAAGTGTTAATTTATGGGTTTGGGTGAAATATAGTCCACCGCGCAAATTTGTCGTGAAGTTTGATCTCATAGATGTGACCTTGCACTCTCGAGATGATAGGTTCGAACTCCACTGTCTGCAATCCAGAAGATGTTCTGTGGTTTCCCTTTTCACACTGGGCAAATCGTAGCTGTAAGACCTATCTTTGTTCGTGCCACGTAAGCGCAGTTGTAAAAAACATAGTTCCATTATTCGGCTAGACTTCCGGTATCAGAAAGTAGAAAATACGGTCAGTCCCCTGTTATTGACGTAAGAAAGAGCACCCTACGTGTTGTATGCTGTAGGGCGAACTATTTGCCTTGTCCATCAACGGCTTTAAGTGAATTCTTCGTTCTTCGCAACCAAACACTTTTTTGTTAGTGATTTTTTATTTGTTTATTGTTTATACAATCTTGCTTTACGTCGCACCAACACAGATAGGTCTTATGGTGACGATGGGATAGGAAATGGTTAGGAGTGGGAGGATGCAACCGTGGCCTTAATAAGATACAGCCCCAGCATTTGCCTGGTGTGAAAATTGGAAACCACGGAAAGCCATGCTCAGGGCTACCGACAGTGGGGTTCGAGTCTACAATTTCCAGAATGCAAGTTGATAGCTACGCGATAGCTAAACATCCTGCTCGCAAAAAAAGCAATCGGAATATATTCCGTTAAATCAGACATCACCTCAGAGCAAGCAACACGACAGGAAATTATGTTCATGATCAGAAAATATTCATTTATCTGGAAAACAGCAGTCAAATAACCTGAGGCACAACGTGTAATGTAAGGCCGTTAGTGTACAGTCTCCATTGTTTACCCAGAGTTTCTGGGTTCGATTCCTTACTCGTATGAGAATTGCAATCCTGGTCCGAGATATGGAACACACTTTCAACACGGCCATGGTGCCAAGAATTATACCAGGTAGGGACTGAAGACTCTAAATTTAGATATTAAGTATGAAGAAAATTGCTCTTCGATTTCTGAACAACATTAATGTGGTGAGGACCCAAAATAAATATCTTCAAAACTGGATTCTCAGATCACACATGAGCAATTCTATTAAAAATAATACACAAGTTTTAATAATTCTTGGATGATCCTTCAAGGATTTGCTCAAATGTAGGGGAATTAAGAGCAGCTTCTTAGAAAAGTAAAATATTGTATCCTGTGAGTGTTATCTCTCGTACCTGCTACTAATGGAGCGTCCACTATGTAATACACTCCATCATTGGTACAAAATTACATCCATCTCCTTCATAACTTCGTGTAATTGTTTTGCCAAGCCCCCGCCCACCTGCGATAGCCAGCCGCCATATTTACGACCAGCATGTACTTTCAACTTCCCGCGTTGCCACATTGCTACTTTGTCCTCCTTAAAAGAGAGAACCACCGGGGGAGTTGTCCATGCGGTTAGGGGCGCGCGGCTGTGAGCTTGCATCCGGGAGATAGTGGGTTCGAATCCCACTGTCGGCAGCCCTGAAGATGGTTTTCCGTGGTTTCCCATTTTCACACCAGGCAAATGCTGGGGCTGTACCTTAAATAAGGCCACGGCCGCTTCCTTCCAAGTCCTAGCCCTTTCCTATCCCATCATCGCAATAAGACCTATCAGTGTCGGTGCGACGTAAAGCAAATAACAAAAAAAAAAAAAAAAAAAAGAGAGAACCATTTGGAAACATGAATTCGAACATCACAGTGTGCGAGATTCCTCTTTACATAATTCTGGATTATAGTGCTTAGCTGATGAGGTGTATGTATTTTCAGAGTTTTATAGCTATTAGGGATATCTTTTCTTCTGAATTCCATCACACCTGGCGTTTTAGGGGGGTTTACCAGCCTGATATTCTCAGCTTACTTGAGTAATACTGACTTCCCACGTTTTATGTTTACGTCAGAGCTTCCTGAAAATATCTATTATCATCCGATACATTTTAATGATGGATATATGTTGATTTACCAACCAATATCTAATTTATGATGTAACAATATATTTCCCGCCAGCAAGCATCTTCATACAGGGCTATAGTTTTCTCTTAGAGAAAAGAACATGGCTGTTTTTTATTGATCACATTAAATAATGTTGCAGTGAATGTTCGAGTAAGTTAATGTAAATTTGCTTCTGGACTTGAAGTAGGTCCTTTCATAGCAATTTATTAAATCAAGTACGAAGGAAAGACCTGAGTACGAAACACTCATATATTCATCGAACATCACCGTGGCCTGCAACTGAGGTAATTTCGATTCATGGGCCGTTTACAGACACATGTCTTAGATCGCATTGCTGGTTAACACTCTGATTTTAAGGTGTGATGATGTATGATGCCCCTTCCTCCCAATGTTAACTATTCGTCGCTTTGGTGTGAATTTTAGTAAATGTGGGATTCTTCAATTAGGCTACACCTACATCTCTACAACTAGGTCATCGTTTTTTTAAAATGCTATTTGTTCGTGGTGTCGACCTCTGAAGATCATTTGTCACTACTTGCACCGTATGTTATGAACCTGCGTGTAATTGTAACTGCGGAAGTGCAAAGTGTTGAATGTGAGGAAAGGAACGTTAAGAACGAACACCTACTCCCCAGGCAAGGGGTTTTAATAATTTGCAATTAAAATCCCCTGACCTGGCCGGGAATCGAACCCAGGGCCGCCGGGTGACAGGAGGAGGCGTTTCCCCTACACGGCGGGGTCGGTCAGGTCGTCACTTACTCCTGTTCATGAACGCATGGTATTCTAGGGATGCGGATGGTATTGAACAGCTAGGGCAACGATCGATATTCCTGACCTGACAGGGAATCGAACGCGGGGCATCCGGGTATGTGGCAGGTAAGCTACCTCTACTACTAGGTACTGAAGGGTGGTGGGTTTGGTGTAAGATACAAGAGAGTCAATAATCAGTTATTAAGTAAAACCCGAATTCTATGTTTAATCACATAGGAAAGCAAGAAGAAATGTATAATATCATGAAAAATTTCGTCCGACTCGTTGGCTGAATGGTCAGCGTACTGGCCTTCGGTTCAGAGGGTCTCGGGTTCGATTCCCGGCCGGGTCGGGGATTTTAACCTTCATTGGTGAATTCCAATGGCCGGGGGCTGGGTGCTTGTTCTGTCCCCAACATCCCTGCAACTCATACACAACACATAACACTATCCTCCACCACAATAACACGCAGTTTTCTACGCATGGCAGATGCCGCCCATCCTCATCGGAGGGTCTGCCTTACAAGGGCTGCACTCGGCTAGAAATAGCCACACGAAATTAAAAAGAATTAATGGGAAATTTCAATTTACTTTTAATAATAATAACGTTACTGGCTTTACGTCCCACTAACTACTCTTTTACGGTTTTCGGAGACGCCGAGGTGCCGGAATGTATTCCCTCAGGAGTTCTTTTACATGCCAGTAAATCTACCGGCACGAGGATGACGTATTTGAGCACCTTCAAATACTACCGGACTGAGCCAGGATCGAACCTGCTAAGTTGGGGCCAGAAGGCCAGCGCCAAAACCGTCTGAGCCACTCACCCCGGCCAATTTGCTTTCATTATTATCATTATTAATATATATTATATATATTATATATATATTATATAATAATAATAATAATAATAATAATAATAATAATAATAATAATAATAATAATAATGACGAATAGACCATACACACAGAAGTTAGGCTAACGGATATTTCTTGTTAACAATTTTCACCAGGCCTTACGTTTTAAGCAACCAGCCCCACGGTGTAGGAGTAGCGTATGTGCCTCTTACCCGGAGGCCCTGGGTACGATTCCCGGTCAGGTCGAGATGTTTATGTGGATCTAATGGCAGGTTCGTAGCCCTCTCAGCCTATGTGATTATAATTGAGGAGCTATCTGACAGTTAGGTAGCGGCCCCTGTCTAGAAATCCGAGAATGACGGCTGAAAGTATTCGTCGTGCCGACGACGAAGACGACGACGGCACGACACCTCGTAATCTGCAGGCCTTTGGGCTGAGCAGTAATCGCTTGGTTTTCCATGGCCTTTCGGGACTCCTGCGCCATAGGGATTGGTTCTTCTTCTTATTATTATTATTATTTTAAATGGGTTGTCGGCCCCGGGTTTGTTCTTACATTCTAATAAGTAATAAAAGTTTCAATTTCCCTGCGTACGCGAAGTCTGAGATTTAACTTGCTAGTTCATGTGTATGTAGAGTCCTCAGCCCGAAGGCTGGTTGGATCCCCAACATCTTGCCCGTTCAGTTGCTACACTGTCAAGAATCCAGATTCACTGAAGAGGCATAGACTACTACGGAAATGCGGAATGAGGTAGTATGACATGTCCATTGACTTGAGCGGCACTTTCTCACCATTAATCATAAAAATTAGCTAGACATGGAATGGTGCTAATATCATCCTTCATACCTCAGTCGCTTTGATAATGTCAAAGCCAATCATGAGACTGAGGCACGTTGATGAAGTTGACGAAATTGTTCTCGCTCACACTTGGAGATAACAAACAGTGTATCTCACCAGAGAAGGATCTGGACCTGCTAGTAGGTCCTTCATATAAACACCTGTGTGTGTGTGTGTGTGTGTGTGTGTGTGTGTGTGTGTGTGTGTGTGTGTGTGTGTGTGTGTGTGTGTGTGTGTGTGTGTGTGTGTGTGTGTGTGTGTGTGTGTGTGTGTGTGTGTGTGTGTGTGTGTGTGTGTGTGTGTGTGTGTGTGTGTATTTATGTTTACCCCATACCCCCGTAACGCGGGGTCGGGAATGAGGTGAAATGAAATTATGCGCTTTCTGACGTCAGCCTCAGTTGAGGAGCTAATGAAGATTAAATAAATGATGGTGATTTGGTGAATGAAATTGGTAAGGAGGTGGAAGGAAGCGATATCCCTGACCTGACCAGGAATGGAACGCGAGGCCTCCGGGTAAGAGGCAGATAGGCTACCCCTAGTACTATGAGTAGAAACTGTTCCGACACTTGCCTAGGAGTGAAAATGGGAAACCACAGAAAATTATTCTCAGGACAGCCGACGGTGGAGTTCGAACCCACTCGTCTCCGAGTGCAGAGCTTCGTTCCATAGCCATGGCGTATTAACACGCGCGGGCACTCCACTCTGTGTATGAATACCTGTTACTGACCTTTTCTTATCTGCACATTTTAAGAAATTCCCCTATGATACTTTCGTGTGGCTATTTCTAGCCGAGTGCAGCCCTTGTAAGGCAGACCCTCCAATGAGTGTGGGCGGCATCTGCAATGTGTATGTAACTGCGTGTTATTGTAGTGGAGGATAGTGTTATGTGTGGTGTGTGATTTGGAGGGATGTTGGGGACAGCACAAACACCCAGCCCCCAGGCCACTGGAATTAACCAATGTAGGTTAAAATCCCCGACCCGACCGGGAATCGAACCCGGGACCCTCTGAACCGAAGGCCAGTACGCTGACCCTAATGCAACTTTATCTTCTAACTTATTCAGGCACGTTACGCCTGCTAAGAACCGAAAACATTTCGTATGGTTTGAATGTTATTAGCATATTAACATTTATTTTGAAATTACTACCTTTATTACTGTATGCTTCAAAGTGAGCCCGTTTCTGATTTTCAAAATATATCATTTGCCTTCATTCGATATTACAAGAAGTGATGAGGATAGTCTTGCCGTTGTTCGACAGGAAAAAAAGCTGAAGTGTTTCTTGTAATGCCTTGGATGGTGTGGGCGGTAGCGGAGATACGAGGATAGGGGTCATTTTAAGTTTGATTATTTTCTCATTTACTAGAAAAAATGCCTACGTGGTACAATTTCTTGTGCCTGTGTTCTTATTCCAACTACCGCTTGAAAATGTTACGTTTACTGCGATAATACGGTTACCAAAACACCAACAATTGGCTTTACGTCGCACCGACACAGGTAGGTCTTACGGCGACGATGAGTTAGGAAAGATCTAGGACTGGGAAGGAAGCGGCCGTGGCCTTAATTAAGGTACAGCCCCAGCATTTTCCTGGTGTGAAAATGAGAAACCACGGAAGATCATCTTCATGGCTGCCGACAGTGGGGTTCGAACCCACTATCTCCCGGATGCAAGCTCACAGCTGCGCGGCCTTTACCGCACGGCCAACTCGCCCGGTACCAAAACACCTGACGACTTTCAGACACATGAAGTACGCAAGTACAGAAATCGTGTTAACTCTAGACCATGACAGCAAGAATTGAAACAAAACCTGAAAATTTGCAGTAAGTTACCCTGTACTGTGCAGAAATGCTTGGAATGCAGGTGGTGTTGATTGGATCCTCATGTGTTTCAAAATATTTTGTATTCTATTTCCTAATGATACACAGTTACTGCTGAAACAAAATATAATTCGGTATCGTTAACCACCGAATATTGAGCATGAAGTGGTTTTATACTAAATGATTATATATTGTAGGTGAGGAGAAGAATATTCTTCTCTCTAGCCATTCAGGCTTGTTGAGGACAGGTAAAGGGGAAGATTCTCAGCACCTGAGACCAACAATTGGGATGGATTGGGGATGATCACTAACCTTGACCTCACCAGCTCTCCTATTATGTAGAAAGCTGGTTTAGACGTCGTCTGGCGGACTGTCTGTTTTACACTGACTGACAGAGCAAATGCAACACCAAGAAGGAGTGGTTCGAAAGGGATGAAAGTTGGGGAAAAAACAGAGACGGCACGGACGAATAATTGATGTTTATTTCAAACCGATATGCAGGTTACACAATGCGCACGGCATCGACTCAGTAGGATGTAGGACCACCGCGAGCGGCGATGCACGCAGAAACACGTCGAGGTACAGAGTCAATAAGAGTGTGGATGGTGTCCTGAGGGATGGTTCTCCATTCTCTGTGAACCATTTGCCACAGTTGGTCGTCCGTACGAGACTGGGGCAGAGTTTGCAAACGGCGTCCAATGAGATGCCACACGTGTTCGATTGGTGAGAGATCCGGAGAGTACGCTGGCCACGGAAGCATCTGTACACCTCGTAGAGCCTGTTGGGAGATGCGAGCAGTGTGTGGGCGGGCATTATCCTGCTGAAACAGAGCATTGGGCAGCCCCTGAAGGTACGGGAGTGCCACCGGCCGCAGCACATGCTGCACGTAGCGGTGGGCATTTAACGTGCCTTGAATACGCACTAGAGGTGACGTGGAATCATACGCAATAGCGCCCCAAACCATGATGCCGCGTTGTCTAGCGGTAGGGCGCTCCACAGTTACTGCCGGATTTGACCTTTCTCCACGCCGACGCCACACTCGTCTGCGGTGACTATCACTGACAGAACAGAAGCGTGACTCATCGGAGAACACGACGTTCCGCCATTCCCTCATCCAAGTCGCTCTAGCCCGGCACCATGCCAGGCGTGCACGTCTATGCTGTGGAGTCAATGGTAGTCTTCTGAGCGGACGCCGGGAGTGCAAGCCTCCTTCAACCAATCGACGGGAAATTGTTCTGGTCGATATTGGAACAGCCAGGGTGTCTTGCACATGCTGAAGAATGGCGGTTGACGTGGCGTGCGGGGCTGCCACCGCTTGGCGGCGGATGCGCCGATCCTCGCGTGCTGACGTCACTCGGGCTGCGCCTGGACCCCTCGCACGTGCCACATGTCCCTGCGCCAACCATCTTCGCCACAGGCGCTGCACCGTGGAAACATCCCTATGGGTATCGGCTGCGATTTGACGAAGCGACCAACCTGCCCTTCTCAGCCCGATCACCATACCCCTCGTAAAGTCGTCTGTCTGCTGGAAATGCCTGCGTTGACGGCGGCCTGGCATTCTTAGCTATACACGTGTCCTGTGGCACACGACAACACGTTCTACAATGACTGTCGGCTGAGAAATCACGGTACGAAGTGGGCCATTCGCCAACGCCGTGTCCCATTTATCGTTCGCTACGTGCGCAGCACAGCGGCGCATTTCACATCATGAGCATACCTCAGTGACGTCAGTCTACCCTGCAATTGGCATAAAGTTCTGACCACTCCTTCTTGGTGTTGCATTTGCTCTGTCAGTCAGTGTATTTACATGAGAGCGCATCAATCGCCTGCGACCCTTGCAAATACCAACCCGCAGGGCATATCTTTAAATACATTGTGATCATTTGATATGATTCTTCAAGTCTAAAGAAATATCCTGCAAGTTAGATTATGCACGCTAACAGACGACTTGTGAACATTGCTGTAAAAAATGGCGTGTGGCCACCGGAGAGGCCTGGTGCAGGTCTGTTGATTTGACTCCCGTATGCGACCTGCGCGCTGTGATGAGGATGAAATGATGATGAAGACGGCACGTACACCCAGTCACCGTGCCAGGGGAATTAACCAATTATGGTTAAAACTCCCGACCCTACCGGGAATCGAACCCGGGACCCTGTGACAAAAGGCCAGTAGGCTAACCATTTAGTCGTGGAGCCGGACAACATTATTGTAAATGAGATAGGACACTTTTCAATACTCGTACATTATTTTCTTCAATTTGCTATACGTCGTACCCATACAGATACTGTAGATCTAATGGCGACGATGGGATAGGAAAGGAATAGGAGTGGGAAGGAAGCGGCCGTGGCCTTAATTAAGGTTCAGCCCCAGCATTTGCCACTTGTAAAAATTGAAAACAACGGAAAACCATCTTCAGGGTTGACGACATATGGGATCGAACCCACTATCTCCCGAATGCATGTTCACACCTGCGCGACCCCAACGGCACCGTCACTTGCTCGGTGCTTGTGTGTTCTCGCTTCGAGGGAAAGTATTTGTTCATGATTCACATTAATTAAGGATCATACTGAGCCATTATTTAAAAGTCTAACTTACATAATTTGCACCATTAAAGATCACATTTTTATTTTATTTTAGCGCCATATACGGCGAACTTTTTGCTCTAACTACTCAGTTTGTTGATGTATCATGCCCTATTTTTCTTACGTCAAGGTACTTCGTCGTGAAAAAATCGTTTATTGAAATTCGTTTGAATTTCGTGGTGCGTGATTGCCGAGTCTAATAATCATTGGCTTCTCACAGAGGTTGCCACTGTTCGAATCTCGGGCAAAGCATAGCGCATTTTTGGAATGAAAACTAAGGTCTGTGCGGTTTGGATTTCGCGCAAAACTGGAGGTGACATGGCTACGACGATTATGGGAATAACAGTAGCGAAAAAGTGCGCGTTAGGGAACTTGCTTTGCAAATGGTGGTGGTGATTATTGTTTTAAGAGGAAGTACAACTAGGCAACTAGGCAACCGAAGTCGTGCTGTAGAGGCATTTGCAGTAACAGCAGCTACACCTTCCCATCGGCTACTACGACGAATCCTCTTGGCCATTATTCTTGGCTTTCGAGACCGGGGCCGTTATCTCACCGTCAGATAGCTCTTCGAGTGTAATCACGTAGGCTGTGTGGACCTCGAACCAGCCCTCATATCCAGCTAACAATCCCTTACCTGACCAGAAATCGATGATGATGATGATGTTGCTTGTTGTTTAAAGGGCCTAACATCTAGGTCATCGGCCCCTAATGGTACGAAATGAGACGAAATGTAATGACAATTTAAAAGTCCAAAATCATCCACTGACTAGAATTCAAAACATGATGAAGAATGAATGGATGGATATGAAGTTAAAACAATCAGTGGATCCGACCCGTAATGCCCCACATTACCAATAGTATTACTGACCAAGGGACTGCTTCTAAAGCACAATCCTGAATCGATGGTTCTTGTAGTCTAAAGGGGTAAAAATCCAGGCCATCGGCCCTCTCATAAATGGTACTTATCGCTAGGAAAGTAGAACCATGGTGTTTGTCATGTTGCGGTACTAATCAAAAGTAGCATAGACTCGCGGTATTCTACACATTATGGTACTACTCACAGGTAATGTAATACGCACATGTAACACAGACCTATGGTGTTTCTCACATTGCGGCGCAATTTACAGGCAACGCAAACCTATGGTGTTCCTCGCATAGGTGTACTAATCACAGGGATTCGTGCTATCCCGTGGTGCTCCTCACATAGTGGGTACTAATCATATGCAAGGCGAAACCATGGTTTCGCTCACCCATGGTGTCACTCATATAGTGGTACTAATCACAGGAACTGTAAAACTCACCTTGATTCACACACAGTCGCTACTAATCACAAACCGATTGCGTACCTAACATAGTAGTGTTACACGCAAGTAAACCGACCCATGTTGTTCCCGGCGTGGTGATTCTAATTACAAGTAGTCTCATGGTTCTAATTCGATCATCCCTTGGTCGCCCCTTTTAGTCGCCTCTTACGAAAGGCAGGGGATACCGTGGGCGTATTCTTTGCCTGCACCCCCCAATCACAGGGGGATGTGTGTTTGGTCCGCGAGAGCCGGTTAGGACCCCCTTATCCGCCACCTGGGACGCGCCACGTGGGGGTATCACCTCCTCCCCTGGTAAAGCAGCGTAGTAGGCTCGTGGGCCAGGAATCGAACCCAGGATCTCCGAGAAAGAGGCACGCTACTCCTATCACGCAGGTGATAACGTAAAAGAAAGTGTAAAACGTGCATTTCAGAGGCTTTTTCCAATGATTCACTTCGTGATGCGGAGCGCGGTCAATTTGCAAATGTTCCGTGACACCGGATATATATATGATGCCCTGAGAAGTAATTCGTCTTCAATTTTAAGTGAGGAAGAAATGAATGAAAGCTCTGACGCAATCTGCGAGCTCACTGTAAATCAATCCGTGAAATACCGCCACAGACCTATGTCGTCGTGGGCAGCACATAAACTGTAACGAGAGCTATGCATTTTCACACCTACAAATATAGAGCTGTAGCTGGAAACTGCTACGTTGCGATGAATTATATCACATATGAATCGATTAGTTTCATTTTCATCATTATTATTAACTTCACTGTCATTGATTCCATATTATAAGTGTTATACTTTATATAATTATTGATTGTCATCACCGTCATTCGGAGAATATAGAAGGTTCTTAATTAGGGTACAGTACGTTTCGAAGTGAGAGGTGCGATGAACTGCCTTGACGGGCTAAATACTGACCTCAGTTCACTGTGGAGGGACTTACATTGCGCACTGTAGAAGCTTGCTTGCTTGCTTGCTTGCTTGCTTGCTTACTTTGAATAACTTATTGTTTCACGTGTTACTGTGATGCTTGTAGCAGCGTATGAAATTCCTGTTATTTGGGAATAGAATCTGTATCGGAGTCCCTGAACTCGAAACTAGGTTGGCACTTTCCTGTATTTGTAAAGTGTGTTTAAGGACCGGTGAAAACTATGTTCAAGATAGTCTTCGGAAATCCCCGTTACCCGCCATCTAACCATTGAAATATGGCGCCCTATCGCTTATCCATAGGTAGCATATATTCCATGGCTACGCATACAGGTCCACTTCCTACTACAATATTAGTGAGAGCACAATTACAACAAAAAGCCGCCAAAGATAGCGCCGAGCAAGTAATGATGATAATGGAATAGATGGCTTTTGAAGAATTTGAAATTTGCCTTACGTAGCACCGACACAGAGACGTTTTATGGTGACGATGGGATAGTACAGGACTGTGAGTGGGAAGGGAGCGACTATGGCCTTGGTGGAGGTATAGCCCCAGAATTTGCTTGATTTGAAAATGGGAAACCACGGAAAATCATCTTCAGCGCTGCCGAGGAGGGGTTCGAACCCACTATTTACCGAATGCAAGCTGACAGCTTCGTGACCCTAACCGCATAGCCACTTGCTCGGTAGCTTTTGAAAAAACTGCTCGGTGTCTAATGTGAAAGAGATGAACATTTTCAAAATCAATGAGTTAAAAAATAATCTCTTGTTTTATCTTTCATTCCAGAGAAATCCGTTAAGGCATCCTTTCAAAGAGCGTGTGATACGGGGGATCATCATAGTTAACAACCACTTTAAGACATTGATATGTTTCTAAAAAATGTACTTCCTGGCATTGCTGCCAGAGTACGCTGGTGCACATTATTTCAATTCAAAGTAATTTAGTCTTTGTCCTACAGGTCGTTCCGTGGACAGTTAGACCAACATGAATGGAACGAATGCGATTATGTTTTCTTTCCACCTCACTGGTGGAATCAGATGGCGCTTCCGTTCAGTTCCTTTCTAAGAGCCAACTAGAAATAGTAATTTTGGAACTGAACAGAGCTGTTATCGTTCAAAGTGTGCATTCATGAAACATTAACACTCATTCGGTAACAACTTCCTGGTGGGTACTGGAAACCAGCTTCCTATCACACGGCTCTAATTGTGTTGATGGAGGGTCTTCTCAGGGTGCAAATATCTGTCTTACAGTTGAGATGACCGATTATGTGACCCACATAGGCTAACTGTACTTAATGTTTTTTCATATAACCCACCAAAAATACAAGCGTAGCATCACGGTGTGGAGCATAATAAGTTATAATTTCCGTTCCCAGCTAGGAGCACATACAGACTATCGTAGAGCACGTACAACTCCTTAAAAGTGGGAAGTCGTCCTCGAAACAGTAGGCTACAACTCGGAACGTCTGCCCGTACGATGCAATTCACACACAGTACAATACCCAAGATATTAATCTACGCATGTGATCAGCACGATCCCCAGACCTCTTCTTACATCAACCACATATTGACGTGGATTGCCGATGTCCTTGTGGGGCACTGACTATCGTTATATCCCGTAACCATCAGTCACATGGTGCGACGAATATGGGACAATTTTGATCAGGATGTTATTCGTCATCCCTACGATTACTTACTCACAGGGATGAACACCCGCAAATTGGTAGAAGAAATCATACAAAATAATACCAGAGAGTTGATAAATATTCACAAAATACGTATCTGCCATAATGTTAGTATCACTGAAGGCTATTCATTATGTATTAAACAGGGTGGTTGGAAGTGGTCCAGCAAACTCGCCAAGACGCATCAAATGTAAGAATAATTACATAGGAAATTACAGCCTCTCCTATATATCTTCGCATCGAACAAATGAAGCAATGAACTGTAGTCCATCTGCAATTGCCAAAAGTATGAAAAAATAAGTAGTGGGTTCAGCGGAGGCTTTGGTGATTTTCATTTGATAAATATGGTTTTAAAATTCTGAAATTAAGACAGTGCTCAGTTTGCATTAATAATAATAATAATAATAATAATAATAATAATAATAATAATAATAATAATAATAATAATACGGATAATAGCAATAATAATTTTCTTACGTCCCATTAACTACTTTTATTGTTTTTGAGGACGCCGAGGTGCCGGAATTTTGTTCCGTATGAGTTCTTTTACGTGGCGATAAATCCACTGATGTATTTGAGCACCTTCAAACACCACCGGACTGAGCCAGGATCGAACCTGCCAAATTGGGCTCAGAAAGCCAGCGCTTTAACCGTCTGAGTCACTCAGATCGGCTGTGCCCAGTTTGAACAAATTCAAAAATTGCTTAGACAGTACAGAGATCTAAGTTTTTGTAGTGATTGCGCTTACTCGAATGCAGTACTTTACGTCTTGAGTAATTTTCTGGATTGAATTCGATCGTTCTGTTTGTTAGTTATAAGCTGCATGTAGCCTATAATTTCAAATCCAAAGCCAGATAACATTTATAATATTTACAATTTTCTTGAGCGTGTGCTGACTCAGAAGAACTGTAACCGAATTGAAAGAGATGAGATCAAATTAGTTGAAGTCTGCCTTCGTAGTTACGGGTACCTTTGGCCTTTGGTAGTATTTTCCTAGTAGCAGTTTAACCAGATCCAACTTTGTCCTGGACACCCTTCATGACGTTTGGTTGTAGCGAATAGAATGGTGTGTTTTTGTTACTATCCGTCAAGAAGAGAAATACACATCCTCCAGTCAAGCATGACCTTTTAAATGATCTAATATTGGATAAAATTACAGTAAATATTGGAAGTTTGGATTATATACTTAAATACACTACTGATCGATTGGACGTGAATAACTTTGATGAATATACAAATATCTAGGTTCGTAATAAATAGTATATACAGGAAAACTTCTCTAATTTCGAGTTCTTTATAAAAATTCAAAAGGACGAGTACAATATCCAAATATTGGCAGTTAAAGATTTTGATGTACTTAACTTCGTGCGGTTTATACTTGAGTCTCTCTTATCACAGAGTGACACTGGCGACGAGAGGGGATTTTGTATTTCCCATCAGCCTTCAGCAACTTTTAATTAGGTAAATTAGGAGTATTTAAGTTGCCTACTAAGTCCCTATCTACTGTACTTCAATGATTTTGTACAAGTTCTAATTTATTGCAGTAAATAACGCAAAAATACACTCTGAGACATTAGCAAGCAAGAAAGTTGTAAAAAACGTTACCCACAAATTCGGATTCAAAATATCACCATTCTTATATATTTGAGTAACTCTAGTTTTTAACGTGGTGGAACCTTCAGAGAATCCCAAACAGCCTCCAATAGACCCTCCTTGCTCACTCTATTATCTAGGGACTTAAATATTAAGCGGTTAAGTTTCATGTGCGTTTTGGTCACGAAAACATAGGATCTTTCACCAATTTCTCTGATTAACTCGTGGTATGTTACGTGAATGGATTAGTGTGCTATTGATCTGTTTTAGTGACATACTTATATCATATGTACAGATGATCCTTCATTTTCATTTATTACTGCAAGAAGTGGTTCGTTAATCAATACATGGCGGTTCAAACTACGCCGCAAACCTGTTTTAGTCTACTTCCTTTATGCAGAGAAAAAATTGAAGTAATCTCATAAGATCATTTTATGAGTGTCCCCTCCATTAACTTCGAAAGGGATGAGACGATTCAGAGCAGACCTGGTCTGATGATGCACTTCTTATTAACGTCGTGGATACACAATTACAAGTGGTAGACGCAAGAGTATTTTAAGTGGAAACACCTAACTTATTGCTTCCAGGCATACTATGGAAGAGTATGCAGCGTTACATCAGTAATACTATTTATAGGTTTGCGTAATTTACTTTAAGATTATTCTATTAAGCATAGGCATTATTGGGGCAGATTGTGAGTTCACACGGGTGAATAACACTATATTATTATTATTATTATTATTATTATTATTATTATTATTATTATTATTATGGGAGGATATGGGAGTGGTCAGGTGGCTCTGTTGTCGATGTGTATCGATGTGTAGTGTGCATTTGACGGGCATCCAGTTGGGAGTGTTGTTGCTGTGTGGCGCGGAAGTGAAGAGTGTCTAAAGCACGTTTTCCAAAGATGATCAGCGTTCGTGGATTAAAATCGAGGTTGCCCGTGGCAAAAATGCATTTATTTATTTATTGACTTTATCAGTGGCGAAGTTAGGGCTCGTGGCCCTCTCTTACACTTAACCACATAATTAATTTACAGAAAATACGTATATAAAAGAAATGTACTATTCTATTATAAAATCAAAGATAAGCTAAAAATTACAGATTTGGACAACATATAATGAAGAAAGAAAGCAGAGTTCAACAAATAAAGTGGAATAAAATTCGGAGCGTAAATATAATAAGAAAGTGACAAAGTCATAATGAACAAGTAAGATACAAACTGAAAAAATAAACAATGCATAAAGAGAACACAATAAGTAATAAAGTAAATGGAAATATAAGTATGGCCATAAAAGTGTTCTATGTACATGAGTAAGAAGCTAAATATTATGTACATTACACTACAATAATAATAATAATAATAATAATAATAATAATAATCATACAACCTATTATACGTCATCATACACACGAAACAATCACACGAAACAATCAGCGGTATTCAACAGGTAATCTCTATATGCAGTCTTAAATTTTGATATTGAGTTTGAGTTCCTTACAGCAGCTGGGAGTGAATTCCAAATTCGTGCATCAGAATGTTATCGAAGATTACGTGAAGTGTGTGGCGAGAATGCATCACCGTATAGGATGGTTGCACGATGGGTCAAGCCGTTTCGTGCGGGTCTGAATAAGGTCTTGGAGCACCATCCGTACTCACCAGACATGACTCCTTGTGACTTCGACCTGTTTCCGAAGATGAACTAATCCCTACGAGGCTGCCGATTTCCTGACGTGGCATCTGTACTCCGCGTAGTAGGGCGCTCCGTCGCTGTCATCAACAAAGAACGCGTTGCCAACGGTCCCCAAAGGCTCCCGGACATTTGTCAGACTTTGCGGGTGACTAAATTGAAGGAATGTAACGCAATTGTACTTGATAGTTCATTATGCATTTCATTCTATCAACATTGCCGCTACTTTATTTACAACTCTAGTACATATATTTATTTGAAGATTGTTTCTATATATCGATATGTGGAAGTGATTTTGCATGGGAGTAAAGCTTGGTGCTGGAAATGAAGTGTAACGTAATAAAATAATTCTACAGATGAGAAGAAAAATCGCAAGTACGGCTCTTTACCTGAATGGGCAACGTAGTGACCTTCGGTTCATAGGATCCCGGGTTCAGTTCCCGGCCGTGTTGGGGATTTGAGCTAGATTTAGTTAGTTCCTCTAGCTCTAGGGATGGAGTATTGTGATCAGCTTACAACACATATGCATTTACATCGACACATCACCAACCACCACAGAAGCACGCAATAGTGTATACATTTCTCCATATAGGTCAGCATCAGGAAGGACATTCGGCCGTAAAATACGTCTTAATTCACGTGTGTGCCGACACAAGGTAATTGCAATGGGGCCAGGAAGGAAGAATAAGGAGAATAATTTGGAATCAATCAATCTCCACAGTCAGTCACCACTGATCTGCCATTCAGGGCAGTCGCCCACGTAGCAGATTACCCATCTGTTGTTTACCTAGACTTTTCTTAAATAATTGCAAAGAATTTGGAAATTTATTGTACATCTCCGTTGGTAAATTATTCCAATCGCTAACTCCTCTTCCTATAAACGAATATTTGCCCCAATGTGTCCTCTTGAATTCCAACTTTATCTTCATATTGCAATCTTTCCTACTTTTAGAAACAAAACTCAAACTTATTCGTCTGCTAATGTCATTCCACGCATATCTCCACTGAGCTCGGAACATACCACTTAGATGAGCAGCTCGTCTCCTTTCTCCAAAGTCTTCCCAGCCCAAACTTTGCAACATTTTCGTAACGCTACTCTTTTGTCGGAAATCACCCAGAACAAATCGAGCTGCTTTTCTATGGACTTTTTCTTGTTCTCGAATCAAGTAATCCTGGCGAGGGTCCCGTACACTGGAACCATACTCTAGATGGTGTTTTACCAGGGACTTACATGCCCTCTCCTTTACATCCTCACTACAACACCTAAATATCCTCATAACCATGCACAGAAATCTGCACATTGCAAGCAAGCTTCTTGTTTTACGTGACTGTTCATATCGTGATCAATGCTACCGGACCTCACTCTTACAGGAAATACGAAGTACAGGGAGGTGACTGTTCATTTAAATAATCCCTGTGCAATTGTCGAGATTCGAACCTTGACAGCCTTGGTGAGAAGCAACTATTCTATCTTCTTCCAAATGGAAGATAGGATCTTAACTGAAGGAACCGGACGAATTGGCTACACGATGCGGGTCATGCAGCTGAAAATTTGCACTTTTTTGCTAGTGGTTTAACGTCGCACTAATACATCGAAGGTTTTCGACGACGGAACGATGGGAAAGAGCTGCGATAGCGGCCGTGGCCTTAATTAAGGTACAGCCCCAGCTTTTGCATAGTGTTAAAATGGGTAGCCATGGAAAAACCACCTTCAGGGCTGCCGACGGTGGGATTCGAACTCAGCATCTCCCAAATATCAGATCACAGCTACGCGACCCTAACCGCATGGCCAGCTCGCTGGGTAAATTTGCACTTAAAAGTGGTGGATTTTAACACCATGACAGTGGTTTCCGGCCTGTGCCTTCTGAAAGAAAAAGAAAAGAAAACCTTTACGTTAGTTATTCCCTACCACAAAACTTGTCTGTGTTAATATGGCGTTAAAGGGATAAGGGGAAAAATTAGTGTACAGAGAAAATAATTCATGTTTAATACAACATAAATCTAGTGAAATTTAATAGTAACAGAGGCAGTACTTATGTAGGACAGTACCATGGTACGTACATACCATGGGAATTAAGAAAAGGGTGTTATGGATGACAAATAAAAGGATTACATAAAATGAATACGACAGATTAGAGTTTACTGTAGTTCGGAAAAGTTATATAAAGATATTGATGTTGAGAACACCATCATGTCGGACTTTTCCCTCAAGGATTCATACATTATTATTATTATTATTATTATTATTATTATTATTATTATTATTATTATTATTATTATTATTATTATTATTATTATCACCATCGGCAGATATTTTGATTTGACGCCACTTAAGTTGCCCGAGTGTTTTTATTCGACGCTCCATTTTACTCAACCGGATAACAGAGAAATCGAACTCAATGGGCTGAGTTTTTGTCCATTACTTTGGGTTAACACGGAGTGTATCACCAGAGATCATAGTATGCCATAGCGAGACGATTGGACTGTTCCTGCCCTCTATCCGACAACTTCTGCTCGGTTTGAACCTGTGATCTTGGGGTTCTGAAGTCGACACTGTGCCACTGATCCACATAGTGGTCAATTGTGACATTGTGGGCACCTGCAATATCGTGGTCAACTACGAAGTCGAGGTCAACTGTAACATGTCAGTCATCTACGACATCGTGGTCACTTGTAGCAAGTTGTTCAACTAGGACAACGCGATCAACTTCGCCATCGTGCTCAACTTCAACATCTGGAGTCAATTCAGTACCATGAGTGGCTACGATGTATGGACTTAAAGCGTTAGACTGATCCGCTTCCCCAGTTGCAAAGCTGGTTTAGAATTATAAGAAATCTTCAGTACTCTGCCAGTTAATGAGGGATTTTTAAATGGCGCCAGAGAGAGACTTCAAGCAGATCTTTCGAGTTGGTGCTCAGAGGCGACCAGCCCGTTTGTGAGGATGGGAAATGAAATGAAATGGCGTATGGCTTTTAGTGCCGGGGGTGTCCGAGGACATGTTCGGCTCGCCAGGTGCAGGTCTTTTGATTTGACTCCCATAGGCGACCTGCGCGCCGTAATGAGGATGAAATGATGATGAAGATGACACATACACCCAGCCCCTGTGCCAGTGAAATTAACCAAATGATGGTTAAAATTCCCCACCCTGCCGGGAATCGAACCCGGGACCCCTGTGACCAAAGGCCAGCACGCTAACCATTTAGCCATGGAGCCGGACATGTGAGGATGGGATCCTACCTACGATGAAATCTAATGCTGAAGACGGTACTAACACCCAGTCTCCGAACCAGGGCAATATTGACCAATGAAGGTTAAAATCCCGGACCCGGCCGGAATCGAACTCGAGACACGTTGGACCAAACGCTTTTATGCTAACTAGTTAGCCACGGAGATGGACGGTTAGTTAGGTGAAACCGAGAGCGAAGCTGAACTTTTAGGATAAAGAGTGACGACAACCAAAACTGAAAAGTCGATGGAACGTCATCTGTTTGAAAGGAAACAAGTGACAGCCTGTTGGGGAACAGTAATCCTTGCTTTACTTCAAGGAAAGAAAGAAAGAAAGAAAGAAGGAAAGAAAGAAAGAAAGAAAGAAAGAAAGGAAGGAAGGAAGAAATAATTATTGAATGTATGCAATTTGGTTATAATACTCTTTAATATTTCAGTGAAATATTTTATTGGAAAACATTGCACTTAAATTCATAATTTATGGAAAAGAATACTGGTGTTATACTGTATTAAAGTGAGGTCATACTCCTTAGTTGAAGATAAACGTGATATTGAGGAGATGAAGAATACGATGCCCTACATTTATTATGGATAAACATTAATAATATTCCACTCCAAAATACCTGGTATTCCCTAATCTAAGTTAGAAACATAACTAACAGAAAGACGCTTACTGTAGTCTATCGAATTACCTACTGGTAATATTGCAAAATGCTATCGAATATCTGCGCGGACGTTGTTTTCAACTCTGACTTGAATTGCGATGCCAAAATCCATTATGAAAATACTAAAATAATATTGTATATTCGGTGTGATAAGACCGGCTCTTTGGTTCAGAGGGCCCCGGGTTCGATTGCCGGCCGGGTCCAGAATGGCAGCTGCGTGTGGTTAATTCCTCTGGCTCGGGGACTGGCTGTTTGTGTTAGTCTCAATACACTTCCCTTTATACCGGTATACAGAAGACACATCACATCAACCACCACAGAAGCAAGCAAACACTTACACATAGCAGGTCACCAGCGTTGACTCGAAAGACCTGCTTCAGGCCTCTCCGAAGGGCACATGCAATTATTATATCCCTACACATACAGCAGGCATCAAGCCGTAAAACCGACATCAAGTGACAACCCCAAAAAATTTGGGAAGGAGTCCGGGAAGGGAAGAAGAGAAGAAGGAGAGAAAGGAAGATGATGAGAAGGAGATTAGGTGTGATAACTTTGTGACATCACCACGAACTTCACTCCGAGATAATCCTGGTCAATGAAAATGTCAGATTTTTAAAACTGATTGTCATATGCCTCTGTCCAAGTGGTTCAGAATCCATGAGAAATTGCTCGTGGCTCAGTTCAAACTACGGAAGTGGCAAAATTACTATACTCGAGGTATCTTCATTTCTGTATATTTACTTCAATTTTCGTATATGTGTAACCTAGTTTCCAAGAATCTTCCGATGGATGATTGTTACGTGGTATTCTGTGTCCCACGAGGATGTACTTGTTTTGTTGTAGGTTTTCACGTGAGTTGACAACAATAATCTGTAAGGTTTTGAGTAGTTCACTACCGGCTGTTCCTTCTATGTCATTCACGGATTGTTCTGAGCATTTTTTCTGATTTTAAACTATCATAGTTGGTATGCTCATGTGTTTAAATTTAAATCTTGTGGATAGCTAATTTTGGGGGATATGGGGGCAGAAAACTTTAGCCAACTCCTCAATTGACATCATTTTACACGACACATACTATTCAATTGGCATTGTGAAATCTATCTCTTTTATAAGAGAAGGGTTATACCCAAGGAGTATACTGTATAAAAGAAAATTATTATTAGTCAGAAATCTGAGATTAATATTTAAAAAATATATATATGTGAGAAGTTTACTAGCCCAACAGAGTACATAATGACACATTTTAAATATTGTGAAGATTCATAGTAACTTGATAACTTGGTAAAAATACTGTAACGATTTGACCACTTCTGTATTTGAAGTCACTTCCATCTTACTTGCCTTTTAAATAATGTTTTGTTCAAGTTCTTGCCCTCAGTACCCGTTAATACAACGTTGAGGCATTTACGCTGAATGGTCGTAAGACAACATTTTAACTACTAGGACCGATAAGAAAATGTCGTAAATTCATCGTGTCATTCAGTGGAAAGGAAAGTACTTGGTACGATTTTCGTAATATCATAAGAGAAAATGTGCTAAATCTAAAACGAATTACAGACATTATACTGTTTATAAGAGCGATGATAAGATGATTGAAGCTGCTAATTCATGTAGCCTATAACACAATAAAGTTATCATAGGGTTGTCATATGCCATAAATATATCTCATCTCCGGTTATGTAAATCCTGGAGCTATTCTTGCTTCTCCAGCATGCGAAAATCGCAACTCCGGATAAGCGGGAATATCTCTGTTAACGTGAATAACCTAAGTTATATACAGGCTAGTGTGATTCGAAATTAATGAATTTATGATTAACTGCTTCAATGAAGTCTCGTTGGCTGGTGTGGTCTGGCAAGAAGGGGTGTAAGTTTAACTGTAAATATGTATTTTTGTGTGAGAGTGTAGCCGAGACATGGATGATGCGAAGGCCCGATATACGAAATGCATCAAGCAGCTAACCTTATCATGTCTGTGCCCCCGCACCAGAAATTTACTGGCCCTAATTATAGGGTTGGCGATATTTAATTACAGATGCGAGAAGCCCGCGGCCCAGCATTGGGTCCCGTATGGGCCTCGCATGGGCCACAAGCCGTCAAGCCAGAAGACATATATACCGGCCGACCGACCGACTGGGTCCTCCACCACGCTTTGTTTCGCTGGCCGGGCCTTTACTTGTCGCTGACAACTACTCATGAAACTCTCAGCTAGTCATGATCTTATTTTAACCAATGGAAGTGGCGTACATAAACAATCAACTACAGACATACTAGCTTTCCGAGTTCGGGTAAATAACTCAATGGTGTCATAGGAGACAAACATAAACTTTCCTTTACATTATTAGAATTCTCGTCAGATTTAAGACACCTTACTTCAATGAAATTTATATTGACATTGTTAAGTGTGTAACATTTCACTTTATAATTTTCCCTCCAATTACCTCACATGTACCGGTAGACATTTACTGCGGCAGTTGTCACTCGTAGTAATACACGGAGTTATTACTTTTCTACTAGAATCCTCCTCAGATCCTACGTCTACTTCACACTTGCATTATTCTGTACCATAAATCGAATATTCTTCACGGTAGGACCACTCTGACATAATTCACATTGGAAAATATAATTCGTTGCAGAACAGACATTTCATTGTTAGATAATAGACTTTCTGAGGCCAAACTGGTAGGTCCATTAATATTTGAAGGTGCTCAGGTCAGATCGTGGTGGTAGATCTTTTGGTAAAAAAATAAAATAAAAATTCGCACTTCTGCGTCTCCGGAAACCGTAAACGTCGTAAGTACAGTAGGACGTAAGACCAATTACGTCCTTATAAGCAAAAGATAAAATCTATTGTAATGATCTGCTAATACGTTGATTTTAATAAGGTTTCGAGGCTACAATTTGATTTAGAATAATTTTGGCTGAGAATTTATATTAAAAAATTACTTCCCAAAACTATACAGTAGGTATTATATTTACAGTATCTTAAAATCACCATTTGCACAGTCTTAAATAATATTATATACAAGGTGATGATGTTGATGTTGATGATGATGATGATGATGATGATGATGATGAAATTAAATGGCGTGTGGCTTTTAGTGCCGGGAGTGTCCGAGGACCTGTTCGGCTCGCCAGGTCAGGTCTTTTGATTTGACTCCCGTAGGCGACCTGCGTGTCGTGATGAGGATGAAATGATGACGAAGACGTCACATACACCCAACCCCCGTGCCAGCGAAATTAACCAATTATGGTTAAAATTCCCGACCCTGCCGGAAATCGGACCCGGGACCCTGTGACCAAAGGCCAGCACGCTAACCATTTAGGCATGGAGCCGTACATGATGATGATGATGATGATGATGATGATGATGATGATGATTGTTGTTTAAAGAGGCCTTGAATTGTTCCCTAGCCCATTGACCCCTACATACACAGTGTTTACTTGCTTGTAATTCAAACACAAATAGAACATGAAGGGCGAGTATTACGTAAGATTATGACCTCACGGAAGTTCCAACGTAAAAAATATCATTGTAAATTGTATTAGTGATCATTTTCTTCCGAATACCGGCACTGATAGGTATCATTTAAGCTTCTTTAAATGTGAAAGATGTATGCCAGCAGATTTACAGGAATGATGTTGAATAACCCCTTAAAAAGAGGAAGTTACACCTTGTCTCTCAACACCGATAATGTGCGAGGACATTAAGTCCAATGCATTAATATTTTAATGTTTTCTTGAATAATTTCCTGCGTTAGGCACAAACAAATACTGTACTGTCATGACCATATAGTTCTATAAACCAAACCAAACCCCATGGCGCAAGAGCCCCGAAGGGCCATTGCCTAACAAGCAATTGCTGCTCTCAGCCCGAAAGCCTGAATATTATGAGGTGTTGTGTGGTCAGCACAACGATTCCTCTCGGCCGTTAGTCTTGGCTTCCTAGACCGGGGCCACCATCTCACCGTCAGATAGCTCCTCAATTGTAAGCACGAAGGCTGAGCGGACCTCGAACCAGCCCTCAGATCCAGGTAAAAATCCCTGACCTGGCCGGGAATCAAACCCGGGGCGCCCTGGTAAAAGTCAGGAATGCATATAGTTCTATAAAAATATAGAAATGTATTTAAACCTGATTTCGTACCTAATTAGTTCTCCTCGATAAATCTACAAAGTTGTCTCGTTTGGAGGCCCTTGGTACCTACTCTCATACCACACTACGAGAACCTCCACAACACGTTATCATACTCTATAGTTCCTACGCACACAATTACTTGGGGTTGAAGGATAACATTCCCCATGCCTCTAATACGAATTTAAATGAACAAACATAAACACCAAATATTTCTGGAGAGAATGTTCAATATGTGTGAAATTAAGAAATAGTGATCACTGAATAAAATTAAGTTTCATATTACGGATTTCTTCTCCATTAAGGAACCATCCCTTCGCAAGGGTCATCACATTTTTTCAGTTTTAAGTGAAATATTACAAACTTTAAGTGCAATGCAAGATTTTCGCGTTAATTTCCTGAGCATGTTGGATCTGGTTTCTTCAACAAATACTAAGTTTTTATAATAATAATAATAATAATAATAATAATAATAATAATACAATATTATTACAATAATAATTACAATATTATTATTATTATTATTATTATTATTATTATTATTATTATTATTATTATTATTATTATTATTATTATTATTATTATTATTATTATTACATCGTTATACCCTACTCAGGAGCACGGTTGAACTTGCTTAGCTGATGTGTTGGCCTTCTTTTCCTCCCAAAATCTCTTCATCCTCTCGCTGAGCTTCTTCCTTTGTTCTTCTGTCCAAGTTATAGTAGCTCTGGTGTTGGGTTTGTTTTCAAAGTGGTGATTGTCGATTTTGGTTCTGAATTTACATCTGTCCTGTACAATGTCTTCTGAGATGGGGGGGGGGGGTTCAGCCTGTTCCCCTATCGGCCGCGTCCCAGGTGGCGGATCGGGAAGCTCGCCGGACTTGTCCAGAGGGTTTGAGGGAAATAAAATACCTCTCGCGGACCAAAAACAGGCACAGCTCGCGAACATATTCAGCAACCTCTGAAGCTCACTACTTCAGTTGTAACCATGACACCGACATAGATCGATGTCCCCAATACTTTTAACTTGATAGCATGATGGAATCAACCTACATTATTATTATTATTATTATTATTATTATTATTATTATTATTATTATTATTATTATTATTATTATTATTATTAACAAATACATCGCAATTGGGAAATATCCCGATGGTAATGATCGTTTACAGTAAATAAAACATAATTACCCAACAACAAGAAAATATTACAAGACATACTACTCGTTTAACTTTCTAAATCCAGCATCATCATATACAAATTCACATACAACTTGAGTATTTCCAGTGCTTAACACTACGGCTTATATCATTTGTGTTCGACTTGTTCTAAATATTTCTACTTCAAAAAATTCAAAATAATTATTTCTCCTGAATAGTAAATCTGAGAAATCTGCAACGTCAGCACTGAAGAAAACCTTCTTAGCAGTGTTGAATGTCGATTTGGCATTGAAGTTCAAGAACAAATTGTTTTCTTGTAGAAAGGGGATCGATGGTAGGTTTTTACATTGTCTCCAATTTCCATCTGTTTTGACAATACGGACTGTATTATACCCAGGTATAAGAACCTTCATTCGACCAAGCATGGCCATTAATGCTTTCTTTTGGATTCTGTAATTAAATAACCTAGTGTTGAAAAGAACATTGCTCTTCACGGCCGCACAAACTTCAAATAAGGCTTCCATTATCACGTCGTGTACTGAGCACTGAGAAAATAGAAGAGATATATTTAGCTCAAAGCTGAAAGGTATCGAACCAGGGACCTCTTCCTCTCCGGGAAATAGCTCTGGTTACTGAACTGCCATTACATGACATCTCATTCTGTTCGTGTATGTAGTGTTGTACCATTTCGGATCAGCACTGAGTATGATCTAGTAACTGAGCCCTAAAAGCTGTAAGGCTGTAAGTATGAAGGTGTTTGACCTTATCACTTTTATGCAAATATATACTACAACAAATCATGTCACTCGTCTATTCACCTAGTTTTTTCATGATTCCTTGCCTAAACAATTCGTTGTAAAATTGTATTATGCGGGACATCATATGCACAATGAAATTTTCCCTTATATATACACATAATTCAATAATTGTATCACATATTGGTCCGGTTTTAGTTACAAAAAGCACATTCACAGTTTCCTTAAAGGGCAAGGGAGTCTTGAAAAGTTGCTTGACTTTCATATATTATCATATTCGGATATTGTGCTAAAGTGTTGTTATTGTATTCTTCAATTCTGTACAGGCTTATGTTGGTACGTTTCAGAAAAATCATGAAATTCAGGCGATGGTAATTTTTTTTTTACTCAATGGTTAAAATCTTGTACCATTGACTACTAATTACACCGTAGTGTTCCCGTCAGTTATCTGCCACAATTAAGCATGTGGATGTGGAGGTGACAGTGGAAGGCGTACTGGCTTCTTTCGACTATACCTATAGCATTAACACAGTTATGGACATTGTGTATTTTATTTTGAGTTGACACAATTTAATATGAGATACGTGAATGAGGACAAGGTAAAAGTTACGCTTTAATTGGTTTCCTATCATTCGAGGTTACACAAGAAAGACATCCCAATAATATCCTGCATTCCATGGTGCACATTGTATTGTACTGTGATTATCCAGCTCCTTGTAGGAATGTTCAGCGTCGCAGCCTTCACTCAAGGGGTTACGGGTTCGATGCCAGATCGAGTCGGTGTTTAAACCGCACCTGGTTAATTCCTCTAACATGGAGACCGGGTGCTTGTGCCTGTCTCAACATACTCCTCTTCATACACACACAATGGACTACACTAACAACCACCGGAGAAACACGCAATAATGAATACCTAGGGTTAGCGTCAGAAAGGGCATCCGGTCGTTAACAGGGTCAGGTCCACATATGCGACACAGTTCGCACTCTCTACCCCACCAGTGTGTTTGAAAAGTTGTGGAGGAGAAGTAGAATAGTAGTATACTGTATTGTGATTAGTTCTAACCAATTTTTTAACGAAAATTACATTTATATTGGTTAGGGCGAGATTGGGGGTGGATGTCCGGAGACTAAGAAAGGTTTAGTCTGGAAGTTTCCTTGAGGTACGGGGGAGGGGTGATATCCTGAGAATAGGAAAAAGTTCACTCAAAACGGTCATTATATGCCTCTCTGATCCAGTGTTGATCAACTCATTTGAGGTTAGTCTGGTGGTCAGTGAATAAAAAGAGATACTACTACCGAGGTGGTGAGTTCGAACCCACCGGGCGAGTTGGCCGTGCGGTTAGGGGCGTTCAGCTGTGAGCTTACATCCGGGAGATAGTGGGTTCAAGCCCCAATGTCGGCAGCCCTGAGGATGGTCTTCCGTGGTTTCCCATTTTCACACCAGGCAAATGCTAGGGCTGTACCTTAATTAAGGCCACGGCCGAGTTTCTTCACATTCCTAGGCCCTTCCTATCCCATCGTCGCCATAAGACCTATCTGTGTCGGTGCGACGTAAAGCCAATTGAAAAATAGTCGAACCCCGCACTTGGCTGTCATCAACCCTCAAGATAATTTCCCAGCCTTAGCCCTCTAACATCCAGTGTCGACGAAAACGTGTACGTGCTTTTGCTATGTTCAACATATAGAAAATAATTTCTTTGTCAGAAAAATCGTATTACCAAAGTCAGTATTATAAGGATCTTAATAAGAGCCGAAGGGGCAAATTGTCCCATTAATTAATGTATAAAGTAATCGGTATAAGAATACCTCGATCGATATCATAATGTCTTTTTTTTTTTTTTTTTTTTTTGCAATGCGCTTTACATCGCACCGATGCAGGTATATGTCTTTTCACGAGAGTTTAATCCTGATGTAAACATGGTATGTCCACACCCCCACTGAAGAAAGAGTTGTGATTCGCTGAGCGTGTAGTACCGACTTCCACCCCGTCAACGTCTCGTGTTCGGACGTACAGGGCTGCGTATCGCATACGACAACAGTGCGAAGACCTGAACTTCTGAATAAACGACTAAACCTGGATTCTGTTCACTTAGTTTATTGAACACATTCACGATGCACTGCCTATGGGCACTTCTGAGCGGTTTTCCTCTTTTGTGCTTCACTACACGCGATGGTCCTACCTCTTGCTCCATTTCTCTCACTATGAATACTGACACTGACTGCTGCTGCAAGATGCAACACCTTATCTATACACTGTACAGCTTGGGACTTTCCCTCACTACGAGAAGACTTCGTGTATTACACCACGCCTTGTGCCTTCATTTCTCGTTATTTAATCACTATTTTATTAAAACAAAACCATATAAACATCGGTATACATGACAATCATATTTTTATTTGATTACGTACTCTTCCAAACTCTCTAAATGTAATAAACTAAAATAAACTACTTTTCTTCGAGCTCACATACAGTCGAGTGAGTGCGACGGTTGCTTCTCCAATCAACTACGTCCATGTCCATGTGCATAGGCGAGGTGCGCCGCCTATTTGTTTACATCAGGATTAAACTCTCGTGAAAAGCAGTATAGGTTTTTTGGCGACGATGGGATAGGAAAAGGCTACGGGTGGAAAGGAAGCGGTCTTAGCCTTAATTGATGTACAGGCCCAGCATTTGTCTGGTGTGAAAATGGGAAACCACAGAAAACCATCTTCAGGGTTTCCGACAGTGGGGTTTGAACCCACCATCCCCCGAATGCAAACTGACAGCTACGTGATCCAAACCCCGTGCCCACTGGCTCGGTCATAATTTCACACAACTTCAATCCAGACATGTAATCATTTCTCGTTGAAATAAAATTGCGTATGGCTTTTAGTGCCGGGAGTGTCCGAGGACATGTTCGGCTCGCCAGGTGCAGGTCTTTTGATTAGACACCCGTAGGCAACCTGCGCGTCATGATGAGGATAAAAATGATGATGAAGACGACACATACACCCAGCCCGCGAGCCAGCGAAATTAACCAGTGATGGTTAAAATTCCCGACCCTGCCGGGAATCGAACCCAGGACCCCTGTGACCAAAAGCCAGCATGCTAACCATTTAGGTATGGAGCCGGACATTTCTCGTTATTAACTACATTTTACAAAATAATTACTACCATTGTTTCTGTAGAATGTTGTGTCTTCTCTAGCATCCAAAATTATTTACGATATATTCGATACATTATACTACCTCTTGAAATACTTTTTATTGGGCAGTAGTTCAGGGAAATTAGGCCATCTAAAGCTGAAACATACTACTGCTACTACTATTTCTGCTTTTAGTAATAATAACAATAATAATAATAATAATAATAATAATAACAATAATAATAATAATAATAATAATAATAATAATAATAAACCGAACAATGGAACCGTTTTATGTGCCTGTTCAAATCGTGATCGTAGTTGTAAAGTCTCCGGTGGTTCGGATTTTACAAGAAGCTTCAGGTCCCGTGGCTATGATCAAAATATCAGCAGTCACTTAATACTACAAGTTTGCTTGCTTCCGTTTTGTTTGAACATTTTTATTTGCTTCCATCGCACCGACAAAGATAGCTCTTACGGCGACGACGGAATAGGAAAGGCCTAGGAGTGGGAAGGAAGTGGCCGTGGCCTTAATTAAGGTACAACCCCAGCATTTTCCTGGTGTGAAGATGGGAAACCACGGAAAACCATATTCAGGGCTGCCGACAGTGGGGTTCGAACCCACTGTCTCCCGGATCCAAGCTCACAGCTGCACGCCCCAAACCGCACGGTCAACTCGCCCGGTGTTTGAACTTCTTATCAGATTTATGTTTCCTTCAGAATTTCCTGATCGAGCTCGATAGCTAAAGTCTCTTAAGTGCGGCCAGTATCCAGTATTCGGGAGATAGTAGGTTCGAACCCCACTATCGGCAGCCCTGAAGATGGTTTTCCGTGGTTTCCCATTTTTCACACCAGGCGAATGCTGGGGCTGTACCTTAATTAAGGCCACGGCCGCTTCCTTCCCACCCCTAACCCTTTCCTGTCCCATCGTCGCCATAAGACCTATCTGTGTCGGTGCGACGTAAAGCAACTAGCAAAAAAGAAAAGATTTTCCTGAACTATCATTCCACAAAACGCACCAAAATTCTTTGTATGTCAGGTACCTTTCAAAGTCTTTGCTTCTTTTAATACACTCTCACCAAGTTTCAAGAAATTTTTAATATAAAATATATCGCGCGCTTTGTAGCCATAAAAATACTGAAAAACTTCAAAGCGAAAATCACGTTTTGTATTCGTTTTTAATATTAAACATTCTGCTTCTAAATGTCCATCAGATATTTCAGAAAATATCAGAGTGGCTTAAGTAATATGGTTTTAAGACAGAGAACGGTAGAACAGTACGTTATCCACGAAGTGAAAAGTAATTTCCTTTCTCGGTAAAGAGGCCTTGTTTGGTAATATCTCCTCAGCGCGCAGAGCTAAACCGGTCAGTAGAGAAATTGCTGCCTTCGAGGGGAAAAATTGGTTTTGTATGAGGGATGAAAAAGGGTTCCACTTCTCACCACGAACCGAACACAGGCTCTAACCTTAATAGATAGTTGGGATCCAGTCACTCCCATCACATCTGAAGAACAATGCCTAATGCTAATGGTTGTAGATATTACGATAAGGCGTTATGTTAATGCCTTCCTTACACTCTTCTATATATATAAAATAACTTGTCCTGACTGACTGACTGACTGACTGACTGACTGCCTGATTCATCATCGCCGAGCCAAAACTACTGGACATAAAGAGATGAAATTTTGGGGATATATTCATATTAAGACGTTGGTGCTCGCTAAGAGAGGATTTTTGGATATTCCTTCGCTAAGGGGGTGAAAACGGGGGTGAAATTTTAAAATGAGTTGCTCTACATCTCAAAACTTTAAAAGTTTACAGATGTAAAAATTGGTATTTAGAATCTTCTTTAAAAATAAGGAAACGCGTATTTTTTTGTTTTCAGAAAATCCCAATAGGAGGGGTGAAAAAGGGTGAAAATGGGGAAAAATGGGTTGAATGCCTTTAATCAGGATACCGGTACCTATATCTCAGAAACTGAAGATATTACAGACCTGAAAATTGATACTTTTGATCTCTTTTTAAAAATAAAGAAACACGTAATTTTTG
This sequence comes from Anabrus simplex, assembly GCF_040414725.1. Classification (NCBI taxonomy): domain Eukaryota; kingdom Metazoa; phylum Arthropoda; class Insecta; order Orthoptera; family Tettigoniidae; genus Anabrus; species Anabrus simplex. The sequence goes on along the minus strand of NC_090266.1, from coordinate 964,014,162 downwards.
TTTTTGGAAAATCCAATTAATGGGAGGGTGAAAAGGGGGTGAATTTTTAAAATGAGTGAATCTATATCTCCAAACTTTTAAAGTTTGCAGATGTAAAAATTGGTATTTAGAACCTTCATTAAAAATAAAGGAACACGTATTTTTTGTTTTCGGAAAATCGCAATAGGAGGAGTGAAAAGGGGCTAAAAGGTGGTTGAATGCCTTTAATGAGGCTACTTATATATCAGAAACTGAAGATATTACAGACCTGAAAATTGGTGTTTGCGATCTCCGTTAAAAATAAAGAAACACATATTTTTTTTGTTTCTGGAATTTAGGGGGGGGGGGTGAAAAGGGAGTAATATTTTAAAATGAGTGTATCTATCTCAAAACTTTTAAAGGTTATATATGTGAAAATTGGTATTTAGAATCTCCTTTAAAAATAAATAAACACACGTACTTTTTCGTTTTTGGAAAATCCAAATATTGGGGGGTAAAAAGGGGGAGGGTAAATTTTTTAAAATGAGTGTGTATACATCTTAAAACTTTAAAATTTACAGATGTAAAAACTGGTAGTTAGAATCTCCTCTAAAAATAAAGGAAAACGTACTTTTGTTTCCTGTAAATCCCAATAGGAGGGGTGTAAAAGGGTGAAAAATGGGTTGAATGCCTTTAATGAGGATACATATATCTCAGAAACGAAAGATATTACAGAACTGAAAATTTGTATATGGGATCTCCTTTAAAAATAAAGAAACACGTATTTTTTAGTTTTGGGAAATCCAATTAATGGCGGTTAAACAGGAGTGACAAATTGGGTGAATTTTTGAAAGACTATATCTACAGAATATCTTGGAAACGTAAAATGTTACAGACGTAAAAAGTGGGTGTTTGTAATCTCCTGTAAATCTAAAGAAACATAGGTGATTTGTGTTTGGAAACTCCACTTAAGGGGAACTCAAAAGGGGTGAAATTTTAAAATGAGAATTTTCAGTTTATCTCAAAAAACTTAACATGTTACAGAAGTGAAAAATGGTATTTTTTATCTCTATTAAACATAAAGAAACGTGTATTTTTAGCTTTCGGAAATACCACTTGGGTGGAGGGAGGGGGGGGGGTAAAAGTGACTGAAAATGGTGTTGAATTCTTTTAATTAGGCTACTGATATCTCAAAAATGAAGATGTTACAGACGTGAAATTTGATATTTGCAATCTGCTTTAAAAATAAAGAAACACGTATTCTCGGAAAATCCAATGAAGGGGGGGGGGTGAAAGAATTGAAAAATTAATTGAATTAATTGAATGAGAATACATACATCTAATAAAAACTAAAGTTGTTACAGACGTGAGAATTCGTATTTGGATCTCCTTTAAAAACAAAGAAAAACGCGTTTTGGGGGGAAACCATCTTGGAGGGCGGGAGTGTAAAGGAGTTGAATTCCTTTCATGAGGACACATAAATCAAAAACTGATGAAGTTAGAGTCGTGATAATTGGTATTTAGAAGATCCTTTACTATTAAAGAAACAAGTATTTTTTGCGGGAAAATTCACTTAGGGGGGGGGGGAGTAGTGGGAAATGAAGTGAAAAAAGTAAATTATTGTTATGGGGATACTTATATCTCAAAACTGAAGGTAATAGACGTGAACATTGGTGTTTGAAATCTTCTTTAAACATATGAAACAAGCCTTCTTTTAATTTTTTTGGGGGGAGGGGGGTGTGCCGGTAAATAAACTTAACGGCGGTGGGGTGTAGAAGGAGGTGAGACCAATTGATTTTACTGTTCTTAATGTACTTATAAAGGATCCTCGGCAGCGCGCCGGCCTCTCACAGCTGGGTTCCGTGGTTCAAATCCCGTTCACTCCATGTGACATTCGTGCTGGACAAAACGGAGGCGGGACAGGTTTTTCTCCGGATACTCCGGTTTTCCTGTCATCATCCATTCCAGCAACACATAATAATAATAATAATAATAATAATAATAATAATAATAATAATAATAATAATAATAATAATAATAATAATAATAATGTTCCGGACCGTCGTCAAATGTGCGGACGGCGCTGGAAACGGCTCCTGGACGGGTAATGACTAAGAATGCAGTCCGGCCGCGGGTTCAGTGCCTTCTAGGCACCCAATATGACACCACGCCGGATCTCCTGAAGGATTTTATCCATATTTAAAATGATTATAGGAAAAGATGGCAAAGATTTACGGACGCAACTGACCGGGAGGAATACCTGAGCCTAGCCCGGGTAGTACGAAATCGATTGCTGGAAAAGAAGATTGAAAAATGGGAGGAAACATGCCGTAATCTAATAGAAAACGAGTCAGATCGGGAATTTTGGTGGGTTCTCGCAGAAAACGAGTCAGACCGCGAATTTCGGCGGATTATATATCTAAAACAATAAGCATTCAATTATAAATTTCAGTATAATACCGTAGCGAAGCACGGGTATCTTGCTAGTCTTTACATAAAATTTCAAACGATGTGACTTCCTAGTTCTATACTAGAACATGAGTTGATGCTTTACTGTTTGGAGATATGTTGTCCTTACTTACCTTGTACTGTGCGTGGCTTATCTCCAGTCTACAGTAAGTAGTCTACCGTTCAGGTTATCAAGGCACTTTTCGAAATCCCAACAGAAATAATTACAGTTGACATACTACCGCGAAGCCCACGATAATGAAAGCTATTTGACAGTTTCTACTGGCACAAGTCCATAGGGTTGATAATCTAGGTTATGTCCGGTTCCATGACTGAGTGGTCAGTGTCTTACATTGAACTCTCGAGGTACCTGGTTCGATTACTGACTTGGTCGAGGGACTTAAATCGTAAACTATTTATTCTCTGGGCTCGGGGCAAGGCATTTTTGCTCTACTCAACGTTCCTGCAACCCGCACACCACAAGAAGCACTATCCTATAAAACACTAATATGCAGTTTCCCATACACGTCAAAAGCCACCCATTCTAGTCGGAGGGTCTCACCTACAACGGCTGAACAAGGCTGGCAATGTATGTTAAGTCCTTAGCCCAAAGGCCAGTTGGATCCTCAGATACACCATCAACTGTCGCAGGTGGCCCAGGCGTCAGATATATCTTAATCTCGTAATATGAGTTTAATTTATCCGTATATTTTTTGCTTTTCTACAATTGGCTCTACGTCGCACCGACACAGATAGGTCTTATGGCGACGATGGGATAGGAAAGGGCTAGGAGTTGGAAGGAAGCGGCCGTGGCCTTAATTAAGGTGCAGCCTGGTGTGAAAAATGAAAATCACGGAAAGCCATCTTCAGGGCTACCGACAGTGGGGTTCAAATCCGCTATCTCCCGAATGCAAGCTCACAGCTGCGCGCCCCTGATTGCACAGCCAACTCGATGCATATTTTTGTTCGGACATGAATGTAGCTTACATTGAAGCTACATTTCACCGCTAAAAATTAACACTTTCCAGTTGCGATTAATGGGTACTTAGGGTCTCTCATATATTATTTTGCCCCTCGTGTGGTACAGTGCGATGTGATGGACTCAGCTGGAAATGAAATGGAATGGAATGGCGCATGGCTTTTAGTGCCAGGGTGTGTCCGAGGACTTCGGGTCGCCAGGTGCAGGTCTTTTGATTTGACACCCGTAGGCGACCTGCGCGTAGTGATGAGGATGAAGTGATGAAAACGACACATACACCCAGACCCCGTGCCAGGGGAATTAACCAATTATGGTTAAAATTCCTGACCCTGTCGGGAATCGAACCCGGGACCCCTGTGACCAAAGGCCAGCACGCTAACCATTTAGCCATGGAACCGGACGACTCATGTGGAGAGATCATGGGAGTAAGAGCTGTATCGGATTGTAGGCCATACGAAGAAAAAAAAGCTTAAACGTTACAGACCTTTTGAATAATTCATAGCTGTAGCATGAAGTGGTTTGATTTTATGACCAAGAGTTTGGGAAGCATAAGATTTGCGAACAAAGAATGCTTTTTTCTCGATAGAACAAGGACAAGATATGTAGTTCTTCGAACATTAAAGTAACTATGTCAGCTTAAGTGTAGGACCATATGAACAGCCAAAGATTCTGGGGGAAGGTGTATTAGAATCCCATCGGTGGTCATACTTCACCGTTTCTAGCCAATGATATCAGACGGCATCACGAAAATTCCTTGATTCCTTTCAGTCCATTTAAAGTACTCAATGTTGCATTAAATCATAGTAGGTATCCATATGGTGGTAGCATTGGTGTTTTAGAACACACACACATATATATTGCACCCATAAGGCGAAGAGAGAGAGAGAGAGAGAGAGAGAGAGAGAGAGAGAGAGAGAGAGAGAGTGTGTGTGTGTGTGTGTGTGTGTGTGTGTGTGTGTGTGTGTGTGTGTGTGTGTGTGTGTGTGTGTGTGTGTGTGTGTGTGTGTGTGTGTGTGTGTGTGTGTGTGTGTGTGTGTGTGTGTGTGTGTGTGTGTGTGTGTGTGTGTGTGTGTGTACAGCCTGATAGGACTTCGGAGAGTGTGATGTGGAAAATTCTTTGGTGTTGGTGTGTTTCCTTGAATGAGATGTTATAATAGATCATTCTTTCTAAAGCCTTACGATGAACTCATCCAACTTGGCGACCGAGAAAGCATAATCTTGTTGATAATAGGACGTTTATCTGAGGAGTGTCTGCTCAAAAGGCGCTATATCCATCAGAAGAAATTTGCGGGGGAAACGTATAAAACGTAAAAAAAATGCACATCGGACGTACCATGGTCGGATACGGTACACATTTTAAGAAATTACATCTCTTTGGTCTGTTTTGTTCATGACATTCGATGGCATTCAACTACTGCAATGCATAGGGAATAAGTACTAATTTTTATTTTTAAGTGGAAATAGCACATTTTGAACAGATGGTGCAAAGAAGAAAGTGGGAAGAAAGTGTATAGGATGAATAATGTATGAATAGAACACTTTTCTCTTCCAATCACGTATGACCAGCAAGTGGGTCGAAAATATTTATACACAGTGTGATTCAGCAGCCCCTTCCAATATCGTTTGCTGCAGCCCAACTAACGTGCACACGGTTGTGGGTGCTGTTCCCCTGCAGGCGTACTGTATGGTAGTAATGTTCATATTTTGCACACGATTCTGAAACCTAGCGAGATGTTCGATCATACGTCTACAAAACATGACACCTTGAAATCAAGTAGCAATATCCTTTTACCATGTAACTATGTTAATGTGTTGTGCCTCGTGACCGGGTGTAACGAAGAGGGGAATCAATGCATTAAACTAGGTAACAGTATAGTAATTAATGTCTTAAACACGAAACCGGATGGCGTATGTACTCTGCTCTCGTCGTACTACCAGCATGTTTACAGCAGTGTAGCGTTGTGGATGTGGTTAGGCGCTCGCCTAGCAATCGAATGAATGTGCCAGCGGCGGTTGGAATCCTGTATCTTTGAAATATTTTTGCATCGGTATGATGTTTGAATAAGTTAACACAGGCCCACGTTTGCCACATTCAAACAGTAGAACGATGCTGTTATTCATCTTGTGCCTTGCGCATACTGCGTTGGTTAGGGCCTGAATGAACTGTAATCTCTCCTGTCATTCGGCATGTTTTCCGCGGAGGAATACGTTGACATGCTCCTCATTTATGGGGAAGCAAGACAAGGCACTACGTCAGTGCCAGGAACGGTATCCCGACAGGCGACACCCGGCTGCTACAACATTCCGCCGTGTTGAAAGACGCCTTAGTACAACAAGCGTGATTTCCAACCAGCCACCAGTCCGCGATAGGCCCGTTACATCGGGTGAAACAGAAGGGGCCGTTCTGGAGGCAGCTCGTAATAATCCACACATCAGTACAAGGGCGATTGTTCGACAGGTGAACACCAGCCAGCCTTCCGTTTGGCGAATATTGTATGAACATAAATTCCACCCATACGCCCTTGAGCTATACTAAGAGCTCCATGGACGGGATTTCGAAGCTCGAATTGAGTTCTGTCGGTGGCTATTGGGCAGGCTGGACAATAATGCAGCATTCGTATCGCTTATCTTGTTCTCGAAAGAATCACGCTTCCACAATAATGGGAACGTCAATCGCCATAACATGCACTATTGGAGTCCGGACAATCCTCACTGGGTGCTACAGGTGGCCCATCAAGTACGATGGGCAGTGAATGTTTGGTGTGGAATCTTGGTGGATCATCTGATTGGACCTTATTTCTTTGAGGGCCATTGGACGGGCCCACACTACCTGCACTTTCTGCGTCAGGAACCCCCAATGCTGCTGGAGGATGTGCCCTTGGACGATAGTTTGACGATGTGGTTGCAACAGGATGGAGCTCCACCACATTGGACTTTGCCCGTTCGTAACCATCTGAACAAGGAACTGCCAGGGAAATGGATAGGACGAGGGGGCCCTGTTTCTTGGCCCGCCAGATCACAGGATTTAACGCCGTTAGACTTCTTCTTGTGTGGATATTTGAAGAACGTCGTTTACACGCAAGCGCCAGAAAACCCCGACCAGTTCCGGTAACTCATCACGGACGTCTGCCGAGCAATTACACCTGGAATGCTTCAGCGCGCAAAACGACCTATTGGACACCGGGCCCGAATGTGCATAAATCAAAACGGTCATCACATTGAGCATTTGCTGCGATAAAACTTTGTCAGTGCAGTTGTGTTCCTAATATTTCCGGTGTGTATGCGTCCGGCCTACTAACTAATCGGCCCTACTTAAGGCCACAAACACATTCATTCACACACAATTTGCATGAAAGCAGGTATTGAACTTACACTGCGTGCGGTAAGTATTAAAAAAAATTCAAAAATTTGTAATCTTCGCCCTGGAATCGTATCTTCCACCTGACATGAAAGCCAACTCCGCCACGCCTTTACCAACTACTCTACGGGTCCGTACGGCACACTGGGCACCTTATAGCAAGTATTAGGTTTACTGCGGTCACAGTATCAATTTATTGTTTCGCCGGCGTGTCAGGTTCATATGATCTAAAAGCCACACGCATGTCTTCCAATGTTTAATACGCGTATAACATTACGGCGTCCTATGATGTTGAGGCGGTAAATACCAAGATATCCGGTTGTGTTGTCTGAGCATACCGGCAGTGCAGATGTTTTCAGGTCGGAATTAATATTGGGGGTTGCATGAAACTACATTGGAAGTGGTGGCTGAATCACGCTGTATATGCATAGGCTGTACAATAAATCCTTTAGGATGTTTCTTCATTTAACACAAAGTTAGATTTCTGAGATATTTCCTAGTAGTGGAGTTTGTTTAGATCCTTACTACTAACTACATACATCTTCATTATATTTCCTATATTACATAATTTTTCTGTTCTCCTTGGTTTCTTTCATTCTCATTTCACTAAGTAGCCTTCGTCAGAATTCTAAAAATGATCACACAAGACCTCTAACTGGCACTACGAGCAGCATTTCATTGCACTGATCACATTCGTTCACTTCTAGTAAATCAAAAGTGAACTTCTTTGTGTGGTAAACCAATCAAGATGACCACAATTTTATTGATCCCTGTGATCCAGTAAGCGTTCTTCAAGAGCGGTTACACGTTTAATCATCATTTGCGAACTGATGTGGAGCACTTGTGAAATGTAACACCCGTCTCCTGTAGATTATCTTCCTGTTTAGAGACCAGTCATTTTCGTAAAACTAAAAGCTAAACGTCCCATCATTCTCATGTTGACAATGTATTCCAGTACCAGCTGATATTGCACATGTGAACTAGAGGTTGCGTAACGCCAACAACGACGTGCTTGCTCGATCTCGAAGTGGAATAAGTTACCCGTTAGCGCCTCAAATCTGTAAAAACCAAACAAAGAAACAAACAAGAATGCAAACAAAGTGTACTTTTATGTGATTGTGGACATTATAGTCATTGCCTTGGGACCTGCAGTTTACATAGAATGTGAATCACATGATCATTATTTTTCATTACAAAAACTTCACATGCATTGGTCAGGATTCGAACCGTGGCAACCTTGGTGGGAAGTCAGCAACAATACCACCAGGTTTTTACGCTCCCTAAAATCGGTCTGATAACTTTTATCTCTGTGATGTTGGTACTTGAACTTTGTAAAGGGAGTAGTGGTTATGACTGGTACGGCCTATACGTGGAGTTCTATGCGAAGTCAATTCTCCGACGGGTGTCAGTGGACTTTTAACATACTTGTTTCTTGACTGTGTTATTTGAGTCACGAATTCACCCTTTTCCAGTTCCACAAATCATTCTTACACTGAGGGAAGTGGTCGGAATCGTCCAGGTGGGAAGCTACTAAGATACCTCATACAGTAGATATCGATGGCAGATCAGGGTCCTGTAAATGTACAAACTCTCATTAGCCATACGTTATATGTAAAACGTACGTACATTGATGAACAATTTTTTCTTAAGATATGACTTTGTCCACCTACCTATGGATAAGTTAGTTGTTCCATTAGCAGGCCCTAAACGTGACGTCATAGATGACAACAAGTGTATTGCCATATTAAGGGAGAAATATGTACAAGTAAGTAATAAAGTCCTATGCTTTTCTTTTTTATACAATTTCTATTGTGTCGAACTGACGCAGACAGATAGGTCTTACGGCGACGATGGGATAGGCCTAGGACTGGGAAGGAAGATATTTTGAGACGCCTAGAACTTGTTCACCTGGTTTCTCCGTGAAGTATATGGGGTTGATCAAGGCAGATTATAAGTAGATGAAGTAATAAATAATAGTATTGGTTTTACGTACCACTAATTACTTTTACATCTATCAATCGATGACCACCGATCTGCATTTAGGGCAGTCGCCCAGGTGGCAGATTCCATATCTGTTGTTTACCAAGTCTTTTCTTACATAATTGCAAAGACTTTGGAAATTTATTGTACATCTCCCTTGGTAAATTATTCCAATCCCTGATTCCTTTTCCTATAAACGAATACTTGCCCCAATCTATCTCTCCACTGATAGCTTGGAACCACTTAGTCGAGCAGCTCGTCTCCTTTCTCTCAAATCTTCCCAGAAAAGTTTGCAACATTTTAGTAACGCTACTCTTTTGTCGGAAATCACCCAGAACAAATCGAGCTGATTATCTTTGGATTTTTTCCAGTTCTCGAATCAAGTAATGCTGGTGAGTGTCCCATCCACTGGAACCATACTCTAGTTGGAGTCTTGAAACTTGCATGCCCTCTCTTTTACATCCTTACTACATACAACCTATAAGTACCCTCATAACCATGTGCAGTGATCTGTACCCTTTACTTACAATCCCGTTTTTGTGATTACCTAATGAATATATTTCCTTATACTAACACCTAGGTACTTACGGTTATTGGAGCCGTTGAGCTGCTGGAATTTTGACCCACATGAATTATTTTGCGTGCCGGTAGAACTACTGATACGAGTGTGACGTATTTTAGAACCTTCAAATTCCATTGGACTGAGTCGGGATCTAGACCGCCAACTTGAGCTCAAAAGGCCAGCGCTTCTACCACTTGAACAGCTCACATTCTGATGCATAGATGTAAGACATGGAAAGTTTGGCGCAGGATAGGACGGCATGGCGAATTGTACCAGGCCAGTCTGTAGACTGATGATTCAAACAACAAGAACAACAACGTTGATATTCTTTGCGTCGTGACGATGATAATGAACGCCACTGACCTTAATGCACTTTGTTGGAGGGTCTCTTCTTTGTCATGAATACAGCCATCATTAGGAACATTCCTGGCGGAAAGTGCTCCGACAAAATGAGTTCTTTATCTAAATGAGTATAATGGTGATTGTTGTTTTGAAAGGAAAGCAACGGGGTTATCAGTTCCCTGTAGTAAAGTACGTATAAACATTTCGTTCTAGGCTACTTAATATTGTACAACAATTTTGCTTTACATCGCGCCGACGCAGATTGGTCTTATGGCGACGATGGGTTAGGAAAGGGCTGGGAGTGGGAAGGAAGCGACCGTGGCCTTGGTTAAGGTACAGCCTAAATGTTTTCCTGGTGTGAAAATGGGAAACCACGGGCGGCCAACAGTGGGTTTTGAACCCACTGTCTCCCGAATGTAAGTTGACAGCTACGTGACCCAAACCGTGCAGCCACTCACTCGGTAATATTGTACAGCACACCACTTATAGTCTGATAGACTTGGCGGGGGTGAATAAAAACGGCCGCACCCACTAATCGCACCGACACAGATATGTCTTATGGCGACGATGAGAGAGGAAAGGCCTAGGAATGGGAAGGAAGCGGCCGTGGCCTTAATGAAGGTACAGCCCCAACATTTGCCTCGTGTGAAAATGGGAAACAACGGAAAACCATCTTCAGGGCTGCCGACTGGCACCCACTGTTCCCATTGGCTGTTAGGTGAGAGCGTTGAAAGTATCACATGGCCACTTCGTAGTAAAAATGTTATTAGTCGTTAAAATAAGCCATAAATATGTAATAGTTATCTATGTAGAAGTTCATCGTTATTAGCCTTTGTCAATGTGTTGAAAATGCATCTGTCTGCTTTTGAGTCCGTTGGTTGTTGCTGTTGTTTTAGTCATGTTCTTCTTTCTTAATCTGTTTATTGTCCAGGGTTGGCTTTTCCCTCGGACTTAGCGAGGGATCCCACCTCTACCGCCTCAAGGGCAGTGTCCTGGAGCTTCAGACATTGGATCGGGGGATACAACTGGGGAGAATGATCAGTACCTCGCCCAGGCGGCTTCACCTGCTATACTGAACAGGGGCCTTGGTGGGGGATGGGAAGTGTGGAATGGATAGACAAGGAAGAGGGAAGGAAGCGGCCGTGGCCGTAAGTTAGGTACCATCCCGGCATTTGCCTGGAGGAGAAGTGGGAAACCACGGAAAACCACTTCCAGGATGGATGAGGTGGGAATCGAACCCACCTCTACTCAGTTGACCTCCCGAGGCTGAGTGGACCCCGTTCCAGCCCTCGAACCTCTTTTCAAATTTCGTGGCAGAGCCGGGAATCGAACCCGGGCCTCCGGGGGTGGCAGCTAATCACACTAACCACTACACCACAGAGGCGGACTTTAGTCATGTTATTAAGAAAAACCTGTTATCCTTGTTTTATTTATTTGTGTATTTATTTGTATTTATTTATAGTTTTTATAATTGTGTAACAAGTGCAGTTCTTGGAAGTCGACATAGAGTCCGCTCTCTTCGCGCTCCTCCTCCTCCGAGCATGGTGTCCATATAAAGCACATAATTTTTTAAGACCAAAGGGATCACATGCTACAGTGTATGGTTTCCAATCAGTGGAACTACAACGTTCCCATACCTGCCTCTACACTGAGAAATTACTATAGGCCTACATGATATACTATGAATGATTTCGTACGATATGAAGCATCGTAAGGAGATGGAGACAGACGAAGAGAGAGAGAGAGAGAGAGAGAGAGAGAGAGAGTAAAAGTTGCATTTCTGATGAAGTGTTTCGAGTTGCGTGTAATGTAATTTGCAAACATTGTGTGATCTTCGTCATTCCGGACACGTGAGTCAATATTCAACCTGCTAATCTACCGATCTGGTGAGTAGCTCTTCTCCCTAAATCTTGGTTTTATGGTTGTAAATTGTTTATGCTGTATCCTGGTGTATTTATTAAAAACCGCTTGTACTGACAGTATACTGTTCTATTATTATACGCTTAGTCGGCTTTGAGTACTCAGAAATGAGTAATTTAAAAAATGTACAGATTAAAATATGTTCAAACAGTGGACCAGCGCAGGAAGATAATAGCTCTCAAATTAGCTGATTCTATACTTCCACGCTCTACCTGTCATTTTCTTTCTTTCTTTCTTTCTTTCTTTCTAATACGGAGGATTAATTGATTAAAAAGTTCATCTCATATCATTTCAAGTCGTAAAGGATACTGAAAATATATTTTTAAATTAATGGCACTAAGGGGTCATAATATGTTGTGCAGTACTTTTCCAGGATGTCAAAAACTGCTGAAATAACATTACTAGAATTATGTGTTGAAACTGAACTATTCTGTTTCCTGTACGTTGTAGTACAATAGAATAAGCCTATACTAAAAATGGTACTTGTGTAACATCGATTTAATTGCTGCAGGTTTAAATGCACTCCATGGTGCTGGAGTTTTGACCCACGAGAGTTTTCTAAACATTCTGGAAGCTAGCAACCTCAAATACCACAGACCTTAGCCGGAATCGAAGCTACTATTTTGGGAACCAGCGAACAGAAAGTCACCGATCAAACATTCACACCTCTTACGTCGACGCTGTATGTGCAGAGGCGCAATCATTATAACAATTTGATACGTTTTACTTTAAATATTTAATATCTTCGTAGGAAACTGAAAAGGAACCGTGGCATATACAGTCTATTAAGGACCTTAGCTTGCCTAGATGAATGCTGCACAGCCAGATGGCAAGCATTACAGCCATATGTACAGGAGTTTGTTATATCGAATCTGCGATAACAATCAATGTGGCAATAATGCAGCAATTGGTATTTTATTTCATTATCTATGCATAATATTGCGAATTAAATCGCGAAATAATTTTTTTTTCTAACATCGCGAACGCTTGTTATAATCAACAAGTAACACCATTTCCCCATGACTTAGGTCTATTTACATAAATTCAAACGTTTGATGTTTAATTTCAATGAAATTAATTTTGATATGTTTTTTAACATTTCGCGAAATTAAATGACAGTAAAAAGTAAAAAGTGGCGCCTGAAATAACCGCCATCTTAGGACAGAGAGGAATTAACAGCGTATGCTTAGAATTCTGCACGAGTTAACGTCAACACATCATTCTCTATGCAACTGCAATATAGCGTAGTATATATCGTCGCTGTTCGGGCAAAAGGTTATATCTCACAATGCTCTTCCATTCTATTCCTTTCCTTAAGACTTATCACGCCTCCAAGCTACATATGGATATTTAGTCCATGAGAACAATATTCATTGTGTTCATTTTCTTATGCTTACGCGTACAGGAAAATGAACCTTACCGCACCGCACTCCAGCAATGTATATTTGCATGACTTATTTACGCACTCCTACAGTATACTGTAATGTACTTCAGGTTCATTTTCCTTTTAACGTTAACATACGAAACTGAACACAACGAAAATTATTCTGATGGACTGCATATCCATATTTTCCCTTAAGAACAACACCGCGTATCTAACAATGCTCTTTCTATCCATTATGTTTCTTAGAACTGGTCACTCTTCCAAGCCATATATGGATATGCAGTAGTTCGGAATAGAAAACAAAACATCATATTTTTAATTTTGTTTCAACCAATTTAGGTAAATAAACACTCCATGTTCAAACTCCTCTAGCCATAAGTTATTTATTGTTTTTCTATTGCCTTTACGTCGCACCGACACAGATAGGTCTTATGGCGACGATGGGACAGGAAAGGACTAGGAATGTGAAGGAAGCGGCCGTGGCTTTAATTAAGGTACAGCCCCAGCATTTACCTGGTGTGATAATAGGAAACCACGGAAAACCATCTTCAGGGCTGCCGACAGTGGGGTTCGAACCCTCTATCTCCCGAATACTGGATACTGGCCGCACTTAAGCGACTGCAGCTATCAAGCTCGGTCCATAGGTTATTGGGAAGATTGTGTATAAAAAGCAGTTGATCAGATATTCATGCCCCTTACACCAAGCAGCAGCAGCACTTGCAGCAGAAAAGAACACATTAAATTAATATAATTGAATTAGGACATATATATGACGAGGAAGACCAGTCTAGTTCCTTATGAAACTTAAAACAGTTTATATGTGGGTCCCAGGCCGTGAGATCTTTCGTCAGAACAGCCGAGTTAAATGACTCAGACGGTAGAGAACTTGCTTTCTCAATCCAAAATGACAGGTTCGATCTCTGCTCAGCCCATTGGTATTTGAAAGGACTCTAATACGACATCCTCGTGCCAGAAGATTTACCGGCATGTACCCGTAAAGGCACTCCTGCGGGATGCAATTTCTGCTCTTCGACATCTGCGATAACAGTAAAATTATTCCGTGGGACATAAAACAATTATCATCAATATTATTTTTTTTTTTTTGCTAGGGGCTTTACGTCGCACCGACACAGATAGGTCTTATGGCGACGATGGGATTGGAAAGGCCTTGGAGTCGGAAGGAAGCGGCCGTGGCCTTAATTAAGGTACAGCCCCAGCATTTGCCTGGTGTGAAAATGGGAAACCACGGAAAACCATTTTCAGGGCTGCCGATAGTGGGATTCGAACCTACTATCTCCCGGATGCAAGCTCACAGCCGCGCGCCTCTACGCGCACGGCCAACTCGTCCGGTAATATTATTATTATCTAGAATACAGAAATAATACACGCAACAAGGACATAAGGCTAATTACAACATTTGTATTTTCCCTATATGAAGTAGGAAAAATCGTAACAGCAATTTGCATTATCGACCATGAAAATGAAAATCCACAGCCTGTTTCCAGTCATTCGACCGGGTCAGGAATGGAATGAGTGAAGCCCCCATTTAGCGGCGAGGATAGGAATTGTGCCGGCTACCGAAGCCTGTAGCACTCCTCTGCGGCAATGATTAATGACTGACAGGTGAAGTGATATTGGAGAGCGTTGCTGGAATGAAAGATGATAGGGAAAACCAGAGAAAAGCCTGCCCTTCCTGCGCTTTGTCCAACACAAATCTCACATGGAGTGACCGTCATTTGAACCACGGAACTTAGGAGAGGCCCGTGCGCTGCCAAGTTAATCAAACATTTTACTGTTTCGCCTCCGTCTGTAGGGCATGTGAAATTACTACTACTAAATATTATTATTATTATTATTATTATTATTATTATTATTATTATTATTATTAATATTATTATTATTATTATTTTAACGGTTTTCGTCAAGGCCGAGGTGCCGGAATTTATTCCCGTAGGAGTTCTTCTACGAGCCGGTAAACCTACCGGTACGAGGTTGACGTTGAGCACCTTCAGATACCACCGGACTGAACCGGGTTCGAACCCGCCATTTTGAGCTCGGGAGGCCATCGTTCTACCACCTGAGCTGCACAGTCCGGCAATTGTATTCGTATAAATAGAGCTCAACTTATATGATGAACGACATTCTTGGGTACTAAAAAAGTATTCTCGACAGGAACATTAAAATAACTACACCATATGCTCTCACACATAAGAACACAAAATATTTTATACAACACAATTTATGAGGCAAGAAGATGCCTAAAAGAAAAAAAAGAAAGAAGGCAAGGAAGAAAGGAGCGCCAGCGTACAAAAGAAAGCTTTACGAACACATATCCTTCTGTCTTCTCTGGACGTCAGAGAGTAAAAGTCACTCCCACTTCAAACGGTGAAGTTTACACCTGAAATTCGCGATCCTCGTCTCCCAGCATCTCCTGTGTGGTTCTCTCCACTGTTTTTGTCTAGATAATTACTAGTCCTGTCTTCCCCTGATTACAGGGGTATATCTTGTGGATCCAAAGGGCGAGATATATTGTGCCGTACTCTGCCCTGGGCGATTCTTTGGTAATTTATGACTCAGATCAAAACCGCTAGCGTAAAAACGCTTGTTCCTTCAACACGGTACTTCTCAACATATCTCAATCTCGTTCTTTATCTTAAAATAGCCAGCAATGAGCAATTTCACTTCTCAATGAAGAGCAAAAGAAAGAAATAATAAGGTAAGTGACGGGAACGTAAAGATAGACATTTGTCGTAACCGTAATTGACATATCACGTACATATTACTAGATAAGTGTGATGATGATGATGATGATGATGATGATGATGATGATGATGATGATGATGAACGTGATACAGAGCGAGATGGTCGTGCGGTTTGGGTCGCGTAGCTGTGACCTTGCATGCGCGAGATGATGGTTCGAATTCCACCATCAGTAGCCCTGAAGATGTTTTTCAGTGGTTTCCCATTTTCACACCAGGCAAATACTATGAATGTACCTTAATTAATACCACGACCACTACCATCCCATTTCTATCAGTTTCCCATTCTTGCGTCGGTGAAAATATTTGATGTGTGAGCGCGAAGTTTAATCAATGGAGAGAAAAAGAAATATAAAACAGTGTGATGCAACACTCATATAAATTGTAGTGGAATATCGTTTACGTCTCAGGTGGTATTTCCTTATCGCTTGGTAGAACTAAGCACTACCGCTTTGGTGAATAAAGCGAGTTAAAATTGGAAGTTTGACTAGATCATTGGTCCAAAGACGAAGTTCGTGCTGTTATTTAATTTCTCCGAGCGAAGAATTAGCCAGCTGTGGAAATTCATTGTCGATTGAAGTCCATGGCAAAAGTATGATGAGTCCCCACAGTGTGGCAAATAGATGTTCCGTATTTCGGTGGGAAATTTTGGAACATTCGCCGTTTAGTCCTTATCTAGCGCCAGAATATTTTCATCTCCTTCCGGCTTTGAATGCACATCTTGGGAGGTGGGGCACAAATATCAAAGTTAGAACAGCGGTGAAACGCTGGTCCTACGGTCAGGACATCACATTTAACGAGAGTGGAATGGAAAAACTGGTCCCACGGTTAGATAAGTGCTCCAGTCGAAATGGAGAATATGTAAAAAAAAATTGCTACATAATTTTGAGAAATATACACTGCTAACTTGCATCTGAGACACTTATCGTAATAATAAGCGAAGTTTTGCTTTTACCTGACTGTTGATATCATGACCGTAGCAACGAGACCTTCGAGTTTTCATGACCAATGCCAACCGATACGCAAGGATTCGATTCCGTAAGCATCATAGGCTTCAAATAGGTTGTACACGGTTTTAGACTTAACAACAAATGTCATCGAAGTGTTCGCCGGATGAAAATTTAAATCCACACCCTGTTTCCAGTCATTCGACTAAGGTCAGAAATGGAATAAATGAACCCCCACCCACCGGCGAGGATAGGAATTGTGCCGGCTGTCTAAGCCTGTCGCACTCCTCTAGGGCAATGATTAACGACTGACAGATTAAATGAAATGATATTGGAGAGTGTTGCTGGAATGAAAGATGACAGGAAAACCGGAGTACCCGGAGAAAAATCTGTCCTGCTCTTGGCTTTGTCCAGCACAAATCTCATACGGAGTGTCCGGGAGCAGTGGTGAGAGGCCGACGCGCTGCCGCGTGAGCCGCTGGGGCTCATTTTTAGACGGATAATTCCCAGAAATTAATTTGGCCGACTAATCTGAAAGGCTTCTTTCATGTAACTACCAATATATATATGATACTGAAAGCCGTCGGCCTTTCGCACCAATCAAAATCCTATTATATTCAATGCTATCGAATTCATAGTTTTTGTAATAATAATAATAATAATAATAATAATAATAATAATAATAATAATAATAATAATCTTGTAACATTTTATTTGACGTCGTTCAGGCTGCCTATGCGTCACTTTCGAAGTTCTAGTCTACTGTAACAGATGACCGACTAAATCGGATCTTTGTTGGGTTAACTATGGCTAAGTTTTAATTAATTCTGTCGGGTCAACACCGAACATTCACAAGGGATCATTTATAAGCCGGCATCCTAACTTACTACATGGAGTGTCGAATGGACTAACTTCCGACTTTCAAAACTTCGACTGAATGGACTTCCTTCCGCCTTTCAACCTTTCAAAACTTCGACTACCTCTGCCAGGTTTGAACCCGTTATCTTGGGATCCGGAGACTGATACTTTACCACTGATCCACAGAGGAAGCATAATAATAATAATAATAATAATAATAATAATAATAATAATAATAATATCAATTTGGATGTGAAAATATTTATCGTAATATTCACCAGGTTGTGCAATTTTTTTACAATTTGCTTTACGTCGCACAGACACAGAGAGGTCTTATGGCGACGTTGTGATAGGAAAGGGCTGGGAATGAGAAGGTAGCAGCTGTGGCCTTAATTAAGGTATAAATATGGGAATCCACGGAAAACCATCTTCAGAGCTTCCGGCGGTGGGATTCAAAACCATCATCTCCCGAATGCAAACATAAAACTAAATGGCTCGAACCGCGTAGCCCACACGCTCGGTTATTGAACGCATGCAATCATACATACCTACATACATACATACATACATGCATGGATGACAGGCTCGTTGGTTGAATTATCAGAGTAGTGGCCTTCGATTTCGAGGGCCCCGGGTTCGATTCTTGGCTGCGTCGATGATTTTAAGCGCGCCTGATTAATTACTATATCTCGGGGGATGGATGTTTGCCTTAATACAACTCTTAATCTACACACAACACCTCACACTACAAACCACCATAGAAACATGCAACAGTGAATACATTCCTCCACATATGGTTGGCGTCTGGAAGAACATCCGGCCGTAAAACTGGGATAATTCCATACAAAAGACTCACGACAGGTAATTAAGGAAAAGACCAGGAAGAAGATACATACATACATACATACATACATAGCCTTATAAGAATAAGTACTGGGTGAGTTGGCCGTGCAGTTAGGAGCGCGTGGCTGTGAGCTTGCATCCGGGAGATTGTGGGTTCGAATCCCACTGTTAGCAGTCCTGAAGATGGTTTCCCGTGGTTTCCCATTTTCACACCAGGCAAATGATGGGGCTGTACATTAATTAAGGCCACGGCCGCTTCCTTCCAACTCCTAGGCCTTTCCTATCCCATCGTCGCCATAAGACCTATCTCTGTCGGTGCGACGTAAAGCCGCCATCACAAAGAAAGACAGGAATAAGTTGGACTTCAAATTAATTTCTATTTTGAAATATAGGCCACACGAATTTGCAAACGAGAACTCACTAAATTAGCCTCCTTACGTACTTGTTCGGGTCTTTCCATCCTTCTGTAAGCTACTCTCCTGGTATGACAACCCTCCGTGTACGGTGAAATTACAGAGAACTCACTCGATATGGAAGAAGATTGACACTGCTAGACCGTACGGAGCGCTAGCCAATTCGCGTATATTTTACAATCACCTTTATATAGGTATTGTTTTATGGTTCACAAGTGGTGGAAAATTCCTGAATTTCACTATACCATGTAGCCTAGTTTGACTACTACACTGCCGAAGAATAACATGCAACATCCTCAAGGCCTGTTTTCAGTGGCACCAGTGCATACAGAGGGGTGGTTGTGTTAGTGATTCATGTTTCACGGAGATCGGCGATCAGACGGCGCTCAGGAGGCCAGTCCGTGCGCACTATGATTCAGCTCTGCAGGCAGTAACTGTGCTGAGGTTAGAGGTGAACAGTGTTTACAACATTCATTTAGGGTACAACCTTGCCCCGCCGACAAGTACATGCTCCTGTTGAACAACTGCAGCCATTTGAACAGGGTCGCATTGTGGGCCTGCGGGAAGCTGGGTGGACGTATCGACGGATTGCTGCACATGTTGGGCAAAATGTATCGGTGGTGCGTCGCTGCTATCAGCAGTGGACTGTGGAACATTCACACACCCGTAGACGAAGCTCCGGACATCCGCGTAGTACAGACGCGCGTCAAGTCGACGCATTGTGCGAGCCGCGGTGGCCGACCGAACATTAGCCAGGAAAGAAATCCGGTCACATGTTGCACGTGCTGTGCCACCAAGGACCGTTGCTTGCAGCAGGATTATGATCACATGTGGCTCTGGCCAGGCGACCATGCACGGCTACTCTGGTGTCGCGAACGAGTCGACTGTAGAGGAGAATGGCGCTCTGTTGTTTTCAGTGACGAGAGTAGGTTCTGTCTGTATGCAAGTGATGGACGTACACGTGTACGGCGTAGACTTGGTGAGCGGCCTATTCCAGAGTGCATTCGCCCACGACACCCAGGTCCCACTCCAGGCTTCATGGAATGGAGGATCATCAGTTACAACTCGCGGTCGCAATTAGTGTTTCTGCAGGGTAATGTAACCAGTGCCCGCTAAATTGCAGAGGTTGTTATCCCCGTTCTACTGCTATTTCTTCAACAGGAAGGTGATATACATTTGCAGAAAGACAATACACGTTCACATGCAGCTGCTGCAACGCAATGTGTTCTACGTGGTGTACAACAACTTCCCTGGCCAGAAAAATCACCGGAACTCTCGCCAATTGAACACGTATGGGACATGATGAAGCGGGAACTTACGCATTCTCCAGAATCTGCAAGAATCATTGCTGAATTGCATCAAAAGTTGGAAGGGGCTTGGAACAATCTGATCGTTTGCATGCGCGAATACATGCCTGTATTGCCGCTAAAAGGGATACACTCTGTAGTGATGCAACTGTGACATGTGTATTTCATTTGGTCTGAATTTGAAATCAAATACTCCTCCAGTGATGAACTACCTGTCACGTCACTTGTGAATAAAATGACCTTGTCTTTTAAGATGTTGCATGGTATTTTCCGGCAGTGTACATGGGAATCTAAATGCAAACAATGGAGCACAATAATTAATTTACACATTCAAATATAATTCTGCACATGTTAAATACTACCTATCTCGGGATATTTTATAACCATATTTCTTCATTTATCCCCACAAAATATTTTGAGTTAAGAAGCTATTACGAAGGAAATTTCCATGTGGTCTTGCATATTTGTTTCATGTACCCACATGAAGCTTCAAAAGTTGTTGAAAAAAGCAAATTTTGTAGTTAAATTTCCTCTTATATTCCCTTGTTCGTGCCAGGAGAGAAACATCACAGTAAAGTCTTGACCATATAGAAGTGTGTTTAGCTCAATGTTTGACTTAGTGTACTACCATTAGACTATATGATAAACAAGAGTGTCATGTTTTACAGTTGTTGTACATCTGATTCACGGATCGTTTACTGAGAGATATGATAAGCTTTTATAATAGATTACGTGGTCTTCTAACGTTAAATTACACATTCTCAGAGACTTCATTTTCTGTGCTTAGCTGGAGTTTCCCCTTCATGTTCTACATCTCAGAGTTTTAACTACCCGATTGTGAGAACCTTATAGATCTCGGCATGTGAGAGAAATGCTGTTACCGTATTGATCTGCACGATGTAGAAGATAATATCTCTTCATAAATGATTTTCTCTCTATTTTAATTACTTATTAGACTGTTGTAGTATTGACGATCTCCCCTTGTGAGATGCCACTAGGACGGGATGGGACGGCGAGGGACCTAATAGGCTGGCAGGCTTCTGGAGACGCGAACACCGGGCACAGTTTATGATGAAAACGTCAGATAAGCCAAACAATACTTCTCCTCAGTCACGAACAGATGGATCTCTATGAAATATTACAGCGGTTATTTCTTAATGTGGATAAGACTGCTCTAAGGACGCCTGACTGCCTACTTCTTATTTGATTCCAATTTTAAAGGAAGCTTTAGAAAGATGCTTGCTATTTTATCTAAAGTCACATTCAAAATAATATTGTGTTCCAAAATGAGGCCGCGTGCAGGCTGAGAATAGATGTGTATTTTACAAGTGAAACTATATCGAATATCGCAGTAGATTTTCCAAGAAACGAATGTAAGAACGGACAGTATCCTGATATTCTGCCAGGATGAGTGGCGGAAGCATGTCCTTCTTATGAAAATACATCTAATTCCTTTTTAAATTTCTTCTGAAAAGGTGACAAGCTTGTGGATGCGTTCTTTACATTTAACCATATTACAGTATTAAATTAACAGTCCATGGAGTTGTCTAAAACATTCTTCGAAAGACCAGTCGGGAAGTGATGCATAGCGTTTAAGAATATGCTATTTGCTTTACGTCGCACCGACCCAGATAGGTCTTATGGCGAGGATGGGATAGGAAAGGCCTAGGAATGGGAAGGAAGCGGCCGTGGCCTTAATTAAGGTACAGCCCCGGCAATTTCCTGGTGTGAAAATAGGAAACCACAGAAAACCATCTTCAGGGCTGCAGACAGTGGGGATCGAACCCACTATCTGCCGATTACTGGATACTGGCCGCACTTAAGCGACTGCAGCTATCGAGCTCGGTTTTAAGAAGATGATTCTCTCTGAAGAGCAAATAAGGTATATTGTATATCAAGCAACAGCACCGAAAATTACGAATACTTACATATAGTACCTTATGGTTCATTCGTTTTATAACATAACTAGCAAGATACCCGTGCTTCGCTACGGTATTATAATGAAATTTATAACTGAATGCTAACCGTTTTATATATAATCCGCCGAAATTCGCGATCTAACTTGTTTTCTGAGAGAATCCGCCAAAATTCGTGATCTTACTCGCTTTCTGAGAGATTACGGCAAAGTTCCTCCCATTTTTCAATCTTTCTCTCCAACAATCGATTTCGTACTTCCCGGGCTAGGTCCAGGTATACCACCCGGCCAGTTGGGTCCCTAAATCTTTGCCATCTTTATAGCATTTTAATATGGATCAAATCCTTGAGGAGGTCCGGCGTGGTGTCGTCTTGGGTGCCTTGGCGGTACGGAACCCGCCGCCGGACTGCAATCAAAGTCATTAACCGGCCAGGACCCGTTTTCAGCGCGGTCCGCACATTTTGACGACGGTCCAGAACATTATTATTATTATTATTATTATTATTATTATTATTATTATTATTATTATTATTGATGGTCTGGAACCCACAGCAAGATGCAAGACCGCTACTTGGCGGGTAATTAATTGCTGACAATCTGACCAGCACCATCGTCGCGCGTAGGCAAGTGCGCGAGATTTCTGGCGACACGAATGTTATAATTCCGTGAATTATTGACCTTATTATAGAGGTGAACAATTGCACGGTCAATATCATTCATATCGTTTGTTTCAAATGTGTTTAAATTTTTATTTATATGCCAGGAGAATCTACTGTAATCTAACTTTAAGTTCTCCAAAGTAAAAGATGGCTCTTGAAAACGAACCCAGGAAAGATTAAAAATGATCGGTTTATGATCAGAATAAGTACGTAATGAATAGTAAAATCAATTGATCTCAACTCCTTTTTCACCACAACGCCGTTAAATTGATTTAACACCCCCCCCCCCCCTTCCGCCAAGAAAAAGAAGGCGGGTTTCTTTATGTTTAAAGGAGATTCCAAATACAAATGTTCACGCCTGTTACCTTCAGTTTTGAGATATGAGTATCCCCATAAAAATAATTCACTTTTTCACTTCCTTTCACACTCCCCCTTAAGTGAATTTTCCGGCAAAAGATACTTGTTTCTTTAATAGTAAAGGTTCTTCTAAATACCAATTATCACGACCCTAACATCTTCAGCTTTTGAGATATGTGTCCTCATAAAAGGAATTCAACTCCCCTTCACCCTCGCCCCCTAAGATGATTTCCCCCCAAAACGCGTTTTTCTTTGTTTTTAAAGGAGATCCAAATACCAATTTTCACGTCTGTGACAACTGTAGCTTTTATTAGATGTAAGTATCCAGATAAAATTAATTGGAATTAATTTTTCAATTCTTTCAGCTCCGCCTAACCCCCCAACACCCTTCACTGAATTTTCCGAGAATACATGTTTCTTTACTTGTAAAGCAGATTCCAAAATACCAATTTTCACGTCTGCATAATATTTCCTTTTTGGATAATAGTATCTTCATACAAATATTTCGACTAATATTTCATTCCCCCCCCCCCATAAGTGGATTTCCGAAAACAAAAACTACGTATTTCTTTACTTTTTAAGGAGATTTCAAATACCAAGTTTCACATCTGTATGATCTTCAGTTTTTGAGATATCTGTATCCTAATTAAAAGAATCCCACCCCATTTACAATCACTTTAACCCCCCCCCCAACGACGTGGTTTTTCCGAAAACAAAAAATACATATTTCTTTACTTGTAATAGAGATTAAAAATACCATTTTTCACTTCTGTAACATGTTACGTTTTTGAGATATACTTTAGAAAAGCTCATTTTAAAATTTCACCCCTTTTAGTTTCCGTTAAATGGAGTTTCCAAAAACGAATCACCTGTGCTTCTTTACTTTTACAGATTCCAAATACCACTTTTTACGTCTGTAATAGTTTACGTTTCTGAGATATAGTGTAGTTACAACCTTTTTAGAAAATTCGCCCCAATTTGTCACTCCCGTTTAACCCCCATTAATTGGATTTTCCAAAAACGAAAATACGTGTTTCTTTATTTTTAAATGTGATCCCAAATACCAATGTTCAGGTGTGTAATATCTTAAGTCTCTAAGATATAATTATCCTCATTAAAGGCTTTCAACCACTTTTTCACCGTTTTCGCCCCTCCTATTGGGATTTTCCGAAAATAAAAAATACGTGTTTCTTTATTTTTAAAGGAGATTGTAAATACCAATTTTTACATCTGTAAACATTTAAAGTTTTGAGATTTAAGACAGTCATTTTAAAATTTCACCCACCTTTTCACCCCCCATCAATTTGATTTTCCAAAAACCAAAAAAAATCTTGTTTCTTTATTTTTAAAGGAGATCCCAAATACAAATTTTCAGGTCTGTAATATCTTCAGTTTCCGAGATATAAGTATCCTCATTAGAGGTGTTCAACCCTTTTTTTACAATTTTCGCCCCTCCTATTGGGATTTTCCGACAAAGAAATAAGTGTTTCTTTATTTTTAGAGGAGATTGTAATTACCAATTTTTACATCTGTAACCTTTTATAGTTTTGAGATATAGATACACTCATTTAAAAAATGCATCCCCCTTTTCACCCCCTTGGCGACGGAATATAAAAAAATCCTCCCTTATCTAGCACCTACATTGTAATATAAATGTATCTTCAAAATTTCATTTCTTTATGTCCTGTAGTTTTGGCTCGGCCATGATGAGTCAGTAAGTCAGTCAGTCAGTCAGTCAGTCAGTCAGTCAGTCAGTCAGTCAGTCAGTCAGTCAGTCAGTCAGACAGGACAAGTTATTTTATATATATAGATAGATAATTCATTAACAATTTCCTAGTTGCTCCAAACTCTTAATTGTAATATGCATTCATTTATTTGTAAACATGTTTCAATAATCGAAATACAAATGTTTCTATTCTTTAGACCTCTGAGGAAAAAAAATTCACTCCCTTTGTTTCTTATAGTAGGACTATCGGTACTGGTACTTTCAAATATCTGAATTAAAATACATATTTTACTGTTTTTAAAGAAACTATATCACTTATTTGAAGGTAGAGGTGTGAGAATTTTAGGCTAATTAAGCAGAAGTTGTCCACGAGTTAAGAGAAAATTATGCAAGTTTCTTTCCTTTCTTGCTAGTGGTTTAACGTCATATTAACACATTGAAGGGGTTCGGCGACGAAAGGTTTGGAAAGGGCTAGGATTGGGAAGGAAGTAGCTGTGGCTTTAATTAAGGTACAGGATTTGACTGCTGTGGAAATGGGAAACCACGGAAAATCATATTCAGGACTGCCGACAGTGGGAGCAGAATCCATCATATCCCGAATATAAGCCCACAGCTATGTAACCCAGCCGCACGACCAGCTCGCTCGTTTGCAAGCTGCTTCTCGTGCAGTTTAAAATGTACTCGACGCCATGATCTAAGGCATAAGAATGTTTAAAAAAAATTATGAATATTTGGGACATGAAGAGAAAGAATGGGTAGTCAGATAAGACAATCCAGAATTAAATTCTCAAGGGAGCGAAAGAATTTTACTACTTGAAAAACAAAATAATGTGTGTTCACTGAAGCACGAAAGGTATAATGAGTAGGTCAACAGGAATAACAAAAAGAAATCAGAAAGAAAATGTGTAAGTGACAGGAAGTCTTTTAAAAAATTCTTATATTATTTTGCACATTTTGGCATTCTATACAAGTGGAAAAACGGGCATCGTGCTGAAGAAAGTAAACAGAAGTATTATAATGTTTTCATACGAGAACGACGAAAATGAAGTGTTTTGATTAGGCAGGGAATGAAAAAATACTGCCACGAGTAAGAGGAAGAGAGAAGTTTAAGGCGACATCTACAGAATGGACGATACCCCCTGGCAAAACACATCTCACTGGATCAACGGTTAGAGAACTTTTCACTAGAAAAAGAAAAGAATGACGAGCAAGGACTATGTATGAAGATCTAAATTAGATTAGCTGGCGAAGTTAGATTTTCTCATACCCTCCTCAGTCCGTATGTAGCATATGCTCTACATGTGGTTTTGTCTACTTACAATAAAACAAAATAATTTAAGGAAAAAAGTAATAATGGTAGGAAAGTCAACTCTGAGTCCTGATGTAGCATATATGCTACACGAATAAAACAACTTAGTGAAACACACTCATTTTCTATGGTGAAATTTTAAAAATTATTTGAGCTAAATATAACGCATTGAATGCATCAACAGGCTCGGGACTGAAGAGGATACATAGAGTGCATTATTTGAGTAAAGATGATGTAGTTAACGCAGAACATGTGAGTAAGAACGTCTGAGAACTGATGTTTATATCTTCGGTGACCTTGTCTTGAGGTACTTAATACAGTATGCTCAACAGATCTTCTGAAATCTTCTTTCTGGCCATCACACTTCTTTTTAATGGTTCTGTTCACTTTTACGTTATGTACAGGTAATGAATTGGCATAAATACATTGTCCCTAGGTTCCTCTTTCATTAATATAGCTGCATTTTCCGCAGATAATATCAGCCAAAATAAATCAGATGAGGCAATTAGCATTAACATCGAGAAGGAAATATTCAAGGGAGAAGAAGAAAACTGCTACCTGGAAAGCAAAATAATTAGTGTTAACCAAAACACGTATATTATATTATATTATATTATATTATATTATATTATATTATATTATATTATATTATATTATATTATATTATATTATATTATATTATATTATATTATATTATATTATATTATATTATATTATGAATCCAAATAGGCAACGGAATTTAGACAAAATATACTATCAATGTGTCCTGCACGGAAATCTGCGTGACATCAACCGAGTTGAAGCAGCTGGCACTGTGTGGCTTGGTCGAGACATGGAGATAGTGTACCCTTTGTTTACCACTAGGATTACGGGTGCAATATGTAGTAGTAGTAGTAGTAGTAGTAGTAGTAGTAGTAGTAGTAGTAGTAGTAGTAGTTGCTGTTGCTGTTGTTGTTGTTTTAATTTGGAAATCTGTAACCTCATAGTCAACAAATATACGTAGACCTATGTAAATCCGATCGGATCTCAATTTCTTATTGATCGTGCTTAGCACTGAAAAGGAAATGGTCTTTGTTTTCAGAAAGGGACCATTCCAGAACTCTTGTTGGATTTAAACGGGAGCAAAGCACAAGTAAAGCATTCAAAGACTTGCTGACTATGAGGTTCGAACGCACACGCCATCCTAACAGATTTGGTACTTGCCACTTTAATGGTCTGAGCTATTTTGGCCGGTGATGTTTGACTGTAGGGATCATCATCACGTGGTGTAAGACAAACAGTGAGAAAGATATGTTGTATTCTGTGTTTTCGCAGTGCCTTATGTCCTATGGTTGTCCCATTATTCCATGTCCAGAGACATCCCGGTCACCATCCCAGAGTAACTTACACCAGATATTCCAGTTCTCTCCTTCCACTTGATGCTGTATGGAGGCTGGCGATACGATTACCGTTACTAGCTCTGTGATCGGGAGCAGTTCAAAGGCTGACGAGCGTGTTGCCTATCCCGCGGCACAGAGGGCTCATATACAAGCTATTGTGCTGTATTTTGGTACCAGGGGACTACTACAAAGGAACTGTTTAGACTGACTAAACAAATTTCAATGAAACTTCAGTGAATGATCAGTTAACATATACAGGCTTATTCAGCTAAGACGTGCAGCTCAAAAAATCCCCCCGTTAAAGATATCGACATCCTGTTTTCACTTTCAGTAATTTAACCAAGGGGATCAGAATCGAACCTAGAGTACTTCTACGGGGTGTGGTACTAACTTCGTTTTGTTTTTAAATGGAGCTACACTATTTTCTACATCTAGCCTTAAAATTACAGACATTGCAATTTCAGAGCCGTGATTAGTTTGAAAATCGGACAAGTATTTCTCCAGAAAATGGAATGTATTCAAACGTGCTTCAGTTATACCCTAGAATAGAATAGAATAGAAGGCTCCCGTCCCCCAGTTTCGGATCACCTGAAAGTGGGAAGGGAGTAATCATATCTTGTAATCCAAAATATGTTTTGATAATACATTCATTTCCGTATTACTACATTAAACACAACAATTAAACTTATTAACTACTTTTTCTTTGTTAGTTGCTTTACGATGCAACGACACAGACAGGTCTTATGGCGACGATGGGATAGGAAAGGCCTAAAGGCCTAGGAATGGGAAGGAAGCGGCCGTGGCCTTAATAAAGGTACAGCCCCAGCATTTGCCTGGTATGAAATTGGGAAACCATGGAAAAAACCTTCAGGGCTGCCTACAGTGGGATTCGAACCCACTATCTCCCGGATGTAGCTCACAGCTGCGCGCCCCTAACCGTACGGCCAACTCGCCCGGTATTAACTATTTCAATCCAGTTTCTAAATGGTACATATTTCTTTGATGTTTGTTTGTTTGTTTGTTTGTTTGTTTGTTTTTTCCTAGACGTTAACAGAGTTATATAGTCTAGGACAAACCTGTATCTTACCCTCCCTGAGTTGTATTAGTGCTTACTTTTTCTCATCAGTCTTTACAGAGTTGTCCTACAATGACAACATACATTTTGAATGAACTGAATGACTGAAAGAATGACTTGAGTGCCTATATGAATTGGTGAGTGAATGATTTCATGACCGAATCGTGCTCGTACATGAATGACTTCTCGCCCAGTTACGGATAACCACCAGCTTGGGAGAGAATTACATGAATGAATGGATGAATTTAATAATAATAATAATAATAATAATAATAATAATAATAATAATAATGGTGTAAAAATGGCGTATGGCCTCCGGAGAGGCCTGGTGCGGGTCTTTTTCTCGTAGACGGCCTATTAGGCGACCTGCATATCTGTGAAGATTAGCGCCCTACCTAGGGTGGTTTTTAATGCTGAATACGCCATCCACACACTCAGCCTCCGAGCCACTGGAATTAACCAATTAAAGTTAAAATTCCCGACCCGGCCGGGAATTGATCCCTGGACCCTCTGGACCAAAGGCCAGCACGCTAAACATTTAGCCATGGAGCCAAACAATTGAGTTTAATGAATGAGTAAATGAATTCATTGAATCAAATGAATGATTCCATGATTGAATCGTGTACATGCATAAATGAATGAATAAACACTCTTCTCACCCAGTGACGGATAGGCTTCAGTTATATTTCTGAATCTACCAACTCGTGCAATAATGATCGATTGTATCACAAACCAGCTGATGACATACAGAATTCCTTCACATTCTTCTGACAGGAATTCGCTCCACTGTACCCGTAAGTACACGGTGATAAACTGTATAATTTAACACGTATCATATTACCGTAGGTAACAGTTAAAGATAAAACGGATATGCGCAGGTTTTCCTTCCTATCCTACCTCCCTTGGTCAATTCTTTTTCCGACACGGACGGGATTTTTCTTTTTCTTTTCTTACTACTTGCTTTACGTCGCACAGAGACATTAGGTCTTATGGCGACGATGGGATAGGAAAGGTCTAGGAGTGGGAAGGAAGTGACCGTGTCGTTATTTAAGGTACAGTCCCAGCGTTCACCTGGTGTGAAAATGAGAAACCACGGAAACCATCTTTTTGTTTTTGCTAGTTGCTTTACGTCGCACAGACACAGATAGGTCTTATGGCGACGATGGGACCGGAAGGGGCTGGGAGTGGGAAGGAAGCGGCCGTGGCCTTAATTAAGGTACAGCCCCAGCATTTCCCTGGTGTGTAAATGGGAAACCACGGAAAACCATCTTGAGGGCTGCCGACAGTGGAGTTCGAACCCACTTTCTCCCGAATGCAAGCTGACCCACACCACGTGGCCACTTGCTCTGTCCATTTTCACTCTCTTCGTGGCCGTTCTCTTTCTTTTGTTCATTCTTTGAAAAGCCGAACTTCTTCTTTTCTGATTGGCATGAAGGCGGGGTGGTTACCTAGTAGTAGTGTCCGGCTCCTTGGGTGAATGGTCAACATAATGGCCTTCAGTTCAGTGGGCCCGGCAGTCGATTCCCGGTCCGGTCGCGGATTTTAATCTCAAATTATTAATTTTTTTTTTTGCCTCGGGGACTGGATTTTTGTGCTGTCCCCAACCACCCTCTAACTCATACAACACACAAAACGCCATTCTGCATCACATTAACACGCAGTTTCCATTACACGGTAGATGCCGCCCACTCCCATCGGAGGGTCTGCCTTTCAAGGGCTACACCATGCTAGCAATAGCCACAATAAATTTAAAAATAGACTTCTTTTAATTCTTCTCAAAGCAAGAATAACTTCCACCACCAGCATTACTTTCAAAACTTAGTGAAATGTTAACTACTATTCTTCATACTACACCCTATTATGTATTATTATAATTATAGTTCGACCGAGCTCGATAGCTGCAGTCGCTTAAGTGCGGCCAGTATCCAGTATTCGGGAGATAGTAGGTTCGAACCCCACTGTCGGCAGCCCTGAAAATGGTTTTCCGTGGTTTCCCATTTTCACACCAGGCAAATGCTGGGGCTGTACCTTAATTAAGGCCACGGCCGCTTCCTTCCCACTCCCAGCCCTTCCCTGTCCCATCGTCGCCATAAGACCTGTCTGTGTCGGCGCGACGTAAAACAACTAGCAAAAAAATTATAGTACGAAATCTTAGTTTCTATGTATAAACGTACATGGTATTAATATAAGCTTTTATTATCACAAATCAAGGAACTGTAGTATTTCTTTCCAGAATCACTCTTTTCTCATGCTGTATACAGCATACGTAACAACGGCAGGCGTGCAGCAATGTTCAGATGTATTAATTGATCATACAATAAAGTTTCCTTGTAATCTATGGGATCGCTTCACCACGCTTCACTTAAAAATGCAGCAACAGATCATCGTATTTCTTTCTTTCTTTCACACCCGCTATGCTGAACAGGGGCCTTGTGGGATTTGGGAAGATTGGAAGGGGTAAACAAGGAAGAGGGAAGGAAGAGGCCGTGGCCTTAAGTCAGGTACCATCACAGTATTTGCCTGGAGGAGAAGTGGGAAACCACAATAAACCACTTAGAGGACAGCTGAGGGGGTATTCGAACTCCCCTCTACTGAGTTGACCTCCCGAGGCCGA
Organism: Anabrus simplex; assembly: GCF_040414725.1. Taxonomy (NCBI): domain Eukaryota; kingdom Metazoa; phylum Arthropoda; class Insecta; order Orthoptera; family Tettigoniidae; genus Anabrus; species Anabrus simplex. Next base: position 963,983,070 of record NC_090266.1, on the reverse strand, counting down.
GTGTAACCCGTTCCAGACCACGTACCACTTTTCATATGTCATGGCAGAGCCAGTAATCCAACCCGGGCCTCCGGCGTGCCAGCTAATCATACTAAAAACTCCACCAGACAGGGAGACTTTATCATATTTAAGTAGGTAAATACTTATTTTAGTCCGCCTCTGTGGTGTAGTGGTAAGTGTGATTAGCTGCCACCCCCGGAGGTCCGCGTTCGTTTCCCGGCTCTGCAACGAAATTTGAAACGTGGTACAAGGAATGGAACGGGATCCACTCAGTCTCGGGAGATTAACTGACTAGAGTGGGTTTCGATTCCTAAATCTGCCATCCTCAAAGTGGCTTTCTGCGGTTTCCCACTCCTTCTCCAGGCAAATGCCAGGATGGTACCTAACTTAAGGCAATGGGCGCTTCCTTCCCTCTTCCTTGTCTATACTTTACCAACCTCCCATCCCCACCACAAGGCCCCTGTTCAGCATAGCAGTTGAGGCCGCCTGGGCAAGGTACTGGTCTCCCTGCCCACTTGTATCCACTATCCAAAGTCTCATGCTCCTGGAAACAGTCCTTGAGGCGGTAGAGGTGACATCCCTCGCTGAGTCCGAGGGAAAAGCCAACCCTGGACGGTAAACGGATTAAGAAAGAAAGAAGGAAAGAAGAAAAGAAAGGAAGAGAGAAAGAAAGAGAGAAAGAACTTAGTATCGTATCAACAGATTGCGCTGAACACTGTGACTCTACAATAAAAACAGACGTCTATTCCAATCGTTGTCCAAAGGAAAGTTAATATCATATTACGCTTGGCGAAACACCCAAAAGTAAACATTTGTTTGTTAATGATGGGGTGGTTAAAGGTTTATAAATTTAGTCTTGTGTTTTGAAAACTGAGTTAGTGATACACGGAAAGAGACAGCACTATGTTAAGCTTCACCGTGAAATGTTTTCGTCTTAGAACAGTAGATGGCAGCACTGTGTAGAGATTTAATCCTTACCGCAACAGATTATGCCACATATCTTTTTAACAGTGGTAAGCCACTGCGCAAGGTACAAGCTGTGCACATTGTCATAAGAAACAGATATTTCTAATGTACGACAATTTGTTTCATGACCAAATGGATTATGTTGATAGTGTTGGCCATTATTAAGTTTATTAGCCTATTATCAACGGGAGTTGTCTCGCAAATCCGATTCACCTGAGTTTGGAAGTATTTGTGTGTTGATGTTGTGGTTTGAATAAAAATCACATATTGATGCTTTTCTTGGATTGTACTACATTATTATTATTATTATTATTATTATTATTATTATTATTATTATTATTATTATTATTATTATTATTGAGGAGCTGCCTGGCCGAGGCGGGAAAGGCGTGCTCGGTTCGCCCGGAAGGACGTGGGTTCGAATCCCCGTCAGGAAATCGTAAAATTTAAGAAACGAGATTTCCACTTCCGGAGGTGCATATGGCCCTGAGGTTCACTCAGCCTATACCAAAAATGAGTACCAGGTTAATTCTTGGGGGCAAAGGCGGTCGGGCGTAGAGCTAACCACTCTACCCCATCACGTGCCGCGGTTAACAATGGTGGAAGCCTTTACCTTCCACTCCTCGAAGGGCCTTCATGGCCTGTACGGAGGTGTCTTTGTATTATTACTATTATTATTATCCTTCTCCTTCCGACGCTATTTCCACATTCTCTCGGAGGTCTGATCTATGTTGCAGTCGCACATGTGCACATGCTCGAATATTATGCACCAATCTTATCGTACATGGAGTGGTATGTTCACTATTGCCTGTTTCTGTGATGGTTGGTAATTGATGAGTTGTGTATAAAAATTAAGAGGTGAGTTAGGGCAAACTCAACACCCCGTTTTCAAGCAAGGAAAATTAACTAGACACAGAACTTGAACCCTGATCCATAGTCTTAAAGACTTGCTTTCCTAAAAATAAGGGTAAGTAACTTACTCCATAAGTTCTAATAAAGGGTATAAATCATATTGATCCTAAAAAAATTAGATACCATGAATCTCCTTAGTGACAATATATTATAAGATAAAGAAAATTTCGATATATATAAGAATAATCACCGTGTGAACTGACGAGAACTATAATGAAAATTCAGCCAGAGAGCCTGGCATGTTTAGAATTTTATATGGTTTATCAATGCATAAACATCGCATATAGTAATAAAATAAGGGCATAATATTTTGAATAAAGGCTTTCTTCACGATTCTAATGGAATTATCCGCACTATAATAAATAACACTCTGGTAATTGCATAGTCTATCAACTCGTGAAATAACGATATTCTTGCCCCTAAAACGCCTAACTGGTCGTAAGCTATTGCGTTCTCCGTAGCATGAATGTCTCCTAAGAGAAAAATATCAAAATAATGGAACTAATAATAATGTTATCGTTTCTACGTCCACTAACTAATTTTGACGGTTTTCGGAGACGCCGAGATGAAGGAATTTTGTCCTGCAATAGTTATTTTTACATGCCAGTAAATATACTGGCACGAGTCTGGCGTATTTGAATACCTTCAAATTCCACCAAACTGGGCCAGGATCGAACCTGCCAGGTTGGCGTCAGAAGACCTGCGCCTTAACCGTCTGAGCCAGTCAACCCAGCAATAAAGGAACTGAGTGAGTCGTTGTTCATAACTAGTTCGAAGTGAGTAGCTTAATATTCTTTACAAGTAACTGTAATTTAAACATGTATATATTAAATAGCAAGAAACGTGTTAGAAATACTTACAAGTAAGTATTCAGTGTCTCACAAGATGATGGAAAAACTCCGCAGGTTCCAGCATAGGTTTATAAAAATTATAGAGCAATTGGTAGACTGTTTTATTATTAGAATTTTGCTTAACGTCGCACCGACGCAGGTCAAGGGCTAGAAGTGGGAAGGAAGTGACCGTGGCATTCATTAAGGTACATTTTCGTGGTGGGAAAATGGGAAACTGTGAAAAACTATATTCAAAGCTGCCGACAGTGGGGTTCGAACCCACTATCTCCCGAATGCAAGCTGATAGCTATGTGACCCAAACCGCGTGGCCACTTGCTCGGTATTAAATATGTTCACAAATATATGTTCTCATTATGCAATTAATATAACATCGTGTTTTCGTTGCCTCATTATGGTGGAAAACGTATTATCCAGATATATACTAAGATCAATTAACGAGTTATTTGAATATCAACAGACTCGCTATAATAGAGAACACCAGACACCCACAGAAGTATTGAAAGTAAACTCGAACACGCGATATAGACTGTACGGGGAGATAGTAGCTTATAAGTGATCTCTATTGACTTGTAAGATCATTTTTATATTTTTACTCTGAGAGAGAAAGCTAGAGATAAATGTTTAAAATCCATGGTTGAGGGAATAATTCTTTCTTAATCTGCTTACCCTCTAGGGTTGGTTTTTCCCTCGGACTCAGCGAGGGATTCCACCTCTACCGCCTCAAGGGCAGTGTCCCGGAGCTTCAGACTCTGGGTCGGGGGATAAAAATGGGGAGAATGACCAGTACCTCGCCCAGGCGGCCTCACCTGCTATGCTGAACAGGGGCCTTGGTGGGGGATGGGAAGATTGGAAGGGATAGACAAGGAAGAGGGAAGGAAGCGGCCGTGGCCTCAAGTTAGGTACCATCCCGGTATTTGCCTGGAGGAGAAGTGGGAAACCACGGAAAACCACTTCGAGGATGGCTGAGGTGGGAATCGAACCCATCTCTACTCAGTTGACCTCCCAGGGCTGAGTGGACCCCGTTCCAAGCTTCGTACTACTTTTCAAATTTTCGTGGCAGAGCCGGGAATCGATCCCGGGCCTCAGGGGGTGGCAGCTAATCATACTAACCACTATACCACAGAGGCGGACTGAGGGAATAATACAGGGCATAATTTCATGCATATTGAAGAGATACAATAATAGGTTGTAAGATGACGACGTCTGCGTTTCAGTACTGTAGGGTACCTTTGAAAATAATTTGCTTTTAAAAATTAATAAATTACTCGTTAAACTAGTCCTCCCAAGAACGTGAAACTCCTGGTTATAGGTCTCTTTCTCAAAACTGGGGCTAAGGACTTCACGGAAAAGTAGCAAACCCAGGATACAAATTCTATTTTTACAAATTAAGAGGAAGTGCATGCCTCAAATTCCAAAACCATCTGAAATTGAAAACGGACAACACAGAACATATCAGACCACCCAAGCAAAACACAGAATCCATATTTTCCAACTATTTACTGGACACAGGGCACGAACTCATAGGCATCAATATAAGCCTCGATATTCTCCACAAGAAAATCCATAAATTTCGCCTCTAACACTAGAACAGCATTAAATGTGCACAGGCATTATATCATAGAGCACCGACACCATGAATGAATAAGTACAAATGAACTCCCAAAAGCTTTATGCAACCACATCTTACAGAAAATTCAGAGTTGATAATGGACAGATGGCGTCAAACATTCTTTTTGCAGGAATCTGTCACTGACGATGACCATTCCTACACGGTAGAAAGCACTCCATTGTGGGATTTGTTTACCATTGATAAAATAATCATGAAGTTAAAAGAAACAACCTTGTGTTTTACGTAATTGTTGATAATGTTATCAGTTTTGTTTGGAATCCCAACCAGAAAGACGTAAATTTTAATTTAATAAATTATACGTGCATTGGCCGAGATTCGAACAACGGCCGCCTTGGAGAGAAGCCAGTAACGATTTCATGCTCTCATTCCAAACAGTCAAGTCAGTGTAATTCTACATAGTTATATTTTGCGTCAAGTATGTGGATAGACAAACCAACCAGAAGTATGAAGACACGAGAAGATCAGTGATCTAGTTTGTAACTTCCTTTTGTTGATAATAATAATAATAAATAAATAAAAATATATAAATAAAATTACTCAAAAACTTAATAAAATTAATAAGCATAATTAACCGAAATGTCCGTAGTATGGGTGCCAGAGTTCACCAGAATGGATCCCTCGAATTTAGATAACAGCATGATAAACTTTATATCCCATGGCGTGTACATAATGCTGCGTACTGGTACATCTGCTCCAGGCCTTACCTAACCTCCTGAAAACGACTAATTAGGTAGGAACTGCACCTAGGTTCATCAATAACACTGATTCTAAAATAGCTAACTATATTCTTAACAAATTCCGTGCATGAGCACCTCATCAACATACAACATTATACATATAATACACACATAAAATATTGCTGGAAGACTCCATATTTACAACAACAACAACAACAATAATGAAAATCGTGGGAAAACGAAAGCGAGAACTAAGCTACCATTTGTAGATAGTCCAATGAACAATGTACATGTATGAAGATAAATACCCTTCACTGTCTCTATATGAATTCGACTTACCGATTCTCATAATCGGCAGTTATCACATCACACAGATACTGTACCTTGTACTACTGTGTTCACATATTTTAACACTTGTTGTAAAGATATATACACGTCGATCCTCAACATATAAATTTATGGAAAGTCTGAGATAGCTTTCACCAACATATAATGCTAGGCCGCCACAAGTGCTACAATACTTAATGCGCAAGCACTCTCCACAATCAGCCACTTTCCACGAACATAACAAGACAACGCTCCACGAACGTTTGAAGTCCAGTCCATTGCAGCCGTGTCATTCCAGTACCGTGTATCAGCACCACTTCCTTCCCGTACAGTGCGTCAGTTGTAGTTGTAGTTGTAGTTATCTTCCTTCTCGTTCCTTTACCTTCACCTTTACAATCACCCTTACAATGTCCCCTTACAATGTTTTTGATTGCCGCCGTATGATCAACCTTTATAGACATCGACATCCCCCTCCTCTCAGATGAGACGTCTGGATTGGTGCTTGCCCACCAATCATGAGTGAACCTCTTGTCAAGACCAAGCCCTGAACTACTACTTCCTCCCAAGACAATAACAAACTCTGGGGTATATTCCATGAGTCATCAAATTTTCCTAATACAACAACAAGCTCATCTCGTCAGGCTGGGATATATACATGACTCATGAATTTCCCGACACAAGTACATCACAACAAACACTGGGGTAGCCATATGACTCATTCAAATTACCAGAGTTATTAAAGCAATGTTTTCCCACTCGTGCAAAACAAATTACTCATACCTACATATGTGGATATCTTCCAGCTTACCAATATAACTGGCAAAATATACGAATGAAATACTAATACTAATAATAATAATAATAATAATAATAAATCGAATACTGACAATAATATCTATAACTTCTACATATAATTCGGGGGTGTGATATATGTACTATCACAAGTTCAATACAATACAATACAATACAATACAATACAATACAATAGCGGCAAAACCTCTTGACAGAAGTTTTGTTAACTTTACTGATTTAATAAATACATGCGTCCCTTAACCGTGCCTTCAAGCTCATTCCTTACATTCCATTAACTGACACATTATTTTATTCACTGTTGACGTTGGATAAGAAGAAGATGAAGGCGGCAATAATCCAGTGCTTCTTGAATGAACGTCGTTTTCCGAATATTGTAATGAGAACAGAAGTGTGAGAAAGTAGAAGAGAAATATCAGAGTCCGACCACAAAGAGGAGAGACTCCAGGGGCGAAGAGAATAAATGCAGATAACATTGAAGAGCAACAGAATGAAAAGACTTAAGTTTATGTCGTTGTTTAGAAACGTTATGATTCTTCTCACAACGTATAACTTGGAAACCATTGAATGATATACTGTATTCCTAGTGAACAAATATAACTCTATATTTTGTCCCTCGAATAAAAAGCAGTGTTCTTCAGTAATGCTCGAAATTATGACTTGTAAGAATTATGAAGTACATGTTATGGAGCAGAACATTGTCACATTCAGTACTCGATCGGATTGTCTCGTGTCGGGCATAGACGTCGCACGTTATGCTATGGCGTAGTGTTTGCCCACAATGGGAGTGACTTACACATATCACGAACATTGCAGCATGGAGGAAGATTACATTATTTCTGGCACGAGAACAGTGCAATGAGCGATAAACCAGGTTATTGAGCAGTACAAGAAAGTATTGACACATGACAAACACTCCTCCGGCTGCTGAACTGTGTCGGGTGAGCGTTTCCTTGCGGGGAAATAGTTCCATGAAAGCGTACTGCTTAGCATGCAATGATACTCTTACCACTATGAGTGGCACACGACGATCAGTCCGGCTCCATGGCTGAATGGTTAGCGTGCTGGCCTTTGGTTCGAGGAGCCCCGGGTTCGATTCCCGGCCGGGTTGGGGATTTTAACCATAATTGGTTATTTCCGCTGGCTTGGGGACTGGGTATGTGTGTCGTCCTTAAGCAGGAAATGAAACTAAAACAAGGAAAGAACGAGAAAAAAGAAAATATCGGTAAAAATAACAAAATCATACCTGAGAGTTTCTCAGACCATCACGTCAGTTAGTAGTCGGGACATGTGAAGTGAGGTAGGAATTGTAGTGGTCTTTCAAAATCATACTCTCCCAAAGGGGAGCGTAATTCACCACTGAAGATCAATACGTAGCCAGTCTGTAGCATTTCACGTTGCGTTCTTTTGATGCACTTTGAAATGAAGGTGTCGATACTTAGGCGTTAATGGTACAAAATACAAATGTCGTTAATACTGGGTATGTGCCTGTGTTGGACATGAGGTGCCATGCGTCTCTGGATGGTGGACAAGTAAGTCGTTGGATCAGGTTGTGTTTGTTTGACAGAGCGATGTTTAGGAAGTTTGTATTCTATCTGGTTCTACAAATGGTAGATGAACGACAAATGAGGCGACCGAAAAGGACAAGAAAGTGTTCATAAATGACGACCTGTGCCGGACAATCCGTCCTCCTCCAGGAGGAGTCATCCAGATAAAGTCCATCGTGTATGGATACATTCACGTGACCATTGCTCTCGATCTGACGGCCCAAATGACGGGCAGTTCAATTCTACGTCCACTCTGTCTCGCAGACCGACTACAGTATACGTCCTCTCTCAGACACCGTTAGTTGTTCCAAATGACGATTCGTACGTCTTCTTGACATGCCTACCTTTTTTGGACCACACGTGACAAGTATTTCGCATGTGCTCTTTTGAAGTCAATTCATATGAGACACACGACGAGCGACTAAAGCACCACTGTATAACCTATGGTAATGTCCAATTGCACAAAACTTTAACCGTTTTGTGCCTTCCATTAATGTAGCTATTCTAATTACTCTCTTCATCTAGATTGAACCGTGCCGTTGTTGTATGTACATTACGATGTTTGAAATACATTCACAGCATTCCTTATCAAGGCGACTGGCGTATCCCTACTCGATCCGAGGTAATCTGACTCCCACGCCAGCTGAATTCTTCTGAAAAATGTTGGATTTGTTTGGCACCCATATTTTCTCGGCAGTGTAGTTCCACATTTCATATCTTAGACCTGCACTAATAGCATTATAATGCATTCAGTTTATAAGATGAATTCGGTCGAAAATGATTAATTAGATTTGCCTGAATGGCGTCTATCACACATTGTTTTACACCACCATTCGGAAGGGTCAGACCTCACTTCAATTGTATAGATAACAAGGTCGGGTAAATTCACTGGCTAGTGTTACTGTCAATGATTTTCCTTTCAATTATGGCCTTGCTTATAAAGATGTCCATGGTAAACTAACTTCTCGTTGAAGTGAAAACGAGGAATGGGATCCATCAGAAAGTTATATACTGGTGTAATATGAAGGGAACCACAGTCTTGGGTTGTGCTAGTCGTATAAAAGAGATATTAAACAAAATAATACATGCAATCTTTGTAACTACGCCTGTCTTCACAATACCTTCACTGAGAAAGCACGGTACGCCGTTGGTCTTATAGGTCCTTTATTATATATCTATGCATGTCTCGTGCTTATATTCGTAAATCAATATTGAAAATTGTCATAATGCCACAGCAATGGTTTTTGCCGAACATTGATTTTAATAATACTGTCTTAAAATACTGAAATCTACATTGAACATTTATTTAACACAGGAACACCGTTGCGTATATCGAGTTAAATTGTTTTTTAAGAAATACCTCTAATTTCATTAGCGGATTAGCCGACGGTGGGATTCCAACCTACTACAGCCGTACACCAATTCGGCCTATGGAAAGTAAGCTAACGTTAAGCAAAACGTCGTTCAATGGTAATGTTGTGTGCCTCTATTCTTTCCAGAGGGAAATTATACAAGAATATGGTTGTCAGTGTTGTTCATAAAGACACACCATGGTAAACTTATAAGAAATTAGCAGTATTTCGAATCTCATACACTTGGGGTAAGCTCTGACAGTTAGTGATTTCATTATAAAGAACTATAAAGGATAGTTCACCTTGCGGTGATTTCAATATCATACAATATCTCATTTTCAATATGAAAGAAGAATGTTTTATTGGCTTTACAGTACGAAAACATTATTGCACTTTCACGTCTTTGCTGTTGGAGTAATCTTATATGTAATATTTCTTTCCTAAAGATCAAGAATGTTTTAAGAATAGTAGAATTTCTGTGTTTAGTTTCAAGCAATGACGGGAGAGTGGGCTATGTTCCTTTGAAGAATCATTCTAGTAGCAGAGCAAGGTGATAGGTTCCTGGAGGTAAGCGTGCGGCTAAACAGGATAGGCCTGGCTAGGCAGGGAAATAATTACTCCAAATTGTTCACGGAATCTTCCCCTTCCACTTTCCGTGGCCCCTCGTCTCGTCTCTTGAGACATACACAAAAATTTCTTCGAAATTATTACTTTTTTCTATTTTCTTTTCAAACAGATAACATTAAATCTTGCCAGAGGGAGTCAGTAATGTCATAATAATTGTCACCAGCTCTGGACTCCTTGATTATAGTCCCCCTATCTTCTGTTTGTATAGCACACCAGTCATGAAAAAACATATGCAGTACCCAACAGTAATTTTCGACACCAGAGATCATTTTCTTGTTGTGGTAGGACCAGCGACTCCGACAGTTAATGAAAAGGCAGGTATAGCAATTTTCCATTAGGATAGGAACGACGAGAGCATATTCACTTCACAAAGGCCATGTTGACGTAGATTCCCGAATGAATCTCCGCCATGAAACCATATATTACTTAATCTCGGCCATGAGGTTACTGCGAAATAAAGGAGATTATTTTAATGTATTATTGATGTGGAACATTTGAATTGATCATTTTTTGTTTTTCTTCCGAAGAAATGAAATGATTCGAAGGTTCCGTTGTTTTTCCTTGCTTCAAGAACATGAATGAATTATTTCGTTTTCGCATATTTTGTAATCTCATTTTATATCCAAGGGGAGCTTCTAAATGGAATATAAGGACAACAGTTATGACACGTATCCATATTGCTTCTATAAGGATAAATGCAACAGCTGTTCTACTGGTGCGCAGAATGTTACATATTGAATGATCCATGATAGCCCATTGATATCACTACTATTGTATAAAACAAAAATTAATGGAGGAGTTATCGGACAGAGTTCTGAATTTTCATCAAGTTTTTGTTTGGTGAGATATTTACATATAAACTATGGCAAGCCGTGAATTTAAAACTGAAAAGAAATATTCCGTTTTCTTAAAAATATCAATGTCTTAAACTGATATTACACAGAAACAATACAGTATATATATCGCTGTCAATATTGTATTGAGCGTGTTGTCTACGCGGTACACTTCGCGGTTAACAAGACCCCGGGTTTGAACGCCAACATGGCAGCCCTGAAGATGGTTTTCCATGGCCTCACATTTTCACGTCACGCAAATACCGAGGCTGTACTTTAGTGAAAACTACAGTGAGCAGCCCTTTCACATCCCAGAGACACAGAGAACGTGCATGTAGAGTGACATCGCCGGACATTGGTGAAAAAATGAATTCGTACAGTCCATTGTGAAATTCAACGAAGCATATCTTTTTTTATCATATGTTTTGACATTTCTGTCATTCGGTTTTTTAGCCTTACTAAAACGCGCAAATCTTCTCCGGCGTGCGGGAGTCCGTCGCACTGTGCCTCCGTAGCAAGAGAGAGTTTGCATCTGTTTTATGTTGATTCTGTTAAGTACGAAGGTGTTCCATATAACTCAGCAATTACAGACAATCTGAAGCGTTTTAGAGTAATTGGTTTCTCATAAAAATCTCCATCGTAAACGATGAAGACATTTACAATGGTCGTTTCACTCTGTACGGATTTAGCTCAGTTTAGTGCCGGGCGCTATGTGGAGTGATGTAGCCTATTTATTATTGCGTGTTTCTGTAGTGCGATGTGTTGTACGTAAATGATAACGCGTATTAAGACGAAAACAAACACCCAGTCTCCGAGCCTGAATAAGTAACCAAAACAAGTTAAAACCTACGACCCGGCCGGGAATAGAACCTAGGTTCTTCCTAACCGAGGGCCACTACGCTCACCAATCAGCCAATTCTCCGTACCCAAGTCTGTAAGCTACAAATGACTAAGTTAGGAGTGTCTTTGGGTCAAGTAAGAACAAATTCCGTGTAATAAGGCCACGTTTTGGAGAGCACTTTCGGACTTTCTTCCTATATACCGCAGTAATTAAATAGTAAATCTTCATTAAGTCCGCCTCTGGACTACTCAGCATCGGGAGGTCAACTGAGTAGAGGGGGTACGATTCCCACCTCAGCCATCCTCGAAGTAGTATTCCGTGGTATCCTACTTCTCCTCCAGGCAAATGTCGGGGTGGAAACTAACTTAAGGTCACTGCCGCTTCCTTCCCTCTTCCTTGCCTATCCCTTAAAATCTCCCCCCCCCCCACAAGGGCCCTGTTCAGCATAGCTGGTGAGGGCACCTGAGCGAGGTACTGGCCTTCCTCTCCAATTGTATTTCCCCGAACCAAAGTCTCACGCTCCTGGACACTGCCCTTGAGGCGGTAGAGGTGGGATCCCTCACTGATTCCGAGGGAAAACCAACCCTGGTCGGTAAACGGATTAAGAAAGAAAGAAAGAAAGAAAGAAAGAAAGAAATCTTCATTAAATTCTACCCTTAACCCATCTTCGTCTTGATACAAGTTAACATATTGTTATTTTAATATTTTAAGCTTCATTATCCAAATCGACTGCACATTTTGTTATAATTTATGAAATTTTGTATACCGCTGTACTTCCTTCATATTGACTAGTTCCAAGTTTTGATAAATGGTACTTCATAAACCGTCAAATAGCTACTAACACTTTCTGGAAATTCCATAATAGATTAAAACTAAACGTGTGGCGCATTGTCAGAAGAAGATACTATCCATGCGAGAGATGCAATACAACTTATTAAGACACTTAATTACCACGAAGCCATTTTGGTGTGTGGCAAGGGACCAATTTGTTTATGATACGTTAAGCAATGAGATCATGCATTGGGTACCCAAATAACGCTTTTCATTTCAATTCCCAGTTGTTGCAAAGAAGGTTTGTTCTACCAATCACCACTGATCTCCACTTAGGTCTGCCACCCATTTGCCATATTCCCTGTCAGTTGTTAATGTAATGTTCTCATAAATGATTTCAAAGAAGCTGGATATCCATCAATCATCTCCCTTCGTAAATTATTCCAATCTCTAATTCCTCTTTCTATAACCGAGTATTATACCAGTTTTTCCTCTTGAATTCAAACCTTATCTTCATACTAGCTGGTGTACGCGTGCTTCGCTACGGAATTCTACATTGTATACAGAATTCCAGATCAAGCCGTGCACATGTGGTGAATAAGATTTTACTAAATTGCATAATAACTTTGGCATTTAGAAATTTTAGGCGCCTTCCCCTAAAATATCATTTCATCCAACTCGAATGAAGTTTTTAATAGCCTACAGTAGACTAGAATGCATTTTCTCCGGCTTTACATACCAATTTTCATCCAATTCTGTTCACCCATTTTCTCGTGACTCGGTACTGATATGAACTTAGCAATAAAAATCAAAATTCATGCATACCTATGCTATCATAGCCGGTACGGTAGAAATGTATAAGATGTTAATAAAATTTTGGATCATTTATAATAATGTCATTTGCTTTACGTCCCACCAACTACTTTCACGGTTTTCGGAGACTCCGACGTGCCGAAATTTAGTCCCGCAGGAGTTTCCTTATGTGTCGGTAAATCTACCGACAAGAGGCTGTCGTATTTGAGCACCTTCAAATACCACCGGACTGAGCCAGGATCGAACCTGCCAAGTTGGAGTCAGAAGACCAGCGCCTCTGGCGTCTGAGCCACTCAGCCCGGCTCGAAAATTTAATTCTATATAACTTTAGTTAGTCCGCCTCTGTGGTGTAGTGGTTAGTGTGATTAGCTGCCATCCCAGGAGGCCCTGCTTCGATTCCCGGCTCTGCCACGAAATTTGAAAAGTGGTTCGAGGGCTGGAACGGGGTCCACTCATCCTCGGGAGGTCAACTGAGTAGAGGTGGGTTCGATTCCCACCTCAGCCATCCTTTTCCGTGGTTTTCCACTTCTCCTCCAGGCAAATGCCGGGATGGTACCTAACTTCAGGCCACGGCCGCTTCCTTCCCTCTTCCTTGCCTATCCCTTCCAATTTTCCCATCCCCCGCCAAGGCCCCTGTTCAGCATAGCAGGCGAGGCCGCCTGGGCGAGGTACTGGTCATCCTCCCCAGTTGTATCCCCTACCCAATGTCTCGCGCTCCAGGACACTGCCCTCGTGGCGGTAGAGGTGGGTTCCCTCCCTGAGTCCGAGGGAAAAACCGAGCCTGGAGGGTAAACAGATTAAGAAAGATAACTTTTGTTACATAGAATTTCTCAATAGGACGACTAATAACATAGATATTTCAGTATTAAATTGTATGACTTCCTCTAAACCAGCATTTCACTCAGCGTGAATAATTTTATTTATAGCCCAGATTGTAGTGACTTGTTCCCCGACATTACATACCGATTTTCATCTAATACTCTTCAGACATTTTTTCGTGATTCGCATACAGACAGAGATGACAGAAAATTAAAAATTGCACTTCCTTGTTACAGTGGACATGACCAATAAAGAAATGAACTTACCATTCGCTTTAAATTCTGAGCACTGTAAGGACAAGACTCTTATTTTGTATAACTTATATAGATTACGATCCTTCGTACTGTTAAAAGCTACATTCAAGTTTATTCGTCCACTAATGTCATTCCATACACCTCTCCACTCACAGCTCGAAATTTTCCGCAAAGTCGAACAGCCCGTCTCTTACACACAAATCTTCCCAGCCCAGTATTTGCAAAATAATTGTAACACGACTCTTTTGTCGCATATCCCACGGATCTAATTATTCTACATTTTTTGGATCTTTTTCAGTTCTCGTATCAAGTAATCTTAGTATCCCACACCCTGGAACCATACTCACATTGAAGTATTACCAGTGACCTGTACGCCCACTCTTTTACATCCTTACCACAAACCCTAAGTATCCTCATATCCATCCATATTAAGAGATCTGTAACTTTTATTTACAACCTGCTTTATATGATTACCACAATGAAGTTATTTTCTTATGTTTACACATAGGTACTTACAGAGATCCCCATGCGTTACTTTCACTCTGTAAACACAGTAATTAAACTGAGAGGGCCTTTACTCTGGTCAACATTAAAACTTGACTTTTCACCCCGTGTACCATCATACCATTGCCTGATGTCGATCTTATATCATTGTCGATCTCATTTTGCAGTCGCTTACAATCCTGTAAATTGTTTGTCACTATACAGGCATAACGTCGTCCACGTAAAACCTTATCTGTGATTCTATTTTTAGTCATATTACTGATATACATGAAAAACAAAGGTACAAAAACACTGGCCTTCTGGATCCCCTGTTAATCGTTACAGGATCAGCTACTCTAATTATATTATTTCCATTTTCTAGAAATTTAGTCACCCATTCAGCCAGTTTTTGTCTAGTCCAATAGGAGTAATTTTCGTCAGTAGTCTCTCATGATCTACCCCAGGGCCTCTCAAACGCCTAAAATCTCACGCGTGCAAATTGAGGCACAGAATTCTTGTGCTCAGTGCATCGGTCCCACTCGGTTCGGCTAGGACCCACGCTTCGTCTCTGGGCTACTCGGTTAAGCTCGGCTCAACTCGGCTCGGATTTGGAGCGCTACGGAGCAAGTGAGGAAGAGAGAGACAGGCGGAGCGAGCGAGACAGGCGTGGGAAAAGAGAGATACAGCACTATTGCTCCAAATCGAGGAGTGGGGGTTTGGACTCTGGTCAACCAAGCGAAGTCGTCTTTTGCACCGTGCACTCTGAGAGGCCCTGATCTACCCCATCAAAAGCTTTGGATAGTTCTACAGTGATACAGTCCATTTGACCTGAATCTGAAATATCTGCCGTATCTTGCTGGAATCTTACGCGTTGAGCCTCACTGGAATAATATTTCCCAAACTCGAACGGTTTTCTCTCAAATCAGTTAGTAATTTCGCAAACGTGTCTAAGACAATCAGAAAGAATGCTTTCTCAGAGCTTACAAGAAATATATGTCAAGCTGACTGGCCTGTAATTGTCTGCTTTATGTTTAACACCCTTTCCTTTCTACACTGCATGTCTGCTTTCATTTCAATATGTATACGAACGGAGATATAAACATATTAAAAAGTGACCAAATGTCTTTCTTTTTTTAGCAATGTTTCAGAGGAGAAGGTACTACACTACTCTTACGATTCCAACTAAAAAAGAGAGAGCCATGGCTTCTTATATAGTTCTGTGAATTCTTATTGTTTGTGATTTGTCTTACCTAAAACAATATTTTCAGTAGATTCCTTTAACGGTCTCTGTTAATCCTAAAAGCAAACAACGTTTATTCCTTTCTAGTTGTCTTTAACACAAGTGTTCAAAATAGTTTGCATATGCAATGTCTATACACGAATATTACATACTACGAAGGGTAAGTTCTAGAGAGTGTAAATGAAATGCGGTACGTCATTTGAACTGGTGGTGGGCTTTCGTTGCTCTTCCTCAGGGGCATCTCAGATATTGGACTACAGCCTACATTTGAGGGAAGGGGTATTTCACGGCAACAACACGTATTGACGGCAGAGGAAGACATTCTAGTCTTGGTCGAAAATGATCCTATGAGTAAGGAGCACTACAGGTATAGCCCATGAGGTCGGCGTTTACACCGAACACTCAGGAAACAGTTGTTGTATCCGCAGCATGCACAACATGTTTAGCACCTTCGAGAAACAGTTTCTTCCCGCAGAGAGCGATTCTGTTAGTGGTTTCTGAGTAAGAAACGGCAACAGGTGGATTTCCTTACCAGACGTTTTGCCACTGACGAAGGGTTCTCCTTAAACGTATGGGTAGGAATTGCACATGACGTAATTATTGGTCCTTTTGCATGCTCTCTCCTTTTGACCTCAGAACGCTACTTGCAGATTCTCAAGAATATATACCAAAAATTTGGGATAGTATTCCTTTGAACATACGTAGAGATTCGTGGGTCTCATATGACTGTGCACGCCAAGTCATAGTTCTCGACCTGTGTGTGGGTTTCTAGACAACACATTTCCGGACCACTGGATTGGTTAAAATGGTCCCATGCAGTGGCCAGCTCGAAGCCCCGATTTAAATCCCTTGAATTTTTGTCTCTGAGGCTATATGAAGGAATTAGTGTACAGAAGTGAGGAAGAAGACTGCGACGTCCTCCAAACCTGCAACAAGAAATAACAAACGGACGTGTAAACGTGTGCAAGCAAGTTGGCTTTGTCGTGCCAAAGCATGCGTTTTGGCTGCGGGTGGTCAAATTTATACAACTCTTGTAAATCAAGAACTTGCTTAAGAGTCCGTCATCGGGCCACATCGTGCAATTTTCTTTTGTCGTTTGTTCCTCAGCACAGTGAGGAGTTTTATTCTGTTTTCATTTCATTCCTTAATCCTCGGCACAGAGAGCAGCTTCATTTTCTTTTATTTAATTCTTTAAACCTCACATCAGTGAGGCAGTGAGGAGCTTTATTTTCGTTTATTTCATCCCTTATCATGCAGCACATGAAGACCTTTTGCTTGTTCTTTGTCATTCTCCATTGAACCCTGCGTTCAAATCTCGGTAGGGCCATGTGACATGTATGTAGGAGAGTACTCGGCAGAAAACGCATTAACATACGATTTCAAATATTATCGAAATTATGTTGTCCTTTAACCCTCTCTTGCATGAATTATTTTTCGTTTGGGTTTGTTGACGAAAAACACTCATACATGATGTGGTTTACCATTATGGAATGTATAAACGACGTGTAGTGAATATTATCCTAAGCTTTTAATATTCGAAGATCGACCACTACTGCCTTCTGGCCATGGGTATGTACTGCAAGGCGCAAGTGTACTTGCAAAACCATAGGTCTGTTATGCTCTTGGCGTTGATACCAGAGGTACTCCTGAAGCCTGTGGGAGGTTTGGTACGTGTGGATGTGGATAGGGTCCAAGGAGTACCTTCGGGCCGTTTTGCCCTCCGTAATGTAAGAATAAAACAAGGCATCACTGGCATAAGTGTTAGATGGACTGTGAAATGTACTACTGAGATGAAATATAATAAATGATGCTTAAAAGTGCATGAGAAATCTAACGAGCACGTATGAGGTCGTCATGCATGAGGGGTTAACACAACAATCAATTAACGACCTCCACTCTTACTAGGTAGGATAGACAGTAATTCCGGTCCAAATATCTCAATCCGTCACGTGAGTTTGCAACGACAACAACAACAATAGCAATTTAATTACCTAGGGATTTTACAAAATGAGCACCACTATTCTCTTATCAGCTGATTCCCTCCCCTCTACATCCTTGCCAGCAGGCAAAGTCATGTTTGCATTACGCAACAACTTCCCTTCGCCGACCTTACCTCGCCCCAAACCCCTTTAGCTACAGCAGACTTACTTTGCCACTGCTGCCTGAATAGTTACTGAAAACATTTAAAAAATGACTTTTTAATATTTAATCTTAAATTTAAAAACAGCTGACAATGTCTTTATATACATTGTTTAGAATAGTCCTCTCTATCATCTTATAGATGGACGTACCTTACTAGTTCATGTCCACAGAATATTCCAACCACACCATTCGTTGTGTACCACGCGTTTAAAGAACTGACTGACCAGTCTGGCTCGATGGGCGCGAGCATTAACATCAAGAGGAGTTTTGGTATAGTCCTCCTTGATACCAGGTACCTTTACATACCATCGGACTGAGCCAGCATCCAGCCTGCCAACTTGGAGTCAGAAGACCAGCGCTCAACTGTCTGAGCTATTAATCTCTGCTCACAATTTTCTCCCGTAGGAATTCCTTAACGTGCCAGAAGCCAGTGGCACGAATTACCTCATACGAACACCCGTAAATGCCAATGGCTCAACCAGGATCTAACTCGCTATCTTGGGAACAGAAGGACCGAGCTCGATAGCTGCAGTCGCTTAAGTGTGGCCAGTATCCAGTATTCGGGAGATAGTAGGTTCGAACCCCACTGTCGGCAGCCCTGAAAATGGTTTTCCGTGGTTTCCCATTTTCACACCAGGCAAATGCTGGGGCTGTACCTTAATTAAGGCCACGGCCGCTTCCTTCCCACTCCTAGCCCTTTCCTGTCCCATCGTCGCTTTTCTTGTCTCTTTTTGATTTCCTGGTCAGTTATGAAAGGACACCTTTAAACTCCTCTAATATTTCAGAAAAATGATCAGATGGTTTGCTTGTAGCGATTCCTCCTTACATGCAGTAAACGTGTGAGTTCTATCTGGTAAATAACAAAACATAATAACTTACAGTATATCCGCACATTACCCGTAGATTGCATAAGGAGAGTATTGGGAGAAATATCGGGTAATAGTCTCAATTCGATTATCCAGTTGACACTTGGATATGGTTCGCACCGCAAGGACGTTACAAACTGTACTAATTCCCATGGTGCTGCGAATAAAACACACCGGAAAACAGAGCTCAATTTCATAAAACGTCTTCACGTCAATTGTACAGGATATAAAGGGGTTGGCCAAAAGAACTTGTTATTATGGCCTCTTGTAAGATGAAGAAGAAAGAAAACTTTCCTTTCATAGTAGGTGCAGCTTGAAGATGAAACCTGATCTTGGGAACGGCCTCCTTGCAAGGGGACTCGTTTCTTACGTCATGTAAGGAGGAGAGGGTGACGAGGATGGTAGTTCGATTTCTTATGCAATTCTTTTCCGCCTATCTTGTAGCGTACTTGATCCCAGACTTCCTGAACTTCCAGACAATGCACTGGTTAAGGGGTAAAAGTTTCCGTTCCTCCTCAGGGACATAGTAGATAGTGCGCTTGAGTGAATGAGAAGCTTGTGTTTCGCACTATTTTCCATTTGGAATCTCAGCCATATGAGAGCAATTTCGCTTCTCGCATACCCAGCGCTCCTACCGCGCGCACACTCACACGTCTATACAATGAGGCGTAGCATCTTCTATGTAGTGATGATAATGGTTTCACGTCCCATTAAGTTCTTTCACAGATTTCGTAGACGCATACGTACCAGCAACTCCTGCTGGAGGGGATCGATTCCCAGTCAGGAAGTCTGAAATTTGAGATACGAGATTTCCACTTCTGCAGAGGTACGTGACCTTGAGGCTCACTCAGCGTACATAAAAAATGTGCACCAAGTTAATCCCTGAGGGCACAGGTGACTGGGCATAGGACTAACCACTCAGTGCCGACGTTACGGAGAGCGGAAGCCTTTACCTTACACCTCCATGACCTGCATGGAGATGGTTTCGCTTTGGAGTTCTTTTACGTGCCCGTAAATCTAGGAAACAAGGCCGGCGTATCTGAGCATCTTCAAAAATGAAATGGCGTATGGCTTTTAGTGCCGGAAGTGTCCGAAGACATGTTCGGCTCGCCAGGTGCAGGTCTTTCGATTTGACTCCCGTAGGCGACCTGCGCGTCATGATGAGGACGAAATGATGACGAATACGACAGAGAAGTTAACCAATGATGGTTAAAATTCCCGACCCTGCCGGGAATCGAACCCGGGACCCCTGTGACCAAAGGCCAGCACGCTAACCATTTAGCCATGGAGCCGGACTGAGCATCTTCAGATTCCACCGAACTGAGCTGGGATCGAACCAGCCAACTTCATTTCAGTCAGCCATCTAAAGCCACTCAGTTTGTACTGTACTTAGAATTAAATATTTGGGTGGTCAATATAAATAAAAAATAAGAAGAGAGAAATAACTCTATACAATTGTTAAATTGTTAAACAAAGAAGGATCACACCAGGACGAATAGCAAAGTTATTTTGTATTTTAAAAAGTATGTGGCAAAATAAATGCAAAAGAATAGCACTAACAGCACAAAAGGAAACCAAGAACGTGAACGTTTAGAATCATGGTTGTATTGTTGTTGTCACTGTTGATGTGTTAAACTGCATGTGAATCTGAAATGTTTCTCTCTCAGCTGCTGAAATTCCGTAGCTGTAGGTCGAGAGCTTTCAATTCACTCATTCATTAATTCATGCAATAATAAGTGCTCTCTCCCCAGTTGGTTATTATCCGTAACTGGGAGAGGGACTCTTTTGTTCATGCATACATGAATTCACTTATCCATCCACATTGGCACTCAGTTAATTCACAATGTCTGTTGTACTGTAAGGAGAAATCTGTACGGACTCATAACAAAAATAGTCGCACTTATTTTTTTTTTGCTAGGGGCTTTACGTCGCACCGACACAGATAGGTCTTATGGCGACGATGGGATAGGAAAGGCCTAGGAGTTGGAAGGAAGCGGCCGTGGCCTTAATTAAGGTACAGCCCCAGCAAATGCCTGGTGTGAAAATGGGAAACCACGGAAAACCATAGTCGCACTTATTAATAATAAGGATAAGATACACGTTGTCCTGTTATTGTTTGGGACAAAAATAAATGTTAAAAAACTACAATATTTAGAGATTAGCTGTAAATAGTAATTAGGTGTAAGTGTAATGTTAAAGGTAGCAATAGATAAATTGAAATGTAACTTAATAAGAAAAGCATTCATATATCAAAATAATATAAAGTACTATAAAGGATTACTCTCTCCTCAGTTCCGGGCGATCCGGAACTAGGGGATGGGAGTAACTATTCACTCAGTTTGTCTTCACAAAATGAGGGAATCATTCATAAAATCAATATTTCTTGCGTCTGTAATTAACAATGTTACCACTGCAGAGATTTTATCAAAGCGACACCAAGTTGACAGTAACCTGACATATGATTGAAGTTCCTTTTTTTTTTTTTTTTTGCTAGGGGCTTTACGTCGCACCGACACAGATAGGTTTTATGGCGACGATGGGATAGGAAAGGCCTAGGAGTTGGAAGGAAGCGGCCGTGGCCTTAATTAAGGTACAGCCCCAACATTTGCCTGGTGTGAAAATGGGAAACTACGGAAAACCATTTTCAGGGCTGCCGATAGTGGGATTCGAACCTACTATCTCCCGGATGAAGGCTCACAGCCGCGCGCCTCTACACGCACGGCCAACTCGCCCGGTGATTGAAGTTCCAATCTGAGAGTCTACAGTAATTCAACCATGAGTTATAAGCGAAGAACAAATAATCAATATAAAACGTCCAATGTGAAGTAAACTCCGATTGTAATGTTTCTCGATCAGTTCATTAGGATACAGTATATTTAAGTTCTGAACACACAACTCATCATTCACTGATTAGAGGGTCTAGCTCCTTGAATAAATAGTCAGCGTAGTGGCTTTCAGTTCAGAGGGTCATGGGTTCGATTCCCGGTAGGGTTGGAGATTTTAATCTTAAATGGTTAAGTCAACTGTCTCGGGAACTGTTTATTTGTGTTGTCCCTAATATCCGTGCAACTTATATACCACAAACAACACTATCCTCACCATAATTACACGCCGTTTCCCATACATGGCAGTTCCCACCCACCCTCGTAGGTGGGGTCTGACTCACAAGAGCTGAACCAGGCTAGCAGTAGCTAGATGAATTTACTATTACAATTATTATTATTATTATTATTATTATTATTATTATTATTATTATTATTATTATTATTATTATGCTAATTGCTTTACGTCGCACAGACACAGACAGGTCTTATAGAGACGATGGGATAGGAAAGACTTAGGAATGGGAAGGAAGCGGCCATGGCCTTAATTAAGGTACAGCCCCAGCATTTGCCTGGTGTGAAAGTGGGAAACCACAGAAAACCATCTACATGGCTGCCGACAGTGCGGTTCGAACCCATTATCTCCCGGATGCAAGCTCACAGTTGCGCACCACTATCCGCACGGCCAACTCGCCCGGTATTATTATTATTATTATTAATATTACTATTATTATTATTATTCAACACAATAATCATTTATTAGAGGGTAAGGTGCTGAGTAATAATAATAATAATAATAATAATAATAATAATAATAATAATAATAATAATAATAATAATAATAATTCTTTATCTGGTTACCCTCTAGGGTAGGTTTTTCCCTTGGACTCAGCGAGGTATCCCACCTCTACCACCTCAAGGGCAGTGTCCTGGAGCTTCAGACTCTGGTTCGGGAGAGACAAATGGGGAAGAGAACCAGTACCTCGCCCAGGCGGCCTCACCTGCTATGCTGAACAGGGGCCTTGCGACGGTATGGGAAGATTTGAAAGGATAGACAAGGAAGAGGCAAGAGTTGACTTCCCGAGGCTGAGTGGACCACGTTCCAGCCCTCGTACCACTTTTCAAATTTCTGTATTTTGTTTTTTTGGTTTGTTTTTTTGCTAGTTGCTTTACGTCGCACCGACGCAGATAGGTCTTATGGCGACGATGGGACAGGGAAGGGCTAGGAGATGGAAGCAAGCGGCCGTAGCCTTAAGTTAGGTACCATCCCGGCATTTGCCTAGAGGAGAAGTGGGAAACCACGGATAACCACTTCCAGGATGGCTGAGGTGGGAATCGAACCCACCTCTCCTCAGTTGACTTCCCGAGGCTGAGTGGACCATGTTCCAGCCCTCGTACCACTTTTCAAATTTCTGTATTTTGTTTTGTTTTGTTTTGTTTTGTTTTGTTTTGTTTTTTTGCTAGTTGCTTTACGTCGCACCGACGCAGATAGGTCTTATGGCGACGATGGGACAGGGAAGGGCTAGGAGTGGGAAGGAAGCGGCCGTGGCCTTAATTAAGGTACAGCCCCAGCATTTGCCTGGAGTGAAAATGGGAAACCACGGAAAACCATTTTCAGGGCTGCCGACGGTGGGGTTCGAACCTACTATCTCCCGAATACTGGGTACTGGCCGCACTTAAGCGACTGCAGCTATCGAGCTCGGTATTCACTCTATCAATATTGGTTTCTTCCACATTTAGAAAACCTGCATCGTATTTATATCAGTGGGTGAAATGTGTATAACTACGTAGTTTGACTTAATTTAAAAACCAAGTGTGGAAACATGGAATCAGTGTTTTAGTCTTATGAAGAATATCCACAGCCTGTTTGTAGCTAACTGACAGGGTAATTAATAGAATGAATGAAGAATGAAATACCGCTAAATGAAGAAAATACTGCCGAATGCGAGATCTGACGTGCTTTTGCGGACAAAGATTAATGGATGGCAAATGAAATGTAGCGAATTTGTTGAATAAAGAATGACCAGTGAAAACAGAAAAAAACTGTATCACCCTACGTTTCCCCGACATGCACCCCTTATGAAGTGATAGGGCTCAAGAATGAACCATAGATACTGCCAAAGAAAGGAAATTGTGTGCCCTGGCGAGGCCTGTCGCATTCCCCTGGGTATAAAATATTGATAAATGACAAATGAAATTGTTTCAAGCAGTGATGCTGATATAAATATGAAGAAATCAGAAATAATATTTTGAACGCCAGCTTTGTCCAGCATAAACGCTATCTAAAGTGATCGTAGATTTAACCCCCGGAGCAGTGATGGGAAGCCTACGTTCCATCAGCATCATGAAGAAGCTTTTTTAATCTTAACAATAACTGAAATTTACAGTTTTCCGTCGCAAATGTTCATTCTATCAGCGTTGTTTCATTATGTCTTATTGAGACGATCTAGGTTGAACTTAAAACAGCCGCTTAAGTATTACTTGAATGATTTGACATTATTTAACAAACCAAGTCTAGCAATATAGAAAGCGGCCATTGGGCCTTGTCATCCTTATGAAAACTAATGCCTATATACATGATTTAAATTTTCGGTATAACCTTGTCAGTGTCTTAAACCTAATATTTACATTGTATATTTACAAAGTAAGCACCGTTGATTGAACGGTTCAGTACAAAATGTCTAATCCAGTTGGAGGATCTAAGACATGTTCCCTGTGGAATTCCCAAACAATACCTCTAGATCCTAGAATGATTAATGACCACGGCGCAAGTTTTACTGATTTTAACACGGCGCAACTTTCACTCGGCGCAACTCATACGACACCAAGCCTACCCGACACGAGGCTGTTGTATTTCGGTTCCTTCAAATACCACAGGAGTGAGATGGGATAAAAACCACCATCTTAATGGCACAGAAAGCCGACACACTGCTGACTGAGCCACTCAGACCGGCAAGGCGATGCTGTATCTTACCGTTAGAAATACTTGAAAAAATTTCAGATTTAGGCTATCTCCAGGAAAAATGCTAGAGTAATGCCTTTATTATAAGGTGCTTGCTTTGCATTTTCCTGCCCAAATTTTATATTCCCTTGCGTAATGTTATTGGCTTACGCCCCAGTCACAATGTTCACGCTTTTCGGAGAAGCCGTGGTGTCGGGATGTTGTCCCAGAGGAGTTAATTTTATGTGCCGTCAAATATACCGACACGCGGCTGGCGTTTTGAGCACTTTCAAATGCTACAAGCTCTTCCACCACCTTAGCCACTCAGCCGGTCAAACTCGCACAAATATATACAATCATGGAAAAAAGAATGCCTGCACCTTAAACATTAAGGAATGTTGTCGTTTGTAGTTGACATATTGTCCATAGGCTGCCAGAAATTTCACTACTTTTCTATATTTCGGTATTTCGCGTAACATAAATATGAACATGTGCCGGAAATTAAAATAATACTTCAGAAAAATTTGTTTTAACAAACGTATCATCCAATAAGTTCGAAATATAGGTGCATAAAAAGTATTCGTACAGGTGGTTTATCTTCACATCGAAGTCCTTGATGACATCCCTTGCAACGCAGGTAAGCAGTAAAGGTCAGGTCTTGTACCAAGTCGGCTGTGCTTCAGTCGTTCTAAATCACAAGTGATACAGTCAATCAGTAAGATGGGCCGCAAAATGAAAGAAACGACAGAAGAAGAGAGAAAAATTATAATCCGAGCTCATGATTCCTGTAAATCCCTCTCGGAAATATCTAAACTTGTGAAGA
Source organism: Anabrus simplex (assembly GCF_040414725.1). NCBI lineage: Eukaryota > Metazoa > Arthropoda > Insecta > Orthoptera > Tettigoniidae > Anabrus > Anabrus simplex. The sequence continues at coordinate 963,957,723 of NC_090266.1, read as the reverse complement.
GACCAATATATACAATTCAGGGACTTACTGACAGGTATGGTGAGAGAAAATCTTTCAAAAATGCACGTAGATGTGGACGTCCATGCAGACTAGACGATCGAACTAAAAGACTAATCCTCAGGAAAGTTGAGAAAAATCCTAGAATCAGTGCTACAAAACTGAGGTCTGAACTAGGAAATGATTTTAAAAATGTCTGTGCTTCCACAATTCAAAAGTTTTTATATACAAATGGGTATCATTGTAGAAATGCCAGGCGAAAACCTTTAATTACCCAAGCAAACAGGAAGAAAAGTCTACAATATGCTACAGACTAAAAACATGCTTCTCTAGAATTCTGGGATCGAGTTATATTTACGGATGAAAGTAAATTCACTGTTTTTCAAGAACATGGCCAGAAGGTGTGGAGGAAAACGAACACAGAACTGGAAGAAAAAAGTCTGCTCCCTTCAGTGAAGCATGGTGGAGGTTGTTTTATGGTTTGGGGGTGCATGAGTTAAGCTGGAGTAGGTTCCTTAGAATTCACAGATGGAAAGATGGATCGTAAAATCTAGATTGAAATTTTAAGAAACATCTAGCATCTAGTGCCTTCTGTATTCATGCAGGATAATGATCCAAAGAATACGGCCCTTGATACACGATTGTGGATTTTATAAAACCCACCCAAATATATGGTAACACCCCCAACCCCCAGATATGAATCCGATTGAACATGTGTGGGCTTATCTTAAAGACAGACTGAGCACAAGAAATATTTCATCAAAGCCAGCTTTGAAAATGGCTCTTTTGGAAGAATGGGGTAAGATTGAGCCCACCTTCACTTCCAAGCTAGTTCATTCAGTTCCTAGGCGGCTTGAGGCTATTGTAAAATCAAAAGGATTGCCAACAAAATACTAAATTAATGTGCACTAAAATCAGTGGGGAATGAGAGTAAAACTGGCCTCCACGAATACTTTAATGAGTATGAAATCATGGTATTTTAATTTATTTATGTATTAATGACAGAGACGTCTATCAGTTCTATTATGATGTATATATTTTTACATAATGTACAGAAAGCTAACCTAGTGATATTATACAACGTACACGACAATAAGTGTACTAAGTAAAGTATTCTTGTTTCTCTATTAAGTGTACGAATACTTTTTACTACAATTGTATATTACGCCCTTCCTGCGTCTAAGTCGGTCAACGTAAAAAATTCCCAGCTAGCTTCTCAGGGTTTATCGAATTTGCATTATAGTTCTACGTGGGATCCGATGGAGTTTCGACGCATCGATCCGATGTTACCTATTTTCAACCTTCCTGACGGACGTCTCCATCCGACGCATCAATGGAGTGACATTCCAACTAAAAATCGCAGTAATTTATCTCTACTATTCCTTATTCTACCACCAAATCTATAAATAAGCTCTCAAGCAATTCTTTTGAACTACAACTATTTATTGATAATATAATGAAAGAATACAAAGAAAAATTGGAAGAGAAAAATAATAATTACATAATGAATATCAAATTGATTAATTGCTGCTGAACAGCTAATCTTTTACATTCATATGGTATGATCCTGTTTCATTGTCCATTCTCTTGTCGTCATTCTTATAAAATGAGAAAAATTTAACTGCAATCTACTCTTGAAAATACATATTACTTTAAGCTCATTTCTGTACACTCCATCTACATTATTAACTGAAGACTGAAGCATAATATATATAAACGAATCTTGGTCTTACCATAGATTTTATGCCATAGATGAGTGTGTTACGAGAATATGTGTAGACCCCCAGATCGTTATTAGGGTTAATGTAGATGTTATTCAAAGTGTATTGGAGAGGTTATACGTTTTGAATAAGGATAATATATCATAGCTTACAAACATTTATAATATTTAACATTTCAATTTCAATCTCATAACTGAATTACTTTCTACGATTGACCTAAATTTTTATTAAGTTCCGAAAATCGATAGGGGAAGTCGAGGAATAAGTCATTACAATCTAGGCCATAGATAATTGTATTCACGCTGGATGAAATGGTAGTTTAGGGGTAGACCTAATTTTTTTTTTTTTTTTGCTAGTTGCTTTACGTCGCACCGACACAGATAGGTCTTATGGCGACGATGGGACAGGAGAGGGCTAGGAGTGGGAAGGAAGCGGCCGTGGCCTTAATTAAGGTACAGCCCCAGCATTTGCCTGGTGTGAAAATGGGAAACCACGGAAAACCATTTTCAGGGCTGCCGACAGTGGGGTTCGAACCTACTATCTCCCGAATACTGGACACTGGCCGCACTTAAGCGACTGCAGCTATCGAGCTCGGTAGACCTAAAATTTAATTCCCAAATAATTGTTATTAGTGGTCGTATCAATAAATACTAAATAATATTTCCGATTATTTATGTTTTATACATTGTTTCCATCCGGCTATGATCAGAGATATTAATGAATTTGGATTTTAGTTAGTAAGTCCTTATCAGCGCCGAGTCACGAGAAAATGGGTAAACAGGATTTAATGAAAATCGGTACGTAAAGTCGGAGAATAAGGAACTACATTCTACGCTATAAATAATTTTATAAAACGCCCGAATATCGCAGAGTCGAAAGGAAACTAAATGTGAAGAACTACAACATAGAAAGCTCAACATTACATTGACCATTGTTGTGATGTGCTTTGTCTTCTGTTGCCACTCATCTACGATAGATAGGATTACTGCTGCGTACCGAGAATTTTTTTTTTTGAATTTGCCTTAAGTCGCACCTACACAGTTAGGTCTTATGGCGACAATGGGATGGGAAAGGGCTATGAGTGTGAAGGAAGCGGTATTGGCCTTAATTAACGTACAGCCCCAGCATTTGCCTGGTGTGAAGATAGGAATCCACGGAATAACATCTTCAGGGCTGCCGATAGTGGGGCTTGAATTCACTATATACCGGATGCAAGCTCACAGCTGCGCGCCCCTAACCACACGGCCAACTCCCCCAGTCGTACAAGTGCAACAGCCTGCCTAAATATTGGCTGGAAGTAGCTGGGGAGTTAAGTAACTTTCTTCTTTAGCATGCCACTCCTCTGTTTCATAAATTTTCCGATACTACTGGTACGTAACACACTGGGTCATCATAGCATTCGAAGGCACTGATTGGAATGAGAAGTGTGCATATTTAACGAAATAATGGCAGAGAAGTGTTCTCGGCTGTCTGTGGCCTGGCCATTCCAGCTCTGGAACTTCGGACCGTTAGATCGGCATCGTAGTACTGTTCGTTAAAAATGAGAAAATGTGTAGTTTTTTATTTGATCGAATATTGTATATGATGACATTGATTTTAATCGCTACAATCCTACTGACGTTTTTGTAATGGCCTATGTTGACTTCAGTTAGGAAAACCAAAACGTCAGTCTTTCTGAGAATCCCGTAGCGAAGCACGGGTACATCAGCTAGTTACATACTACGTTATGAGTATTGAATACCGAAATTCAATACGGCTAACTCATTAATAATAACATAATTAATACCAAACATTTTTGGTAGGTATTAGGAAGGTAACTGAAAAGTTCTTTTGTGTGCGAAAGGTAAATAAGTCCTTTTGTACAACTACACCCATTCAATGAGTTCATACTGTAGGTAAATCACTTGTAGGAATGTGCCAAAAGCGTTCTCAGTTTTCCTCGAGATCATGTCAATGTTACTTGGCTCCCTTTCGTGTAAGACCGTCCAAATAGTATAATGCAGCGCGTAATGTCCGAAACAGGACCATTACAACCCCCAGCAGTCGTATACACGTTTTGATTATAAACGCATATACACAATAAGGTTAGTGCAAGGAAAATAAACTTCATAGGTAATTTAAAGAATACCGAGCTCGATAGCTGCAGTCGCTTAAGTGCGGCCAGTATCCAGTATTCGGGAGATAGTAGGTTCTAACCCCACTGTCGGCAGCCCTGAAAATGGTTTTCCGTGGTTTCCCATTTTCACACTAGGCAAATGCTGGGGCTGTACCTTAATTAAGGCCACGGCCGCTTCCTTCCAACTCCTAGCCCTTTCCCGTCCCATCGTCGCCATAAAACCTATCTGTGTCGGTGCGAAGTAAAGCAACTAGCAATTTAAAGAATAATACCGAAAATGTAATTCCGAACTACCATTTTAACATCGTAAGACGTAAGAAAGCTAAGAAGTAATATATGAAAAAATCGGCGTGATATTCTGGACTTCTTTTAAAACTACAAAAAAAATGGGTTTTAATATAACGATCCCTCATTATCATTCAGAATTACATTTCAGATGATCAGGCCATTGTAACAAGTATTGACATCTGCTCATGTTTCATTAACTTCATTCCTCACACATACGCCCACAACAAAGTTCCTAAACCTAGAAGAAAAGATAAGAAATTACCGGCTTACCTTTAAACAGTGAATCGTAACACACCGTCAAAATTAAACGGGTGTAATACACACGGTAAAAATTGAACCAAATACGAAAAGAAGTACGCAGGTGAATGTAAACAACACTGTATGAACTGAGAAACATTGAACACTAGGCAAAGATTAATTGGCAGCACTACAGAAAGACACTGGTAACGACCATAAGAGTACACCAGTAACAAATATCCACTAATACGAACAACCTTCAGTCTCACCCAACCACACGATGCTTCGACCCGGTCTGGTATCACTGTCGACAGAGCGAGGATCCCGCCTCCCCTTCGTTGTGGCATTCAACTATTATAATTTCATTCACGGCAATGTATTTTGATTTGAATATAATATAATATTTTTTATAATTTCCGAGTATTAATCGGCATGTTTATCGGCATGTAATAATACTAGGAAACGTTAATGCAGCTCTGTTTATTTACCAATTGCTTAGTCAGTTTCCCGCCGACTTGCACACTAACTCCGCCCGAATGAAACTTGTGTTTCCCTTCGCTCATATGTTTCCTATTTCTTCTACGTCGCACCCACACAAACGTGTTTTATGCCGACTTCAGGAATAGACAGGAATTCGACTGGGAAGAAAGCAAACGCGGCCTTGAAGGTTCAGCATTTGCCTGGAGCGAAAACAACATTCATGACTACCGACAGTGGGATTCGATACCACTATTTCCCGAATGCAAGCTCACAGCTACGTGACCGAAACCCCGTCGCGAACACGCTTGCTCCCTCGCTCATAGTCTGCCACGTAGAATGGCCAAGTGGTAGGAAATGATTTGAATGCCTTTTGAATGGAATTCGAAGTGTTGTGATCTATAGGAGAGGTAGAATATAGACTTGACTTAATGAAGCATTTCCATGCGCCCTAGAAAATACTTAGTACCAGAGGATTACCTAAATTTCCCGATGGAGCTGAGCTGGGGGGAGGGATATTCAAAACTGAAACTCAGAAACAAAACAGCATAAGTACGCAAGCGTAAAAGGCCTACTCTTTCTAAAGTGATGACCTTTAATTTTCGTGAGCAAATAAGTTTCCTGAAGGTGTTATCTCGGAGTGGAAGGATGCTACCATTAATGTGTGGCACAGCTGGGATACGAGCCGATGTCTTCCTGCAGCCTGACATATTATTAAATGAAGGTGTTGTATATTTTTAATTATATATGGTACCAATATTCCTTTACAACCATATTTCACATTGTACTGTATAGCTGCGATACATTAACCATAATGTGGATACTCCAGAATGGATGATAACAAATATACGTCCTCCACACGCATCCCCACTTTATTGGTGCCGATATCATCTACGTACTACACCCAATGGAGTCGAGGTCTCACTGCTCTAGTGGTACTCCGAGACGCCGAGGGCTCGTAATATAGTCCCGCAGGAGTTCCTTTCCGTGCCGATAAATCTACCGACACGAGGTTAAAGTGTTTTAGCACCTTAAAATACCACTGGACTCAGCCGGGTTCAAACTCACCAACTGGGGCCCATGAAGACCCATCTGTGTCTCTTCCTTTTCTCCTCATCAGTTAAATTGGTACTCATTTCTCTTGTAGGTTATGTGAACGCTAGTGTCACGTTAGTCAAGATATTCTAGTCTAGTTTCTAAATTCCTTCAGTTTCTTGCAGTCTGTCAAATCCACGTGCTTCCGAGTGAAAAGAAAATTCAGGAGTGTCTGTTCATTTTCACAACCAAAAATTAAATCAGTATTTCGTCCAACTGCATTAGAGCAGTTGAATATTATCGATTGCCATGAGCAATCCAGACCGGAAAGATGTAATTCCTCAAAATTTGTGCCAAACCCGATCACGGGTACGTTCCATGTAGGTGTATTTTATTTCACGTTTTTTGCGCTTTTCCCACAACTTTGCTAAGGTAGAGATATCAACTTTTGAACAGACACTTCTCAATCACACAGCCGCAGATAGGCAGCTGTCCACCTCTTTGGCGTAGTGGATAGTGTGATTAGCTTACACCCCTGGAGGTTCTGGTTCGATTCCCGGCTCTGCTACGAGATTTGAAAAGTGGGATGAGGTCTGGAACGGCGTCTACTCAGCCTCGGGAGGTCAACTGAGTAGAGGGGTGTTCGATTCCCGCCTCAGCCATCCTCGAAGTGCTTTTCCGTCGTTTCCTACTTTCTTCTCCAGACAAATGCTGGAATGGTACCGAACTTAAGGCCATGGCCATAAGTTCGGTACCATTGCGTATGCTTTTCAATCTATCCAAGCCACACAAGGCCCCTGACCAGCATCACATGTGAGGCCGCCTGGGCGTGGTACTGGTCCTCATGCCCAGTTTTATCCCCGACAAAATTTCTCACGATCCAGGACACTGCCCCTGAGTCCGAGAGAAATCCAACCCTGGACGGTAAACGGACTAAGAAGAAATGAAGAAGGAAAGATAGGCAACTTTCATTTATATTGTTGTAATATAGTATTTTTCTGTGCAATTCTGATTTTGGCCTCGTACTTCGTAATTTAACTCGGATTAGATACATAGTACAATAACTTAGTCGAAAATGGGTTCAGTTCAATTTTTTGTCTGCCTGTCTATTTGTCTGCCCGTATATTACGGGAAAACGACAGGACAGAATTTTCTTCAAACTCGGTATTTAAATTTAGTGATATCTTGAGAACCGCCTCTGTGGTGTAGTTGTTAGTGTGACTAGCTGCCACTCCCGGAGGCCCGAGTTCGATTCCCGGCTCTGTCACGGGAGGTCAACTGAGTAGAGGGTGTTTCGATTCCCACCTCAGCCATCCTTGAAGTGGTTTTTCCGTAGTTTCCCACTTCTCCTCCAGACAAATGCCAGGATGGTACCTAACTTAAGGCCACGGGCGCTCTCTTCCCTTGTCTAATCTTTCCAAACTACACATCCACCCACAAGGTCCCTGTTCAGCATAGCAGGCGAGGTACCTGTCCTTCCCAGTTGCATCCCCCCATCCCCACCCCGACCCAAAGTCTCACGCTTCAGGACACTGTCCTTGAGGCGATAGAGGTGGTATCCCTCGCTGAGCCCGAGGAAAAAATCAACCCTGGAGGGTAAAGGAATTAAGAAAGAAAGAAAGAAAGAAAGAAAGATATCTTAAGAGCGATCTAGATGATACAGCAATTGATTAGTACGTATATAGCAGCGTAGCAATATTAAAGGGCGTAACGAAATCCGAAAATATCATATTCCTCCGCTAATATTGCGCTATCAAAAAATTATTAATGTACAAATAGCCACACAAAACGAAACCCCACGCCGTAACAGCCCTGAGGGTCCGTTGCCTACTAAGTGACAGCTGCTCAGCCCAAAGGCGTGCGGATAACGAACGAGGTGTCGTGTGGTCAGCACGATGTACCCTGTTGATCGTTACGGGCATTCTAGACTAGGGCCGCTATCTCACTGTCAGATAGTTCTTCAGTTATAATCACGTAGACCATGTGGGCTTCGAGCCAGCTCTCAAATCCAAGTAAAACTCCATGACCCGGCCGGGAATTGAAATGGGGGCCTCCTGGTAAGAAGCAGGCAATTTACGATCTTTCATCTTTTATGCTCTTTTATCTTACGAATAATAATAACAGAGAAGTAGGCGATTATTACATTTTTCACAAACTGGAAAAATATCTAGCCGGTCCCACGGTGTAGGAGCAGCGTGCCTGCCTCTTACCCGGAGGACCCGGCTTCGATTCCCGGCCAGGTCAAGGATTTTTACTTGGATCTGAGGGCTGGTTCGAGGTCCACTCAGCCTACGTTATTACAATTTAGGAACTATTGGCGGTGAGATAGCGGCCCCAGTCTAGAAAGCCAAGAATAACGGCTGAGAAGATTCGTCGTGCCGACCACACGACACCTCGTAATCTGCAGGCCTTCGGGCTGAGCAGCGGTCGCTTGGTAGGCCATGGCGCTCCAGAGCTTTAGCGTTATGGGGTTTGGTGTGTATTTTTTCCAAAATATCTCCGGAAATATTGATTCCATCAAAACATTGTACAGGTGAACAATAAAAATCTGTCGCAAAAGTCCCGCATCGGGTATCATCGTCCTCGGGTAAAGCGGTAGGCCTACAGCTGCAGCAAAACGACACTTTCCTGACGATGTGCGAATGTCAGTACGCAGTGCAGCTGTCCGCGTATTAGAATAATAGAAAAGAATACAACGAAATGGACGAGAAACTGCCATAATGGTTAAATAAGTATGTAAAGCGAGGAACACGCCTCGCAAGTGAAACTCGATGTAGAGTATTTCACGACGTAACATTATCAGTGTAAGTGACCTTCCTTATCAACCAGGAGATCCTGGGTTCCAATATGATACCAACGCTGTTTGTTTTTAATTGTTTATTATTACGCTACTCTAACTGCACCGTAGTTTCCCATTTTCACACCAGACAAATGCTGGGGCTGTGCTTAATTAACGCTACGGTGGCTTCCTTCCCACTCCTAGTCCTTACCTAACCCATCGTCGCCATTTGCATATCCACTCCGAATGCTTGCAATGAGCGTGGCCCCTCGAAAGCCTGTTTTATTGGTGTATAGGCTATATGCTATGTGCTATGCGGGGAGCAGCCTGACAACATTAGGGCTAAGCGTGATCATACGAGTGCCAGTTAGCTCCGAGGAAGTAAGGAAGTGGTGCCGTCGTGGCACTGACTCAACGAGCTCATTACATTATTCCTCATCGAGAGCGATGTCCGACTCGTTGGCTGAATGGTTAGCGTACTGGCCTTCCGTTCAGAGGGTCCCGGGTTCGATTCCCGGCCGGGTCGGGGATTTTAACCTTAATTTGTTAATTCCAATGGGCCAGGGGCTGGGTGTTTGTGCTGTCCCCAACATCCCTGCAACTCACACACCACACATAACACTATCCTCCACCACAATAACACGCAGTTACCTACAAATGGCAGATGCCGCTCGCCCTTATCGGAGGGTCTGCCTTAGAAGGGCTGCACTCGGCTAGAAATATCCACACGAAATTATTATATTGAGAGCGATCTCCTTCCATGCGTCTAACATACGCCCACACAAAGCTCCATACGAACGCTGGGGGAGGGGAGGGGAGTCCAGTCTTTCTTAATTTGGCGTTTCCACCTTGCCCACACATGTTTAATGGGGGTTCAAGTCTGGAGCTCGAGGGATCCAGTATATTGAGCAGGTCAGTAGAGTCCTGCTCAGGAAACCAGCCCTGAAAATGACAGCTCGTCTGGACTGGGGAGTTGTTTGGGCCCTCTCTCACGCTGGAACCATAATATTCTTCAGAATGTCTAGATATTGGTCCGGAAGATAGCGGGTTCGAATCCCACTGTCGGCAGCCCTGAAGATGGTTTTCCGTTGTTTCCCATTTTCACACCAGGCAAATACTGGGACTGGGACTGTACCTTAAATAAGACCACGGCTGCTTCCTTCCAACTCCTAGGCCTTTCCTATCCCATCGTCGCCATAAAACCTGTCTGTGTCGGTGCGACATAAAGCTACTAACAAAAAAAAAGATATTGGTCCGACGTGAGATGGTCATCTATCCAACGAAGCACTTCATCCCCATCAAACTATATACATTCCCAACACGACACTGCGTAGATGTGAGCTTGCATTCGAGAGATAGTGGTTCGAACCCCACTTTCGGCAGCCCTGAATATAGTTTTTCCTGGTTTCCCATTTTCACGCCAGGCAAATGCTGAGTCTGTACCTTAATTAAGGCCACGGTCGCTTTCATTCCCGCTCCTAACCCTTTCCCATCCCATCAACGCCATGTGTCCGACTCGTTGGCTGAACGGTCAGCGTACTGGCCTTCGGTTCAGAGGGTCCCGGGTTCGATTCCCGGCCGGGTCGGGGATTTTAACCTTAATTGATTAATTCCAATGGCACGGGGGCTGGGTGTATGTGTTGTCTTCATCATCATTTCATCCCCATCATGACGCGCAGGTCGCCTACGGGAGTCAAATAGAAAGACCTGCACCTGGCGAGCCGAACCCGTCCTGGGATATCCCGGCACTAAAAGCCATACGACATTTCATTTCAACGCCATGTGACCTCTTTGTGTCGGAGCGATGTAAGGCAAATTTGTAAAAAGTTTCCTTCACATTTTGATGGTCTTCTTCATTACCTCCTTGATAATTAAGATCTAATAATATGTAGTTTTGCCCCTTGTTGAGAACAATACCGTCAAGAAAGACCATTGTGGCCAGTAAACTCTTTAACATGACCACTGAACAAAAGCTCCATGTCGGCACGTTCGGCGTTGTTGAAATAAACACCAAAAGTTCCTTTACATCTCTGTTATCATAGCCCGTAGGCCCCACGGTAAAACTGTATCACACTTAAATGATCCGAAATTGTAATATTTACGACTTTTAGTATGTGCAGGTTTTACGTACCAGGTGTATGCATCAGTCTTTTCCGGTTTCATTAAGTGATGACGCTAGCGAACAGTACGCAGCGTATGAACTTCCAACATACACAAGTTGAGTCCGCCAACACTAGCGTCTGTGTTGTATCGTTCAGTGATCATGTCGACGTTTGTGCCTGAATAAGAACAATTGAGGCACGCATAGCTTTTTCTTATTTAATCAAAAGGAAAATGCTGTATAAAGTCATCGTTTGCTGGTAGAAACATATGGTGAATCCGCTCCATCGATTAGAACATGTGAGACATGGTTTCGACAATTTAAACCTGGTGATTTCAATGTGAAAGACAGTGCGCGCTCTGGTAGACCACGAAAGTATGAAGACGAGCAATTGCAACAGCAGTTTGCACAGGCATTATATGTGTCAAAAGAAACAATCAGCAGACGTTTACGAGCAATGGTGAAGATCAGTAAACTCGGTAAATGGGTCCCACATTATCTGAATGAACGGCAAATGGAAAATCGCAAAGTCACTTATGAAATGCTGCTTCAGCGCTACGAAAGAAAATCATTTATGTACCATATAGTGATGGGTAACGAAAAATGGAATTGTTTTGAAAATGCGAAGCGGAGAAAATCGTGGCTATCACCTGGTGAAGCTGGTACTTCAACACCAAGGTCAAATCTCTTCGGCAAGAAGACAATGCTTTGAATCTGGTGTGACGGGAGCGGTATTTTTACTATGAACTCTTGAAACCTGGCGAAACCGTTAAAGCACTACGCTATCGCCAACAAATGATGAATTTAATTCACGCATTGATCGAAAGACGACCGAAATGGGCCAGAAGACGTGGCAAAGTGATTTTGTTACACGACAATGCGCCGTCTCCCGCAGCAAAACCAGTGAAAGTCGTCTTGAAATGGCTTGGATATGACATCCCTTCCGCACCAGTCGTACTCACCGCTTCGCATCAATGGGGCCCGCACTCGCAGGGCAACACTTCAGCAATTTCGAGGAAGTTGGAAAATGGCTTGACGAATGGTTTGCCGCAAAAGACCAGCAGTTTTTCTGGCATGGTATTGATAACTTACCTGAAAGATGGGCGAAGTGTGTAGAAGCCGATAGCCAATATTTTGAATAAATAAAAAATGAATTTCCCTTGAAAAGTACATGTTTTCTTTACCACAAAACCCGGCAAAATTTATGCATACACCTGGTATATGTAGATATAACTAATATTTTCTGAAGTATTTGGAAGTGTCTGAAAAATGTAATAATCGCTCTAATATCTCCATTGTTATTCTAAAACGCATGAAGTATGGAAGATTGGAAATTATGTTTTTCAAAACTTTTATCATTTGCAATTTTCCGATACAGCTGATATTAACGGAGATATTGGACATTTCCTGTTTGGTCCTCGTAGTATTCCTACCCCAGTGTGTATTAAACAATGAATGGCGTATGGCTTTTAGTGCCGGGTGTGTCCGAGGACAAGTTCGGCTCGCCAGTTCCAGGTCTTTTGATTTGACTCCCGTAGGCGACCTGCGCGTCGTGATGAGGATGAAATGATGATGACGACGACATATACACCCAGCCCCAGTTCCAGCGAAATTAATCAATTAAGGTTAAAATTCCCAACCCTGCCGGGAATCGAACCCGGGACCCCTGTAACCAAAGGCCAGCACGCTAACCATTTAACCATGGAGCCAGACTGTATTAAACAAATAATAGCCTATAAAGCCTAGTGTACAATCTAGCTATTTCTGAACTTACGAGTAAATACTGAGTTTCTAGAAATTCTGATGAGCCATTTCCGAAGATGTCGACATAAACAAACAAACAAACAAACAAACAAACAAACAAACAAACAAACAAACAAACAAACAAACAAACAAAAATGGAACTGAAATGTTCAAATTATATACAGTAGATATACCTTATCGGAGTCAATTTCGAAGAACGAGACATAAGAATGTAAAGGGTACGGACACTTTGAATAGGAATACACACACTCTCTGTCTACTAATCAGATGCGGCTTAAACTCTTCGCGCGGCCTGACATCGAACCCGAGACCGTCTGAATAAAAGCCACTTAAACTACATCCTATTGTCATGTAAGAGCCATCTGTACTCTTCTCTAGTGAAATGAAATACCCCACTGCCAGCCTCAGTTGTCATCATCTTATCAAACCTAACTCAACAATTATGCACTGTAATTTCTCAATATTTATCAGACTGGGGTACTAAGTTATAGTTTGTGACTATTTCTCAACCACGAAGATCTAAAAATGAATGCTTTCTCATTGTGTAAATACTGGCTGCATGGTCTTCAGAGGCCGAACACCATTAGGGAAAAATATAATAATAATAATAATAATAATAATAATAATAATAATAATAATAATAATAATAATAATAATAATAATAAAGGTTACTATGCTGAGCATTTAGCCAACAGTCCTGAATAAGACGCACAGAAATGAAAATGAGTTACATTTTTAAGAAAGGAGCTTAACGTCCCTATATTCTCCAGCTGCGCTGAGTAGCTCGGACGGTAGTACGCTGGCCTTCTGAATCGGTCTTAGCAGGTTCGATCCTAGCTCATCCCGATGGTACTTGAAGGTGCTCAAATACATTCGTCTCGTGTTGGTAGATTTACTGGCACGAAGAAAGACTCCTGCAGGACAAGTTTTCGCCTTCTCCGAAAATCGTAAGAATCGTGGAACATAAAATGCCAGCCCCGTGGTGTAGGGGTGTCGTGCCTGCCTGTTACCCGGAAGTTCCCGGCCAGGTCATGGTTTTTTACCTGCACCTTAGGGCTTGTTCGAGGTCCACTCTGCCTACGTGATTAGAATTGAGGAGCTACCTGACGGTGAGATAGCGGCCCCGGTCTAGAAAGCCAAGGATAATGGCCGAGAGGATTCGTCATGCTGACCACAAGACACCTCGTAATCTGCAGGCCTTCTTACTGAGCAGCGGTCGCTTTGTAGGCCAAGGCCCTTCAAGGGATGTAGTGCCACGGGGTCTTGGTTTGGGGAACATGAAACATTTTTTAGTTCGCTTTACGTCACACCGACGCATGTAGGTCTTATGACGACGATGGGACAGAAAAAGGCTAGGAGTAGGAAGGAATCTACCGTGGCCTTGAATAATATACAGCCCCAAAATTTCCCTTGTGCGAAAACCCGAAACCACGGAAAAACACTTTCAGGGCTGCCGACAGTGGGATTCGAACCAGTTATCTCCCGAATGCAAGCTGACAAGTACGTGATATAAAACGCGCAGCCACTCACTCGGTGCGACGTAAAACAAATAACATTATTATTATTATCATACTGTCTAGCAAATTCTGTAACTATTGACTACAATCTCCACACCTACACCAGCAGTTACAAGCAGGTAAATTGGTCCTTGAACAGGGTGGTCTTTAGAAGACCTGTTTCTTTTATCTGAGACTTGAATGAAACCGAAGAAATACTATCGCTATACATTCCCCTACTCTTCTGGCCTAGTTCGTACCTGTTCTCTTCTTTGTGGAGGAGGGACACTGTGTTAGTTGCAAAAAGTGAAAGCCCATTTGAAGTTACTGAGGTTTAGAGCTAGTTGAAAGCAAAAGTTTGTGAATACTGGGTTGTGTCAGAGGGATGGACATTTCCAACCTTCTGCGATCTTGTATTGAAAGCAGTCAGACCTGTGCTATCACATTTCTTCAATTACAGTTATATTGAGGGTATCCTGCTCTTAATACAGTATTTAATTTTCCAAGAGAAGTTTCTCATGATGTGGGTTCCGTTACTTACACGGTATAAAACCAGAAAGATTCAGAAGTATGCCAAAACTATGTGGGCAATGTACTCTTTAGATTACTTAGCCTCTTCCTCCGTATATAAATACCCTTCCAGCCTCCCACTACCATCTTGTCCTCAGCACTAACTAAACAAATTCTGAGTGTCTCAATGTATATTCCATCAATCTCTCTCTTCTTCTGATAAAATGGTACCAAATATTTCTCCTCTCACCAGCTTGAATTAATATTTCACATGTCATGCAATCATTACTCTGTGGAACCATATCTCAACGGCTTCTATTCACGTCGAGTTACGTGATTCAGATGGAAGAGCGTTGACTTTCTGGGCTCCAAGGCTAGTTCAGTGATATTTGAAGGTGCGGAAATACATCAGCCTCCTATCCGTACTGTCACGTAAGGGAACTCCTGCGAGACGAAGTTCTCGCACTTTCAGCGTCTCCGAAAACCGTAAAGTCATTAGTGGACGTAATAATGACGTTATTGCTTCTGTTGTCTCTTCATCCAATCTGTCTATTAATCCATATTTCACGTCTATACAATGCCGTCGTCTACACTACCTACCACCAAAGAAACACGCAATAGTGAGTACATCCCTCCGCTTAGGTTGGCTTAAGGAAGAGCATCCGGCCGTAAGACCAAGCCAGATCCACATGTGCGACACAGTTCGCACCCATGACCCTACTAGCTTGGGAAAAAGCGGAAGAAGAAGAAGAAGCAGAAGAACTGTGCCCTTGTATACTCAAATGTATTCAGAAACTTTCTAATACACATGTCATTGTTTAAGCTGAACAAAAGTCTTGAGAAAGTTGTTCCTTGTTTGGAACAGTCCATATTTTAACTTCGTCTTGTTTCTTTCATAAATTTTTTTACTATGTAACTAGCAACATTTATCTACAGTACTTCCTTTTGGACCTCAGTTCCCAATCTGATATTTTCCGCTTCACTTCAGTTCATTCCATTATATTTATTTAAAATTGTGTTTATTTTCATTTTGTACAGTACTCCTCCTAGACTTCTTTCCGACTTGTCAAAGTTTTCCGTATACTCAGTTAAAATGACAAATCTTCGAGTATTCATTTCTTCTCCTTGAGCCGTGAATTTCTTTACCACCTGGGGTAGGGTATTGCATAGAATCCAATGGCAAAATAATTTGGTGATTATGATATTTCAGAGCAAGTTCGAGATATTGGTGACGATGATATTTCATTCTTCTAAAAGAATGTAATAGAAATCACAGCAGCAGTAAAGGCAACAGTCGATCATCAGCCATCCATGATACCGAGCCAATAATGTTCCATGTCCTCCTGCCAAACGGAACGTAGGATTCACTACCACAAAATTAATCACTGTTGAGGACAGTGATTAGTGATGATTAGGCGTCTTGAAGCTATTCTAATATATTTTACCATTGGGAATAAGAAGGCGGAGAATCTTCAGAGATTTCCATGGATCAATTTCGGAAGTCCGTTGAGAATATTGATGTGTAAGTATCAATTCAGTTGTATTTGATGTCTCCTCTTTTATTACTGGAGGTTCATGTGTTTTATAATCAAAGCTCACTGACATATCTCTAATATTGCTTCAGATGTGTAGAGGCAGAAAAATTGAGAAAACCTGGTGGCAGCGGCAACATTATCGACATGCTAAGCGTTGTGAATTATAGCAACTTATGGCCCAGAGGAAATCAGAAACGGGGTGGCGATGGTTAGGAAATGTAATACATGAGCTGATAATACACGCTAGTCGATGAACACATTTATTCAAGAAATATTGCTTAGGTGAATGATCAGTAACTATTTCAGTAAGAAGTGGTGGTACGGCGATAGTAGTTATTAGGGCTAAGGGCTGTTTGGGCTGTAAAACAATGGGTGGGCTCGTTAAGTGGACACATCGGAGGCGTGTTCTCTCGACCAGCCAATGGACACAGCTGAAGGAGTGGTTTCAAACACGCAATACATGTTTTCTTCTGGTTAATTGTTGATGGAACGCAAATAATGTGGTATTAACTTGATGGGTAGATGACTTAACAAAGGCAATTGACCGTTATACTGCTGATATACGACTAAAACATACGAGAGGGAGACGACTGAACTCTTATCATGACGAAAGCCTTCAAAGTTGTGAGCACAGTCGGGTGTATTTCGTAATACAGTATTTATTTTTTAAATTCCATTTAATCTTTAAGTATGGAATATTATTGTGAACATTTTGAAACCATCTGTGAAATTAACGCGATTCATTATGACCAGAGCACATTAATTCCAAAGTGATCGATCTATGAACATTTGTAGAAGTTTGGATTTTTACATAACTTATAACCTTGTGAAATTATGCCACTGAACCTAGAGTTTTACGTAGAATTCTAACCCTAAGGATATTAAACATTATTTTAAATTACAACCTCACTTTTACATATCTATATAAATACAATTATAATTTTGCTTTTGCACATCAAACTGTTGCCTCAAACTTTGATTTTATTTCAGAATAGGTAGCCTATATACTGTAAGAGTGTAAAGATGGTTCAGTGATATTTTTGTTTTGTTTTGTTTTGTTTTGTTTTGTTTTGTTTTGTCTTGTCTTGTTTTGTTTTGTTTTGTTTTGTTTTGTTTTGTTTTGTTTTGTTTTGTTTTGTTTTGTTTTGTTTTGTTTTGTTTTGTTTTGTTTTGTTTTGTTTTGTTTTGTTTTGTTTTGTTTTGTTTTGTTTTGTTTTGTTTTGTTTTGTTTTGTTTTGTTTTGTTTTGTTTTGTTTTGTTTTGTTTTGTTTTGTTTTGTTTTGTTTTGTTTTGTTTTGTTTTGTTTTGTTTTGTTTTGTTTTGTTTTGTTTTGTTTTGTTTTGTTTTGTTTTGTTTTGTTTTGTTTTGTTTTGTTTTGTTTTGTTTTGTTTTGTTTTGTTTTGTTTTGTTTTGTTTTGTTTTGTTTTGTTTTGTTTTGTTTTGTTTTGTTTTGTTTTGTTTTGTTTTGTTTTGTTTTGTTTTGTTTTGTTTTGTTTTGTTTTGTTTTGTTTTGTTTTGTTTTGTTTTGTTTTGTTTTGTTTTGTTTTGTTTTGTTGTTTTGTTTTGACGTCACAAGCAAATGGTTTATCCGAATTTTTCAGAATCGAAACTCGGTATTTAAGCTTAAGGATACCCGAGATGTACTAGGCTAGTTAAATTACTTGATCAGTATACAATGGCGTAGCAATATTACAGAGTTCAAAATTGGAAATGTCGAAATTCTCCATGAATATTATCTCTATCCAAAAACTATACCTAGTAAGCGTCGTGCGAAATATAATTTTCGATCCTTTACATTTCATTCATTTTGCTATACGAGGAATAACAAAATACACTTCCGCGATTATTATGTGTTCTACAAATATCCGCAAATATCAGCAAATCAGTTCTAAATAGAACATTACAGACATTGTAGAGAATGCTACTTAGAATATTTTTTATCACTTCAATTATTTACCGTATGAACAGTGATAGCAATGAAAATCTAAGCTCCTTAATATTTCCACTAAATCCGTGAACGGCGAGCATCGCCGACATGGAAACATTCAATAACTCATCAGCTTTGGTAGCGCAGCTAGTAGGAAGGATATCTTATTCATACGTTAGAGGTAATAGACATGAAAGTAGCGAGGGAATGATCGCTGGTAGAAACAGGTGGTAACAATGGCAGGAGGGTTCTCGGAATGAGGAGATAAAGGCTGAGTTGGAATGAAATCTATTGTTGAAGTAGTACGCATACACTGGTTTCGGTAATGGGGTCATGTGAGGCGAATGGAGCAAGATAGGTTACCCTGGAGAATAATGGACTCGGTCATGGAGGGTAAGAGAAGTTGAGGGAGACGACGATGGTTAGACTTAGTTCCTAATAATTTTAAGATGAAAGGTATAGTAAACGAGGCCACAGATATAGTTACAAACAGAGGATTGTGGTCGCGTTTAATAAAATCGCATTGGCTTGCAGTTTGATTGCTGAATGGTATAACAGTCTAAGATGAAGATGAACGTATTTTCGGTTTGTTTGTCTTTTTGGCTAGTGGTTTAAAGTTGCACTAACAAACAGAACGTTTTCGGCGACGCAAGGATGGGAAAAGGTCGTGGCTTTAATTAAGGTACATAATGTGAAGATGGGAAACTACGGACAACCATATTCGGGACTGATGACCGTGGGACTCGAACCCACTATCTTCGGAATGCAAGTTCACAACTACGCGACCCTGCTACATAGCTAGGTAATTCAATAACATGCTTCCTTGGCATCTTTCGCTTAGGTACTACTGGGTACTATTTCAGTGCGACTCATTGCTCCAGATAACATAAATAGAAAAAAACGAACGAGATGAATGCCATCCAATCAAGCAGAAGTAGAAGGCAAAGCTATACTTAACCAGCCCTACGAGAATAATATTTAGGAACAAACTGAGAAGAGCAGTGAAATATTTTTATTAAAGACAGTGTTGCCTGCTTCCCATCAGACAGGGAGTGCTGCATGACTGGTAACCGAGAATATTACTGAAACCGAATGCATCGACTGGTGTTTCCCGAAGGTATCAGTATATTGGTAAGAGCGGTGTCGTCTCAAAACTCACGAGTCTCAAAACTCACGAGTCCCAAAACTCACAATTTCCAGGAAGAAGATTAGTAAGAACAGGTCTCTCAACCTGGGCCAGTCTCAAAACTCACGGGGGCCGATGACCTTCGATGTTAGGCCCCTTAAAACAACAAGCATCATCATCATCATCAAAACTCACGAGCAGGTCCAGTTCTTCTTTGAATGGATAAATGTCCACCCTATTACTGATGGGATAATGTAGTACTTTTAATAATCGAATCACATCCATCCGATTATTTAAATAATCGAATGAGTTTCAAATATTATTCAGTTATATCGCACAGAATAATTGGATGCGTCATGAGTAACTTTTTTCGTTTTAAGTGTGTCAGATAGACAATCTATTGAAATAAGTGAATAGATGAACTCTTACGAAAAATAGAAATACGCCTTTTATCAAATTAATCTCCAAGTGATGAAACTAAATGAGTGAATTAACTTTCTTGATCTCTAATATCTCTAATTAAATGCTTTATCAAGTAAATGGCGCCTTCTGGCTGCATAATGGAACTAAGCTCCAGTACTACCTTTTCACAGTTTCTTTTAACTAGCACCGGGCAATATACCTACTTTAATTTTATGTCGTCCGGCTGTATGCATAAATTGGTAGCATGCTGGCATTTGCTCCAAGGGGTCCAGGGGGTCCCGGGTTCGATTTCCGGTCGGGTCGGAGATTTTATCTTTCATTAGTTAATTTCTATGGCTCGGGGACTGGATATTCGTGCCATCTTCAGCATTAGACTTCATCTTAAGTAGGGCCTTATCCTTACACACGTGCAGGTTACCTATACGGCGTCAACTCTGAAGACCTGCACCAGAGCTCCCCGAAGGCCACATATCATTATTATAAATTTATGTGAAAGGTAAAAAATGCATTATATTAGCTTTATGACAACAGCAACAAATTTTAATAATAATAATAATAATAATAATAATAATAATAATAATAATAATAATAATAATAATAATTTTACCGGGAGGTACACTCCAACGCCGCGCATTTAAACCTTGCGCCTAAAAGAACACCTCTACTGGAGAAACCGTGAAATTGAAACTACACCAACTTATAAATTTACTCAGAAGATGTCACCACAGAAATCTGATGTAATTTTGTTATTGTGAAGTTTCCTGAACTGACTGTATTTCTACTTGTTTTGTTTGCCATTCATCAAGAAGTTTGGACTTTCTTCCATATATGTCACTACAAAAAACTATGATCATGCACCCTGGTGCGAAGTGAAAGAGCTTTTGATTTAAAGAAGTTTTGTATTCATAAGTTTTGATGTTCATTTATTTTTGGGTTGGCAATATTTATCTTTTCTTTCCGCCAGTTTTGAATCTAGACAATTCCTAATTTCTGTAATTAATTTTTTACCAATCACAGTCGTCTTCTTCTTCGATCCTGAGAGTTACTTTTGAAATCTACCAATAAAATTCTGTGGGGGTGTCTTGATTATTCATGAATGATCTCAAACTTTCCCCAAGGGTTTATAAACGTCGGATTTTCTCGTCTCTTGGCCACATGATCGTCATCTTATTGAGTGTGTGTGTCAAAGCAGGAGGCGGGAGGCCTCTTTCATCAGGCAGCAGTTCTCCGACAAGGTAATGGCCACATAACATCTTTATTTCTTGCTAGCTCAGCAGTTTAACCTGAGGGAAAGGTCCGAATCATTAACTATGTAACCTAGTTTTCCTAAAAATGTAACTTTCTGCCGGCTAATGTAGAAACTTCATAAAATCTTTAACTGTAAATCGGGGATAAAGAGTGATGTACCCTCTCGAGCTCCCCTTCATCTTGGTTTGAGGTGACTACGTTTGTAACTGGCTTTCTTCCTTTCCGTAATGCATTCATTTATCGTTATACGAGTCACCTCAGTAGTTTGGGAATAGCCCCTGTTTCACCGCATAGTGCCCTTTAGGTTTTAGGTGCTCATATCTAGGAGTGCAAGCATTCGCCTCCATTAATTTTGTGTTCGGGCCATTTATTTAACCGTTTTTCCTTTTACATGAAGGTCCAGTAGGTTGGGTATTAAATACAACTGTATAATCATTTTCCTATTGTAAGTTGTGCCTTCAGAGGCCAGAATTTGTAAGTTGATGTTGCCTTGAATAGGCTTGGAAAACTGAGAGCCTGTTAGCTCTTTTTCAAAGTAAGATTACTGTATGCCTCTTGAAGGCTAGATGTTGTATTTTGGGAGTAAGTGCTGCATGTATTGAGGGATTTCTGCACTTGAGTAAATTTGTGCTCTTTTGTAAATTTGAGCTAGGAGCTCAAGAATTGTAAAGCGAGGGGCTTGAAGCCCAGATTTCCAAACTGTCACTAAATTTTGAATTTTCTTGTCTTGTCTAAAATTGGTCATTATACCTGACGTTTCATTGTTATGATAATTTGCTAAGGTTGAATTTAAGAAAATATAACCTTCAGTTTAAGTTTTAATTAATTTTGAGATTGTAGTTAGACCCATTCACCCCGGCACCTTCTTTTACCTCTGCGATCCACAAATACCCCGGAATAATAATAATAATAATAATAATCATAATAATAATAATAATAATAATAATAATAATAATAATAATAATAATAATAATAATAATAAATCTCGGTCTCTTTCATTCACCAGCCATTATTTTTCCCCTGTGGTTTGGAGTGGCAGAATAACATCCACAATATCCCCTGCCTGTCGTAAAGGAAGCGTGAGTCACCGGGCACCTCATCCCTCATGCGGTAATTGCAAGCACCAGCTGTCCGGTGTCGTGAATTTTAAGACTCATTAGAATGTTTACTTTAGCTACCAGTCTGTAGTCGTGAGTTTTGATACTATTTGTAACTAATTTTAGCCCGTGAGTTTTGAAATTCGCGAGTTTTGAGACGTAACAGGTAAGAGCAAAAATGAGTACCAGATTAATTCCTGGGCGAGAGTGGCCAGGCGTAAAATTAACCACTCTACCCCACCAACTGCCAAGGTTACGGATAGTGGAAGTCTTTACTTTCAACCCTTCCAAGGGCCCTGATGTTCTGTATGAAGATAACTTTGATCTTTGCTTTGCTATATATTGACAAAAAACGCCGATGCTCACCTTCGGTGTTCTAGAATGATAAAGATTCGCCATGGGGTTTTCCTACCACATTTATATCGGCCACCACTGCCTAAAAGTAGTGAGTTCAGAAAATTTAAACAAATACGAGGGTGATCCAATAAATTAAGATTTCTCATTGTTCAAATTACGCTAACTCCCACATTCACGTACAATACATTCTACGAACTTGGTATATACAGTTTTTACACGTAGTTTCCACACTTTCCTGAGCTCTGGTTTTAAATATATATCAGGGCACCTGTCTCAGATTAGAAAACATCAGAATCAGGCGTCTGACGTCAGGACTTGGCGGCTACCTGAAGTTCACCGTCAGCTCCTAATCTTCTTCCATCTAGATCCTTCTTTCTTCTCCTTTCTCTGTCACCTTTTCCACGCTCTAAGTGGAATGCGGGTGCAATCTGTGTGTCACATATGAACTTGGCCCAGCTTTAGGACGGTTACCCTTCACGTCACCAACGCTACGTGGAGTCTGTGTTCAACAGTTAGGTCCACGTGCTCTGGAAGCACCATTCGGTATATCCTAGAAGGTATGAGTGAGTCAGGGCTCCCAGCCGGGCTAAGGGCATCTGCCGGCATCTCCTTGTATTGTGCTTTGTGTCTGGTGTTTCCGTATATTTTCCGAAAGGCGAAACACGAACGTTCCCATTCTGGCCGCTCCCCAAAGATACCAGAACTTCATTACCAGGTATATCTAACAGTAGGCTTACAACGAACATGTTTTTGTTGTTGTTGTTGTTGTTGTTGTTTGTTGTCGTTGTTGTTAATGGACACTGTGTGGATGAGTGTTGGATCAGAGTTCTGTTAGTGTTGAGAGACTGTTGTCGTTGGCAGTCTTAGAGTCGCTGTCGTTGTTAGTGGTTGGTGCTGAGTTGTGCTGTTTTATTGCCTGACCGAGCGGTATGTATCAAGTAGTTCAGTGTGTGGAGCAGTCACGTGAATTGATTGTGTGAGTTATGGATCTTATCTAGAATCGAGCCAAGCGTTCAGCAGTCATACGTTATGATAGTCAAAAGACGTGTTTGCAAGGAGCTGCTGTGTGAAGTGGCAGTGAATGCGAAGCCAAGTGAAAAGTGGGGCCCGTCAATCAAGATTAAGGAAGTATGGCCCGTTCCAGGTAAATACCAACTAGCTGGCTACCTGCTGTGCGGACTAAAGACTTTGTAAATAGCCGCTAATAAGTGAACTGTTGTAATTCATATTTGCAAGTCCGCGCGCTCGCGCGCGCGTGTGTGTGTGTGTGTGTGTGTGAATGTGCTAACTGGGTCATCCTACATAAAATTAGATACAGTGTTTTGTTCATAACAATGTGTTTGTTGGTAGTGTGGTTTTTTGTGTATCCTCGAACTTGAGGTATCAACCAGACGCGACTAAGAACCCCAACCTAGCTGGAAATCAGATCCTGAATCTTCTGAACCTAAGGTTACATTGCTGACCATTCACTCTAGAAGGTGCACGTCTTGATATACTGTATATTTAACCGTATATCGCCCTGTGTTACATATGATTTGAAGTTATAGGAAGCCCAAGTCATAACTTTTTCGCTTTCTAATCTACTACTGCAACACGTTTGTCACATTATCGTAAGCCGAACCTGGTGGATAGTTTCCTTATCTTTACTCTTATGTTATTCATGTCATTTTCTTGTTGCCAGCTGATATTGCTGTGAAAAATCTGAGGTATGTCTGGGTTTAAGCTCCACATGCTCGTAGTGAATTGAGAATATTTAACACTGACCGTTTATCTTTAGGTCTGTATCGCTAATTTCATGAGGTAGGGCTTTCATTGATTTGCCGTTTCATACGTAATCTAAATAAATAAATAAATAAATAAATAAGGAAATAATAAAATAAGAGTAGATCTCAGTCTACTTTTCCAATAATATGGTGTTTCTGCTTAGAAAGTCATTACTGGGAGTATTATGCCATTTATTTTCAATGACTACAAATTTATCATATCAAAAGTTAGAGGTGTATTAGGAACTTTTAAGTGGACTATAGAACAACAAGTCTTTATAGGAAGGAATGTTAAATAAAATTAATAATTACGAGAATATGTGGAGACTGCAGGGTTAAATGCCCCAAAATCATACAATTCGGTGCCATGCTGGGACAAGTTAGTCAAGTTCCTACCAAGAACAGTGCCGTAGCAGCTCATCCGTGCGGTTGGCTAAGTGTGGCCTGATATTATCGTGCACCAATATGGCATCTGCACACAGTACTTCCGATCGTTTTCTATGACTTTTAAGGTGTTGATATGCTCCTTCCATTTAGAAACCGGTTCAAGCTATGCACCTCAATATTCGAGCTTTTCCCACCAGGCTCGTCTTTTTGCAACTTATGCTGTGTGATAGATATGAGATACGGTCTAATGACCGTTACGGGTAGCGGTGGTGTACATGCTCTGGTTTAGTGAGAAATGGCAATGAAATGAGTAACTTATATGTGAATGTTCTTATCGCCTTAATTATTGAACCACCTAGGCCTACGTATTTAGATAATGATCAGTATAAAGTTTTACAATATTGTAAAACAGTTTCTCCAGATTTATTGATTTAATTTAATTTATTTTCGCTGACATTTTTTAATATTATTGGTATTGTATCTGTTTCAGGTAAGACTCCCTGGAGACAAGGAAAGAAGCGTAACCTAACTACAGGGACTTCGGGTCTTTAGCAACCGAGTGAGGCCGGTCTATCCTACTGAGTCAAGATGGTATAGAATGGTCAACAGTTCCCGTTGCATCTAAGAAAGAGAAATATCTAATGCTGTATTGCACATTGGGAGTTATAATTTATGTGTTTATGGGACAGCTAGTCAATTCGTTAACAAGTGTAATTGAAGCCCATCAGGCAACAACCTCTTAGTTATGCCCTTTAAATTAACGATAATAACAATATGTGTGGTGTTAGATCAATCCCACCGACTAAACTACCCTCACTGCTTTCTCATCTACCCAAGCCCTTCGACATACTTCCTCATGCAGAGAAAAATCTAAAGAACGAGATATCCAGATAAATTCCAGAACTATTTGGACTAAGTGTACGATTAGGAATGCCTCTCTTCAAACTTCTCATTCGACATAGGCTAACTAAACATTCCACAACTATTGATCTAAATAGATATCCACAGATAGCATAAAGGGAGATCCAAACTATTATTCTCGGAGTGTATAATAGGATGAATTTAGGTGATCATTGACTGCAGTTGCTTATTTCAGAGTAGAAATAGGGAATGGAGGTATTGAATGTTCCAGAGTATGTCTCACAATATATACATGCGGATTACTACCATTTGCATGTTGTAGGAGAAATTAATTTCATTGAAAGTAAACTTGACTGATATTTACAACGAAGATCTGTAGCATGTGATACAAAGAACGTTATTGTTGTATCTGAATCAAGTTACAGAAATGGGAAAAATAAAGAATACGTCACCAGAAGGCAATAATTTTAGCTGACTCAGAAGCAAGTAAACGTTTGCGTGTTTTTGTAAATACATGAAGTTCTAAACAATTATGTCTGATTTATTTGACTGTTTATATATATTTTCCCGAACCAACTCTTAATTGTCGGAACAATTGTTTAATTTTAATCCATTTTATTGCATTTACATAAATCTTATTGTGACACAAAACGGTTTCTATACCCAGTTGATGACTAAGTAACCTGAACGTTACACGATGCGATGTTACTGAGTTGGAACTAATATGGATCTGCTAGTCCGTTCCTGTGGTAAAGTGGTAAGTGTGATAAGCTGCCACCCCCGGAGGTCCGGGTTCGATTCCCGGCTCTGCCACGAAATTTGAAACGTGGTGCGAGGATAACGGGGTTCACTAAGCCTCGGGAGGTCAAGTGAGTAGCGGGGTTTCGATTCCCACCTCAGCCATCCTCGAAGTGGTTTTCCGTGGTTTCCTACTTCTCCTCCAGGCAAATGCCGGGATGGTACCTAACTTAAAGATACGGCCGCTTCCTTCCCTCTTCCTTGTCTATCCCTTCCAATTCCCCCCCCCCCCCCCACATAAGGCCCCTGTTCAGCATAGCAGGTGAGGTCGCCTGGGCGAGTTATTGATCCTCATGCTCATTTGTATACCCTACCCACAGTCTCACGCTCTAGGGCACTGCCCTTGAGGCGGTAGAGGTGGGATACCTCGCCGATTCCGAGGGAAAACCCAACACTGGACGGTAAACGCATTAAGAAAGAAAGAAAGAAAGAAAGAAAGAAAGAAAGAAAGAAAGAAAGAAGGAAAGAAAGTATTTAGCTAACTTAAATTCTGGGAGGGGTGTGATTATTGGATGACAACGTCACTGGTTTCTCATCAAGGTAGTCGTGGTTTGAATCTCGGCCAATGTATGTGAGAGTTTTGAAATCAAAATTAGCACCCTGTTATTCAGTTTTGGAGGTTATATGACTGTGATCTCGATATCCACAGTCGAGTAGAATTGCAAGCTTACTTGCTTTAATGAAATACAGTATTTCGAACAATTAACATTATGTACCATACATGTTTTTAAAAATTAATGTATGTAGGATTTCGCGCGAAGTAAACCAACTTTCGCGTGATTTTGTGGGTTAGTACTTCATCTAACGCGTTAGTTTTGCCTTCGTTTAATTTTTTAAATTATTTTTAAACCGCTCCATTAGTGTGATTCGTGAATTTTGTGGAAGGTAGGTGTATAAAGAGCTACAAGATTGAAAATTATACCGTTATTATTCTGTTACAGAGTGGAGTGACGCACGTTTTAACGCGTTGCGGCTGTGGAGGCAACTCTACATTTTGGAGGCGAGTGGGTTCGAATCCTACCGTCGGCTGTCCTGATAATGGTTTTCTGTGATTTCCTATTTTCACTTGCAGGCAAGCCGGGAGAGTTCCCATTCATAAGACACAGCCACCTCCTTACCCACCTTCATTCACCATCATTCACTTCATCTTCATTAGTTCCTCAACTGAAGTTGGCGTCAGGAAGGTCATCCGACCGTAAAAAGACATGCCATAAAATACTATCGCATCTGAACTCCGATGAAATGAAATGCCGTATGGCTTTTAGTGCCGGGATATGCCAGAACGGGTTCGGCTCGCCAGGTGCAGGTCTTTCCATTTGACTCCCGTGGGCTACCTGCGCGTCATGATGAGGATGAAATGATGATGAAGACAACACATACACCCAGCCCCCGTGCCATTGGAATTAACCAATTAAGGTTAAAATCCCAGATCCGGCCGGGAATCGAACCCGGGACCCTCTGAACCGAAGGCTAGTACGCTGACCGTTCAGCCAACTATTCGGACTGAACTCCGACGGGACTAAGGGATAGACGTACGTTCTGTTATTATATTGTTAATTATCATTACGTAATATAATTATTTTAACACCATAGTACCCATTATTTACTTTGCAAAGATAGCATAGTACATGTTACAATGGACCTCTGTTTCGTTAGTCGTCTGCGGTCACTGTCAATATTTAAATATACTCTGAGAAACATCCCAATTCAATATTAATACGGCATTTGTAAAGCTCAGGTCAAGAAAAGGAAACACGAAGAGACGGAAATACAGCCGGTAATAAATGTCATTAGGGAATTTTCATTTTAAAAGTGGGCGTTGTGAACCCATTGTACAGCTCCCCAGGTTGGATTCCTGGCCGGGTCGAGAATGTAAACTGCTTTTGGTTAATTTCTCTGACTCGGGGACTGGGTATTTTTGTTCCTTCACTGATTTCTCGTCATCTACATATAGCAGACCTCATTACCAACCACCACAGGAACACGCAGTATTGTGTGCACCCCTCCATATAGGGTTCAGTAAGGACATTCAGCCGTAAAACTAGTCCAAATTCGTATCAACTGACGACCCCAATGAATTGGAAAAAAGATCACGAGAAAGAAGAATAAGAAGTAGTTCTGATCCAAGTCATCCGAAAGGAAACATTCCAAATACTGAATTGGCAAGAGACCAAGAGCAATAAAGTGGACGATATTTGTGTCAGATTATTTAGATGGCCCTGGTACTCTTTGCGATCCCTTTAACCTAATGTAGTCATGCCATAAAGAGATTTCCAGGAATATTAAAACTAACAGGTATTTCTGTCGACTTGAGAGATCATTATCCTATCTTTTGTTTTCTTTTAAACACGTATTCTTCTTATTTTTCTTCTTATTCTTCCACTTTTCCCTACACTTGTCCGGTCGTGATGCGAACTGTGTAGCACATGTGAGTTTGGTCGGGTTTTGTGGCCGGATGCCCGTACTGACGCCAGGTGGTTGGTAATGTGGTGTGTTATCTGAATATGAAGAGGGGATGTTTTAACAAAAGACAAAAATACAGTCCCCGAGCCAGAGGAATTTATCAGAGGCGTTTAAAATCCCCGACCCGGCCGAGAATCAAGCCCGAGACCCTCTGAACCGAAGACCATTCAGCCAAGGAGTGGGACTTTTAACACACGTAATCGTGGAAGAAATCTTTAAGCTGCTTTTCTTCTATGAATTTCGCAGTAAATTTCGCGACTATCGCGGAATAAGAGAATTTCGCTTTTAATAAAGAGAAAAATTACTCTTTTCTTTACGAGTGTAACATTATTGGTTTAGAAATATTAAAATTGCTCAAAAATATTTTTGTCGTCTATATCATTAATGCAAAAAAACTCATATAGGCCCTACCTAAATTAATTCTACTACGCTGAACACAGCAGAAATGCACAGATTCCAACCGTTAGCAGTCTTTCGCTGATTACAGGCATTTAGTATCCCGTAATTTACGTATAACAATGACTTTGGGGTAGGAATCAACGACTGCATGGAGCAGTTAATTAATTAACATACATTATACCAGGCTGCCAGCTCCGCTGTGCGCTTGGTGCTCTTGTTTTAACGAGGTTGGCTTAATAGAGTAGTAAAACTGAAACAATGCAACAACTATTTGAGAGAGATAGGCCTATATGGATTCAAATGTTATCAGACTCTTGAGAAAACCAAATATTTATCATCGCAAGAAATTATTGTACAAACGCCCCAGTCTTACCTTCATACTGTGACTGAATTTGAGCTAAAAATTTTCGCCTAAATATTTAGTGCTTCAATTGTCCGAACCAATTAGGCTTCATTATCACTATTGTAGTTCGTAGCGCATTACATGGGTAAAAGAGAATACCGATTTTATTGGAAAAGTGCTTTTTTTACTACTTGTTTACAGCACACCAAATCCGACAGGTCTTACGACGGCGATGGGAGAGGGCATGGCCAGTACGGGGAAAGAAGCAACGCGACATTAATTAAAGTGTAGATCCAGTATTTGCCTTGTGTGAAAATGGAAAACCAGGCTCAGGGCTGCTAACAGTGGGATTCGAACCCATTTGCTCCCGAAAGCCAATCAAAGAGCTACGTGACCGAAACCACGAAGACACTCGCTCGGTTTGAAAATTATCAGACACGAAGATAAAATTATGAACTTCAGTGAATCTCCGAGTTTTAAAACACCCAGTTTAATGACTAGGTCTTCTTTCATATCACTATCTTTAATTAACAAGGAGATATTTGAGGAGAAAAATTAGATGACCCTCCCTGTATATTGCCAACGGCCGTAGCCGTGTTGAAACACCGTATCCCGTGAGATCTCCGAAGTTAAGCAACATTGGGCGTGGTCAGGAGTTGGAGTTGCCACGCGCTGTTGGTGGGGGGTAAGGGAATGGAGGAGCGGAAAGGAACTGGCCACCCTACCGCACGTAAACTCCTGCTCAGGAACACCTCTGCGGAGGTTCGGACCTGCCTTCGGGCAGAATAACCCTTACCCCTACCTTGTATATTCAGCATACATAAGAATATTTGCTAGAATAAAGAAAGGCTCCGGGGAATACATCTATATATATAAAAGAACATGTCCTTACTGGCTGACTAACTGACTGCTTCATCATCGCCGAGCCAAAACTACTGGACGTAAAGAAATGAAATTTTGAGAATACATTTATATTACAAAGTACTGTAGGTGCTCACTAAAGGAGGAGTTTTAGATATTCCGTCGCTAAGGGGGTTAAAAGGGGGGGGGTGAATTTTTAAAATGAGTGTATCTATATCTCAAAACTTTAAAAGTTTACATATGTAAAAATTGGCACTTATAATCTCTTTTAAAAATAAAGAAACACGTATATTTTGTTTTCAGAAAATCCCACTAGGAGTGGTGAAAAAGGGTGAAAAACAGATTGAATGCCTTTCATAGGGATACTTATATCTCAGAAACTAAAAATATTACAGACCATAAAATTGGTATTTGGAATCTCCTTTAAAAATAAAGAAACATGTATTTTATTGTTTTTTGGAAAATCCAATTAATGGGGGTTAAACAGGAGTGACAAATGCGGTGAATTTTTAGAAAGACTATATCTACAGTATATCTCAGAAACGTAAAATGTTACAGACATAACAATTGGTATTTGGACTCTCCTGTGAAAGTAATGAAACATAGGCGATTTGTTTTCGGAAACTCCATTTAAGGGGAACTAAAAAGGGGGTGACACTTTAAAATTAGCACGTCTACAGTATTTCTCAAAAACTTAACATGTTACAGAAGTTAAAAGTGTATTTTTATCTCTATTAAAAATAAATAAACATGTATTTTTTGTTTTCGGAAAAGCCACCTGGGTGGGGTGGTAAAAACGACTGAAAATGGGGTTGAATTCCTTTTATTAGGATACAGATATATCAAGGACTGAAGATGTTAGAGACGTAATGTTTGGTATTTGGAATCTTCTTTAAAAATATAGAAATACTAATTTTTTGTTTTCAGAAATCCACTTGAAGGGGGGGGGGGGGTTGAATTGAAAAATTAGTTGAATTATTTGTATAAAGATACTAATATCTCAAAAGCGAAAGATGTTGCAGACGTGAAAATTGGTATTTGGAATCTGCTTTAAAAGTAAAGAAACACGTATTCCTTTGATTTCCGAAAATCCAATGAAGGGGGGGTTTGAAGGAATTGAAAAATTAATTGAATTAATTGTATGAGGATACTTACATCTAATAAAAACTAAGGTTTTTACAGACGTGAAAATTGGTATTTGGATTTCCTTTAATAACAAAGAAAAACGCATTTTTTGGAGAATATCATCTTGGTGTGCGGGGGTGAAAAGGAGTTAAATTCCTTTTATGAGGACACATATCTCAAAACCTGAAGATGTTACAGTCGTGATAATTGGTCCTTTACAAAAAACGAAACAAGTATTTTTTCCCGAAAATTCACTTAAGGAAGGGGGAGTGTGAAAGGAAGTGAAAAAGTAAATTATTTTTATGGGGATACTTGTATCTCAAAACTGAAGGTAACAGACGTGAACATTGGTATTTGGAATCTCCTTTAAACATAAAGAAACACGCCTTCTTTTTTGGGGGGCGGGGGAATCAACTTAACGGTGGTGGGGTGAAAAAGAAGTTGAGACCAATTGATTTTACTGTTCATAATGTACTATATTCTGATCATAAACCGAACATTTTAAATCTTTCTTGGGTTCGTTTTCAAGAGCCATCTTTTACTTTGGAGAACTTAAAGTTAGATTACAGTAGATTCTCCTGGCATATAAATAAAAATGTTAACACATTTGAAATAAACGATAGGAACGATATTGATCGTGCAATTGTTCACCTCTATAATAAGGTCAATAATGCACGGAAGTACATCATTCGTATCGCCAGAAATCCCGCGCACTTGCCTATGTGCGACAATGGTGCTGTTCACATTGTCAGCAATGACATTGGCAACAGATGTAATTTACCGCCAACTAGCGGTCTTACATCTTGCAGCGGAGTCCAGAACATCAATAATAATAATAATAATAATAATAATAATAATAATAATAATAATAATAATAATAATAATAATAATAATAATAATAATAATAATGACGTAAATTCAACTATTATCACCCATCCTGATGATAATAATACAGTAATTACCTGGACCGTCGCCAAAATATGCGGACCGCACTGGAAACGGGTCCTGGCTGGGTAATGACTACGAATGCAGTCTGGCCGTGGGTTCAGTACCGCCAAGGCACCCAAGACGCCACCACGCCCGATCTCCTCAAGGATTTGATCCATTAAAAATGCTTATAGGAAAAGATAGCGAAGATTTAGGGACCCAACTGACCGGGCTGAATACCTGGAGCTAGCCCGAGAAGTACGAAATCGATTGCTGGGAAGAAAGACTGAAGAATGGGAGGAATTTGGCCGTCAGCTCGCGAATTTTGGCGGATTATATATAAAATGTTAAGCTTTAAGTTATAAAGGTAAAAATTGCAGTTGTTTCTTATTTCTCTCGGGAGGACTATCCGGTGAAGGGGGGTGAGGCTGTGGCCTCATCACCACTCTCTCTGAATATGAGTCTGTGGGTTCTCGCGTGGTAGAGTCGGGTCGTATTTAAGAGTGTCTAATTGGGAGGACCTGTGCCATTACATTTGGAAGCCAGTTAATGTGCTCCTTTTCCGTCACAGTAGTTTTGGGATAAAGACACATTACGTTATTCATCACTTAACATTTAACATTATTTTGTTCATTAGAAGTCTCACACAGATTGATGACTGACTTGGTATGAATAATGTTTCCATATGCCAAATGGCCCATATCCGTAGCGTAACAGTTAACGTTATTAGCTGCTGCTTTCGGGGCACCGGTTCGATTCCTGGCATTGTCAGAAATTTAAGGTTGGCATGAGGGCTGGTAAGCGGTTAAAAATGTAGCCTACATGCAGCGCACCTCCATCGGGGGTGTAGATTAAAACACCATAACGCTCACATTTGATACCATACCCTATTTGCGTGCGTGGTGAGTATATACAGTATATGGACACCTTGTCCACATGCATTTAACCACCTTTCACATACTGAACGTAGATGAATAGTGCTAAATATTGAACTAACCAACACTGAGACAACTGTGATAATAAGCAGTCAAAACACACTTGTCTGATAACAATTACATCCATAAAATTTGTAACAACACAATGTATTGCAGTGGAGAGAGAAATGAAATTTAGCATGCAGAAGAAAATCTTAGTGGCTATGAACTTAGCCACTGTCCTATAAGGTATTAAAAGAACTCCACCACATCGGGACGAGGACACGAAGTTACCATTTATATGTCAGACAGATTAATAAGGGTACACACCTGAAGTAGAGACGGTAGAAGATAGTGTAATCGTCATTTACTTTGGGAAGGATATCTAAAATTCGGAGTTCAATACTCTTCTCTGGGTTTAAGAAATTTGATTTTTAGAGGTACTCGGGGTAGCTTAAGATTCTCTCAAACAGTTGAGAGTTTAAACAAAGTGAGTGTGATTGGTTAGTTGATCCTGACGCGGAGATTTCTTCTATGGAGTGGGTGCCAAGACTCGTAGTTAATTAGGTTCTTGTCCGATAGAGGTTATTCACAAAATTCTGGTATGCTTCGCGTCGTAGGTACTCTTCGAATCGTAAGCATGTTCTGAGGCAGTCTGACGAGGAAGTAAGTATTATGATTTGAGTGGACCTTTTCCGGCAAACAGATCTTATTTGTGCCTTTAAATGAGGAAGGAATTTGATTGCACATTACATGGAAATACATTATTTAAAAAATTTTCTCTAGGAAAAATATTCGTTAGTTAAATTTGTGAGAGTGTAAGTATAACACGAGGTGTATGTAAGTATGGTACGTATAAACGTACCTATAATGTAATTAATTGATCATAAGAACTTGCTACTCCGTTGCATTTTGTCATATTACTTAAAAGCAGGTATAGTACTTTGTGTCAGATATGATAAACACACACGAAACTACATGCAATCGATGTTCCTCGTAGTAACCCCTAGGAGAAGCTACGAGAAACTAAACTGGGCGCTTCCTAGCTTATTGGGTGAATTGGAGGTAGGCTACAAATTTTGTCTATCCTCTCGTCCCACTACCCGTTTTCTAAGTGCCTAAATGAATATTGAAGTATGTTGTTGGGCTAAACGTGCACTTTGTCTGCGGTAAAAGTTATTTAAACTACTATAGACTCCAAGAGCTACTACATTCCTCAAAAAACATAGTCTCCATTAGCATATATGTACAGTATGATACAGGTATAAGTGTTCTAGTTTTTATAAATAATTCTCACAGAGAATCATATATTCCTTGAGCAATGGGAGCATCAACATGTTACAACTTTCGCTGAGACATCAGTGTAAGGATGGTGTTCTACACCCATCTACTAGTAAAAGAGAAATTCTAAACAGTAGAACATGTGTTGCTGTCACCTCCTGAACTCACCTTATACCAGAAGTGTTGCTCATTGTGTTGCAATAGTTAGAATTACCAACACGTGTGACGAATATCCTGGGATCTATATTCGGTCAAGGTGTCAGAATTTGTTAAAATAGGGTAGACTAGCCACGTAATGGCAGTGGAAAGCGACATATTGCAAGGGGGTCACATATGGTCCCTAAACAGGAGTTAATAACTTCTTGGTCCTTTGCACTGACCATACATAACCCGTAATATCAGACTCACACAAACGCATTTTTAACGAAACATTAAGAAATGTTTTTCTAGAGTTATCAACTGAAATTTTACTGTTTATGCTGATTATACCGGTAACTACGGTGTAGGGGACAACGCGTCCGCTTGTCACCCGGTGGCCCCGGGTTCAATTCCCGGCTGGGTGAGGGGTTTTTAATTGTAATGATTAATATCCCTGGCCTGGGGACTGGGTGTTTGTGACGTCCTTAAAATTATTTTCCTCACACATAGCATTCCACACTACCGCTAT
This sequence comes from Anabrus simplex, assembly GCF_040414725.1. NCBI lineage: Eukaryota > Metazoa > Arthropoda > Insecta > Orthoptera > Tettigoniidae > Anabrus > Anabrus simplex. Next base: position 963,922,700 of record NC_090266.1, on the reverse strand, counting down.
TCCAATTACACGCAGGTTCATACAATATGGTTCCAATAGGCGCAAAAGATCCACATGGGTCGACGCTCCGAACAAATAGCATTTTTTTAAATAAAATAAATAAATAAATACTGGTAACTAGTTCCTTAAAAACGTTAATAATAATAATAATAATAATAATAATAATAATAATAATAATAATAATAATAATAATAATAATGACAATAATACACATACATATATATCTTCATTATAGACTGTTATGCCCTTCAGCGTTCAGTATGTACAATACTAAGCGCCTCCAGTATATTTTAGCTCTGTGGATTCGATTAGCTCCACACCTTGGAGAAGAATAAGATTGTAATTTGAAGACCACAGTAAGTTTGTTGCAGACAACTTCGACTCCAAGAAAAAGTCGTTGTAAACATCTTTTAATTTTATGTTATTTTTTTCCCCTTCGACATTACCTCAATATCTGAAGATTTTTGGCAACGCGGCGTCGCGACGGTGGAAAAGGAGATGGCAGGATAGCAGACCTGGGCGTGGGCGTGGACTTGGGCATAGTTAAGGTATAGCCCCGGTATATCTTGATATGAAAATAAGAAACCACGCAAGATCGTTTTTGAGGCTGCCGATACTGTGGCTTGAACCCATCATCACCCGAATGAAAACTAACAGCCACGGTGATCCTCTACAGCTTAGCCAACTCACGTCATCATTTTCATGACCGTCAAGCTGGTCTTCCAACCTGAGTATATTATCTTGTGTTCGGTTAGTACAGGATTCAGTTCTTGGATCAGTGGAGGATTCGGAATCGGTGTCGGCTAGTACTGGGTTCAATGGCTCAGTGCAGAACTTTCCCTTGCTATTAGTGTCTAAGTGTCTGCCTCTGTGGTGCAGTGGTTAGTGTGATTAGTTGCCACCCCCCCCCCCCCGGAGGCCCGGGTTCATTTGCCGGCTCTTCCGAGAAATGTGCTGGGAGGACTGCAACGGGGTCCACCCAATCTCGGAAGGTCAGTTGAGCAGAGGGGATTCGATTCCTACCTCAGCCATCCTTGAAGTGGTTTCCCTGGTTTCCCGATTCTTCTGCAGGCAAATGCCGGGATAGTACTTAACTTAAGGCCACGTCCACTTCCTTCTCTTTTCCTTGCTTATCCCTTCCAAACATCCTATTCCCCACAAGGCCCCTGTTCAGCATTGCAGGTGATGCCGCCTGGTCAAGGTACTGTTCCTCGTCCCCAATTGTATTCCCGATCAAATATTTCACGCTCCAGGACACTGCCATTGTGGCGGTAGAGGTGGAATCCCTAGCTATGTCCGGGGTAGATACCAGACCTGGACGGTAAACTGACCAAATAATAATAATAATAATAATAATAATAATAATAATAATAATAATAATAATAATAATAATAATAACAATAAGACAAATGGCATCTGGATGAAGAGACCGCAGAACGACCTGTACGAAAAGATAAACAACATTACGGATGAAATCAGCAAACGCCGAGCCTAGTTTTACACACACATTTACAGAATGGAATTCTCCAGGATGGCAAAGAAACTACTCATCATCGTAAGAAAGAGTACATGCGGTACGGAATGGCTAAAAGAGGTTCAGCGGGACCTACAGCAGATCAACATAGCGAATCTCGAGGACTGCACCGAGTACCTAAATAAAATCACAAATGTAAAATTTGAGTCAAGAATATCACAACAACCTCTGAAAAAGTGGACAGAGAAGCGGAAGAGGAAGCATTCAGAGAGGATGACGAGATTTGGGGAAGAAAAGAGGGAAAACACCTGAAGATGATATGTATTCAAGTTCAATCGCTCTCGTTAAGGGGAACAATCGTGTACATAAATAAATAAATAAATAAATAAATAAATAAATAAATAAATAAATAAATAAATAATAGTAATAATAATAATAATATGAGGGTCCAAGTGCAGGAACTTGCTTATTCCAACAACACGCAAACAATGTCAAATGTGACACTTAATCCTGCGTTCTGTAAATTAGACATTGACCCTCTCGTGAATATTTCATGATCAACGGCAATAAGAACAATATTCGTTATGGATTAGTTATTTAAGTCCGGCTACTTGGTTAGTTGGTCAGCATTGAGGACTTCGGTTAAGATGTTCCCCTATTCGATTTCTGTCCTTTTCAGGTATTCTAACCGTGTAAGATTAATCCCTCTAGTATGGGGACTGAGAATTTGTATCAATGCACAACTCGGCATAGGCCTATACACACAACACTACACTACCTACCGCCACAGAAAGAAGAAGTAGTCGATTCATTCAGTTGAGTCAGGAAGGCCATCCGGCCGTAAAACTGTGCATGGTCCATACGCACCCACGACCCTACCTGGGTGTGGAAAAAGCGGCGGATATCTGAAGGAGATAGTTTCTTATTCAAATTCTGTCCGACTCGTTGGTTGAATGGTCAGCGTACTGGCCTTCCGTTCAGAGGGTCCCGGGTTCGATTCCCGGCCGGGTCGGGGATTTTAACTTTCATTGGTTAATTCCATTGGCTCGGGGGCGGGGTGTTTGTGCTGTCTCCAACATCCCTGCAACTCACACACCACACATAACACTATCCTCCACCACAATAACACGCAGTTACCTACACATGGCAGATGCCGCCCACCCATTTGCAATTCTTCTTCTTCTTCTTCTTCTTCTTCTTCTTCTTCTTGCCTTTTCCCAATTACTTGGGATCGGCTATAATGTAGATTAAGCTCAGTTTTATAGCTGGGTGTCTTTTCGGATGCCAACCCTCTGAGGAGGTTTGTACAGTATTCACTGCTGTATCCTGTAGAAAATACTGTAAGGGGAATTTCCGCAAGACTTAGTTATTGTTTTCATGTCGGTGAATGAGCGCCTTAGCGCCTGTCAACGTTATGCTGAACTAAGGAGATCTCCCAACAAAGCCAATGCACTTTTCGCGGCGTGGCCTGTATTTTCCCCACTGCACCGCACCCATCTGGAGTGCTTATTAAAGAGAAAGCAGTTTGACCTTTGTAGACGTTACCACAGGGTATGTCACCACAGTCTTATTGGCTGGATACATTTCCTCTTGTCTCCACTACCCACGGGGTCGCAGACATAGCTGAGCGATATCGTCCCCAGATTCTTATCAAGCCTGCAGCAGTTTAAATCTCAGGCAATTCATTGAACATTTTTGAAAGGCTCGCACCGCGCTCTAAACCAGTAGAGTTCAAAGTGTGGTACGCATACCACTAGGGGTCGTCTCAAGGGGTACGCAAATTTATCGTAGCTTCTGACTATTTTCAATGAGCATTTCAGATAAGAGTTGAGCCAGCGCTTTCTCAATAACATCTTGTTTTGATTCAGTATTGTTGTCTACCACTACACAGAGTCCCTTTTCCGAACTATTCATGCCAAATATATGTCAGTTTGTAGCCTACCTTTCATTGACTAGGTATGTTAAAATGCTTACTTATCCTGCATTGTTCTTCTTAAATTTTGTTTCGAAATCCACTCAAACACTTCATTTTTGTCGGTAGCAGTACTCGAGTATATAGTGTATATATATCGCTGCTAGGCAATGAAAACCTCGTAATTACACACTCGCGAAAACCACATTTCTCCATCTGTGTTGTGAAGGCCTCTAAACCGAAGACCACTACGCTGATCATTCAACTTAGTAGTCGGTCTCGTAGGTTCATATCCTCGCCCCGAGGTGGTGCAGCTCTTTTCGGGCACACCCGAAATGGAGGTGAGCTGCATGTACATGTTGAACCACATAACATCCCGCCTGCCAATCTAAATATTCTGGCTTACCGGGAATCGAAACCGGACCTCCGAGAATGGCAGCTAATAGCACTAACCGTTACAGTGCGGAAGTGGTATACACTAACTGAATAACTGAGCAAGCCAGCCCCATGGTGTAACTGTATATTACACGGAGGCCCCGGGGTTCGATTCCAAGAATTTTAATCCTGGACTGAGAGTTCGAATGGTGGTTCTATCGACCTCACGATTTAAACTAAC